>NC_092333.1:437680000-438052500 GCF_046630445.1 Rutidosis leptorrhynchoides
AGAGCTTCCGCTGTTGCATACTAAAATAAGGACAAGATTTGGAGTCCATGTTTGTATGATATTGTGTAAAAACTGCATTCAAAAAACTGATTTCGATGTAACATATTTGTATTGTAAACCATTATGTAATGGTCGTGTGTAAACAGGATATTTTAGATTATCATTATTTGATAATCTACGTAAAGCTTTTTAAACCTTTATTTATGAAATAAAGGTTATGGTTTGTTTTAAAAATGAATGCAGTCTTTGAAAAACGTCTCATATAGAGGTCAAAACCTCGCAACGAAATCAATTAATATGGAACGTTTTTAATCAATAAGAACGGGACATTTCAGTATAAGGGTCTTTTCCCTTGCCTTAAATGACGGCTAGGGTTATGGTTTAGTGAGGGAACCTTTTTCGTTTTAGACCTTGTAGTTTGGTGTGTTTAAAAGGGTTCCTTATTTGTTCCAAATTAATTATTTAAACACCTTAAGTTTTGAGTTATTACTTTTTGTACACCATGTTTGTGAGATCATTTTAATTACATCTTTTATTAGTTGCCATTTGTTACACAAAGTTATTTGGTTCATTTTATAACTTTTAAAGTTGACAGTTAATGATCAAAGTTTATTCATTTCACTTAAATCTTTTATTCGGGCATTAAATTTAAAAGGAAGAAAATATAGATGGAAAAATGAGGGTCGTTATAGTACCTCCCTGTTATTAGAAACTTCGTCCCGAAGTTTTAGGTAGATCTCTCGTTTACCTCAGTAGTTGAGAAGAGATGGGGGTATTTCTGTATCATTTAGTCTTCGTGTTCCCGTGTATGTTAGGGGCTTCTACGCGAATCCCAACGGACTTTAATGATATAGTTTGTTTTTCACGTTCTCTGGTATAACCGGGGCCCTTACATGAATTCCAGTGACTGTTAACTGTGACGACCCGGGAATTTCCAATCAAATTTAAACTTAATCTTTATATGATCTCGACATGATAAGCAAAGTCTATTAAATCGAATCTCAAAATGTTCGAACTATATTTTTTTATTATTTATGAATGCATTTGGCTTTTGACTATTCCCTACGATTCACGAATCTTTAATTGTAAATAGAGATGTATATATAAATAACTATATGTATAAATAATTATATAGTAAATATATTAATGAACTATTTTATGATTATGAAAGAAATCTTCTGCTATGCATTTGCTCATCTTAGAGATATTACTTGGAGTCATTCATGACATATTTCAAAAGACGTTGCATTCGAGTCGTTGAGTTCATCAAGATTTTTACTAAGTCTATTATAGTAATATATATTACGAAATGGTATGCATGTTGTCAACTCTCGATGTAATGAAAGATTGTCTGTTCAAAAACGAATGCAATGTTTGTAAAATGTATCATATAGAGGTCAAGTACCTCGCGATGTGTAACATCCCGCCTTTTTCCATTTATTTTTCCGTTATACTAATATAAAGTCCGTTATATGTTTATAACATCTCCCGTTGATACGCGTTTTAAATTATCTCGTTTAGGTAATTCCCGCACCAGAACGAAAGTTGAGGGACTAAACTTGACAAGGGATCAAACCCTTGACTAGGTCAAAGGGTCAAACCCCTTTCACCCATTCATTACCATCTCCCTATCTCTCTCTCTTTCTCTCTAGCAAGAACACACCCAATTTCCTTTCTCATTCATTCATCATCTAAATCCGGATTAGGGAGCTAGCAACCAAATAAATTACATATTCGTGATCCTCTCTTCATCCTCTTCATTTTGGTACCAGCTTCATCTCATTTGGGTAACTTTCTAAAATCACTAGATTTTGTGTTCTTGATGTTTTTAACTTATAAAAGTGTTAATTAGTGTCTATGGCTCAAGTCTAACATGAATATATGATTTATATGCTCGATCTCGTTGTTTTAGTGTAACTAACATGAACTTGAATTTTGGTGTGATGTTCTTGAATTTTGGATGATCATATGTTGTTAGATGTTGAAAGTTGATGTTTTAATTGTGTTACTAGCATCACTAGCTTCAATTTGATGTATAGGTTGATTAAGGAAACTCCAAAAACATGATTATTGATTTTGAGATGTTTGACTAGGGTTTGATAGTTCTTGACATGAATTTTTGGATGCTTGAATGCCATGGAATGTTAATTATTAGTGTTTAGTTGTAATGTATGTTTCATTACCTTCAAAACGGCATATTATATGTGTGAATTGGTTTCCCGAAACTCAAATTGCATTTGAAGAACTTGAAACCTTAAAAATGAACGTTTAATGATCACTTGATGAGTTTTCGGCTATTATAAATGATGTTTTTGTTTGGTGAAACATGTTTAGTTGTGTTCCTTGTCAAAAGAGCTTTCCAACGGTATAAGATACGTCTTCTAGTTGTTTACGGTTTGAGTTTTGCGTTTGTTTGAAAATTGACCAAGTCTTGAACAAGTGAAACAGGCCTGGGACCAGGCCACGGCCATTGTCGCGGCGCGACAGGCCTGGCCGCGGCGCGGCATAAGCCGTGCCCAGCTTCTGTCTCCGGTGTCCATTTTATGGAAAATGTTTGGCATACTACGGACCTCCGATTCACATGAAACTTGTTCTAACATGTTCATATATGATTAAAAACCTCAGAAAAATAGTTCGGAACCCGACCCGAACGTGTTGACTTTCGTTGACTTTGACCGACCAAAGTTTGACTTTTAATCAAACTTAACCAAATATTTGTGCAATTGTTCTAACATGTTTTTATACTTGTACCTTGCATGAAACATGACAATTTGATTCACATGCTATTATGATCGAGTCTTAACGAGCCATAGGACTAATTGAACATCTTTGACCTATCGTGTTTACCGTTATTGATACAACCTATATGTTTAGGTCAAGACTAGCTTTGTCTTTGCAGGCGTCTACTTGTTGAAGTACTTTATTAACTCTTGCACTCAAGGTGAGATCATAGTCCCACTTTTACTCTTTTTGAACTTATATTGGGATGAGAAAACATAAACTATTCTTTTGAACTAAGTGAACACAAGAACGGGAAAACAAACATTCTACATACGAGTTTAGAACAAAATCCTCAATTCGATTATCATTAGTTACACTTGCCGGGTGTAAGCGAGAACTTATGTTATATGGCCATATGGGTTGACAACCCTCATCCTTGACGGTTCGCTACCGTCTACGGATGAAATATATTTTCGAGAATCAGTGTTTGTTCTAGCACTAAGTGATGGGGTATACAATGGAAGGAATGTTAAGCTTTGATAATTGGGTGCTCGTGAAACAAACTTTTGGAATGTATTACTAATATTTCATTGATGCAAATCTTGTGGTTCACTTGTACTTACTTACTTAAACCTATGATTTCACCAACGTTTTCGTTGACAGATTTCTATGTTTTTCTCAGGTCCTTGAACGATACATGATACATGCTTCCGCTCATTATTTGATACTTGCATTGGATGTCGAGTATACATGCATTTCATGGAGCGTCTTTTGACTTTACTTTAAACCGTGTCGCCTAGATTTCAATCGTATCTATAACGTTGTAACTTAACTTTTGGTTGAACAATTCTTGTAAACTTTGAAACAAGTTTTATTTTGAAATGAAGGCGATATCTTTTGGTCAACGTTGTTTTAAAGACTTATGACCACGTAACGGGACCTAAGTAGACGGCGCCGTCAATGACGATTTGGTCGGGTCGCTACAGATGGTATCAGAGCTGGTTTAACCTTAGCCGTAAAGGTAGTCACGCGCGCCGGCTGTCAGGCCGGGCACTGATACGGACTATGCTTTTTGGCGGGTTAATCGTAGAGGGGGTTCTCACAGTGTTACCTGTGACGAAGCATTGGCTCTTACCCCTTGCGATCCCTTGGAATTTGAGGGTTGGCAGTTTGGCAGAAATGCGGGCCGTAAAATCAGTGTCTGAGGTACACTCAGTGGTCACCAAGCGGTTAGCTGGAAAGGCACTGGGTGGGTTTCTACCCCATCTGTAGCTACTTGCAGGGTCGCTACAGATGGTATCAGAGCGTTGGTTGTAGGGATTTAGAGTTCATTGGTGTCAACCTCGAGTCATAGGGTACATTGGTGAGTCTAGACTACAACCGACATATAGACTTGAAGTAGGAATTACTTGACTACTTGTGCATTTATACTCGAACGCTTCTACTCATATCTACTCTTAGTTCATCTTAATCTCACGTTGTTTAATTTGATTGACACGCCACCTTGACTTTATAGAATAATGTCGAATGCACATATGAATCAGGGTAATATAATTTCCGGGATTATATTACGGTGACTCATATGAACGTTCCGACATTATGGCATAAAGAATTTAAGGCGAGTCGAGGAAAAACTTCTCTTTATCTTTATTCTATATCACGGTTAGTATTATTGAGAATACTAATCAATGATATTCTTGTGTCTTGAAGGAACAATGGCTCCTCGTCGTGTACGCCGCAATGAAACTCCCGAACAAGCTCTCGAACGGATGATAGCTACCGCCGTAGATGCGGCCATGGCCGGTCACTCATCCAACAACAATAATAATAACAACCACAACAACAACAACAACAACAACAACAACAATGGAGCCGGAAACTCAAACGAGGGATGCTCCTATAAAGCTTTCATGGGGTGCAAACCTCACACTTTTGATGGAACCGGGGGACCGGTCGTGCTCACCCGATGGTTTGAGCAAACGGAAGCCGTCTTTAGCATAAGCGGTTGTCGGGACCAAGACAAGGTCAAATACTCCACTCACACCTTCGCCGGTGTCACTCTTACATGGTGGAATACTTATGTACAATCGGTGGGTACCGATGAAGCTCATGCCCTCTCTTGGGCCGATCTAAAGGAAAAGATGATTGTTGAATATTTTCCGCGCGAAGAAACCCGAAAGCTTGAGGAAGAATTAAGAGCTTTGAAAGCGGTCGGAAACGATCTTAAAGCTTATAATCAACGCTTCGCCGAACTATCCTTGATGTGTCCTAATCTTGTTAACCCCGAATCTCAAAGGATTGAGCTCTACATGCTCGGTCTTCCAAAAACCATCAAACAAGGGGTGATGTCATCCAAACCCACTACTCATCAAGCCGCTATGAACATGGCTCGCCAACTAATCGAAACGGTTGACGAAATCGTAGTTCCGGCACCTAAGGCCGAGGATAAATCGAGCGGCAACAAAAGAAAGTGGGAACCCTCCCAATCAAGCAACAACAACTTTGCTAAGAAGCCTTACACCTCCGACGGCAAGAAAGGTTATGCCGGGAACCTACCTCTTTGCAACAAATGCAACAAACATCACTTTGGCGAATGTAGTAAGTTAATTTGCCACCGGTGCCAAGGAGTTGGTCATAAGGCCAACAATTGTAAAAGTGCCACTCCCGTCGCTCGAAAGTGGCCCAATGCACCAAAGACGGGCACTTGTTACGAATGTGGCCAAACGGGTCATTATAGAAATGCATGCCCGAAAAGGAAAGATAACACCAATACGCGCGGCCGAGCTTTCAACATCAACACCGAGGAAGCCCGGGATGACACTGAACTAGTCACGGGTACGTTCCTTCTCAACAATTCTTATGTCTCTTGCTTATTCGATTCGGGTGCCGATAAATGCTTTGTATCCAAGACTTTGACTCATTATTTTAGCACTCCACCTCTTCCATTAGATACCACTTATACCATTGAGGTGGCTAACGGGAAACTATTAAGTGCCAACACATATTACCGGGGGTGTACGTTAAACATTTTGGGTAAGGAATTTGAAATTGACTTGATACCCATGGAACTAGGAAGCTTTGATGTAATAATCGGTATGAATTAGTTAGTCAAAACGAAATCTCACATTCTTTGTGATCTTAACGCAATCCGAATTCCTATCGAGAATGGTGAACCTTTGATTGTCCACGGCGATAAGAGTTGCACCAGACTCAACCTCGTTTCGTGCCTTAAAGTTAGAAAACTACTCCGTAAGGGTTGTTTTGCGATCCTTGCCCACGTTAAGAAAGTCGAGTCCGATGATAAGCATATCGATGATGTGCCTATTGTTAGTGACTATTCCGATGTATTTCCCGATGAATTGCCGGGTCTTCCGCCTCATCGACCGGTTGAATTTCAAATCGATCTTATTCCGGGAGCCGCACCCGTAGTACGTGCACCATATAGACTCGCTCCATCTGAAATGCAAGAATTGCAAAGTCAAATCCAAGAACTACTTGATCGTGGTTTTATCCAACCTAGCCATTCACCTTGGGGCGCTCCGATTTTGTTTGTTAAAAAGAAAGACGGATCCCTACGAATGTGCATTGATTATCGTGAACTAAATAAATTGACGGTTAATAACCGATATCCTCTTCCTCGCATCGATGACCTCTTTGATCAACTACAAGGGTCTTGTGTATATTCGAAAATCGATCTCTGCTCGGGTTATCATCAATTAAGGGTTAAGGGGGAAAATGTCTCCAAAACCGCTTTCCGGACTCGTTATGGTAGTTATGAATTCCTTGTCATGCCATTTGGTCTCACTAACGCACCAGCGGTGTTCATGGATCTTATGAACCGCGGGTGCAAACCGTATCTCGATAAATTCGTTATTGTGTTCATCGATGATATATTGATCTATTCTAAAAATGAAGAAGAGCACGAACAACATCTCCGACTTGTGCTTGAACTCTTGAGACAAGAACGACTTTATGCCAAATTCTCCAAGTGTGAATTTTGGATGAAGGAAGTTCAATTTCTTGGTCATGTTGTAAGTGATCAAGGTATTAAAGTCGATCCAACGAAAATCGAAGCCATTAGCAAATGGGAGACTCCTACTACTCCTACTCACATTCGTCAATTTTTGGGTCTCGCCGGGTACTATCGTAGATTCATCGAAAATTTCTCTTTGGTTGCACGTCCTCTAACCGCATTGACTCACAAGGGAAAGAAATTCATTTGGGCGACCGAACATGAATCCGCATTCCAAATCTTGAAAACGAAGCTAACCACCGCTCCTATCTTGTCACTTCCCGAAGGCAATGATGACTTTGTTGTATATTGCGATGCCTCAAAACATGGTTTTGGGTGTGTATTGATGCAACGAACGAAAGTCATTGCTTATGCTTCTCGACAACTCAAAATTCATGAACGAAACTATACGACACATGATCTCGAACTCGGAGCCGTTGTCTTTGCACTTAAAATGTGGAGACACTATCTTTATGGAACCAAGAGTACTATCTTTACCGATCACAAAAGTCTCCAACACATTTTCGATCAAAAGCAACTAAACATGAGACAACGAAGGTGGATTGAAACCTTAAACGATTACGATTGCGAGCTTCGTTACCATCCCGGGAAGGCAAATGTAGTAGCCGATGCCTTAAGTCGAAAAGAAAGAGTGGTGCCTCTTCGTGTCCGAGCCTTAAACATCACCATCCACACAAACCTTAATAGCCAAATTCGGGTAGCCCAAGATGAGGCTCTCAAGGATGAAAACATCTCTCTCGAACACTTGAACGTCCTCACCTCTCGATTCGAAGTTAAAGAAACCGGACTCCGATATTTCGCCGGAAGGATTTGGGTGCCTAGTTATGGGGACCTACGAAGCCTTATTTTAGATGAAGCCCATAAGTCACGATACTCGATTCACCCCGGTGCCAATAAGATGTACCACGACCTTAAACAACTATATTGGTGGCCGAACATCAAAAGGGACGTAGCTACTTATGTTTCCAAGTGTTTGACATGTTCCAAAGTCAAAGCCGAACACCAAAGACCGTCCGGACTACTTCGACAACCCGAGATCCCGCAATGGAAGTGGGAAAGGATAACGATGGATTTTATCACCAAACTACCAAAAACGACGGGCGGTTATGATACCATTTGGGTTATTGTTGACCGTCTCACCAAATCCGCACACTTCCTGGCCATGAAAGAAACGGACAAAATGGAGAAACTTGCACAACTTTACATTAAGGAGATCGTAGCCCGACACGGTGTACCTTTATTGATTATCTCCGACCGAGATGGCCGTTTCGTTTCTAGATTTTGGCGTACACTGCAAGAAGGGTTGGGAACGCGTTTAGACATGAGCACCGCATATCATCCTCAAACCGATGGACAAAGCGAACGTACAATTCAAACCTTAGAAGACATGTTACGAGCTTGCGTGGTTGATTTCGGAAAAGCTTGGGACAAGCACTTACCTCTCGCCGAGTTCTCCTATAACAATAGTTATCACGCGAGTATTAAAGCCGCACCCTTTGAAGCGCTATATGGCCGCAAATGTCGTTCACCTCTTTGTTGGGCCGAGGTAGGCGACGTGCAAATCACCGGACCCGAACTCATTCACGAAACTACCGAGAAAATCGTTCAAATCCGAGATAGGCTTAGGACGGCCCGAAGTCGTCAAAAGAGCTATACGGATAAACGACGCAACGATCTTGAATTTCAAGTCGGTGACCGAGTAATGTTAAAAGTCGCACCTTGGAAGGGTGTAATTCGTTTTGGGAAACGCGGGAAGCTAAATCCGCGGTATATTGGTCCTTTCGAAATCTTGGAGCGTATTGGAACCGTTGCTTATCGTTTAGATCTTCCGCCTCAATTGAACTCCGTTCATCCTACCTTCCATGTATCTAACTTGAAAAAGTGTCTTGCCGAACCCGATATCGTCATCCCTCTTGAGGAACTTACTATTGATGACAAGCTTCATTTTGTGGAAGAACCGGTTGAAATTGTGGATACCTCCGTCAAGACATTGAAACAAAGCCGAATCCCGATTGTTAAAGTCCGTTGGAACGCCAAAAGGGGACCCGAGTTTACTTGGGAAAGACAAGATCAAATGCAAAGGAAGTATCCTCATCTATTCGTGAATTCAGAAACGCAAGATCTCGAGGGAGAAACAACGACTACTACGCCTACTTAAATTTCGGGACGAAATTTCTTTTAAGGAGTAGGTAATGTAACATCCCGCCTTTTTCCATTTATTTTTCCATTATACTAATATAAAGTCCGTTATATGTTTATAACATCTCCCGTTGATACGCGTTTTAAATTATCTCGTTTAGGTAATTCCCGCACCAGAACGAAAGTTGAGGGACTAAACTTGACAAGGGATCAAACCCTTGACTAGGTCAAAGGGTCAAACCCCTTTCACCCATTCATTACCATCTCCCTATCTCTCTCTCTTTCTCTCTAGCAAGAACACACCCAATTTCCTTTCTCATTCATTCATCATCTAAATCCGGATTAGGGAGCTAGCAACCAAATAAATTACATATTCGTGATCCTCTCTTCATCCTCTTCATTTTGGTACCAGCTTCATCTCATTTGGGTAACTTTCTAAAATCACTAGATTTTGTGTTCTTGATGTTTTTAACTTATAAAAGTGTTAATTAGTGTCTATGGCTCAAGTCTAACATGAATATATGATTTATATGCTCGATCTCGTTGTTTTAGTGTAACTAACACGAACTTGAATTTTGGTGTGATGTTCTTGAATTTTGGATGATCATATGTTGTTAGATGTTGAAAGTTGATGTTTTAATTGTGTTACTAGCATCACTAGCTTCAATTTGATGTATAGGTTGATTAAGGAAACTCCAAAAACATGATTATTGATTTTGAGATGTTTGACTAGGGTTTGATAGTTCTTGACATGAATTTTTGGATGCTTGAATGCCATGGAATGTTAATTATTAGTGTTTAGTTGTAATGTATGTTTCATTACCTTCAAAACGGCATATTATATGTGTGAATTGGTTTCCCGAAACTCAAATTGCATTTGAAGAACTTGAAACCTTAAAAATGAACGTTTAATGATCACTTGATGAGTTTTCGGCTATTATAAATGATGTTTTTGTTTGGTGAAACATGTTTAGTTGTCGAGTATACATGCATTTCATGGAGCGTCTTTTGACTTTACTTTAAACCGTGTCGCATAGATTTCAATCGTATCTATAACGTTGTAACTTAACTTTTGGTTGAACAATTCTTGTAAACTTTGAAACAAGTTTTATTTTGAAATGAAGGTGATATCTTTTGGTCAACGTTGTTTTAAAGACTTATGACCACGTAACGGGACCTAAGTAGACGGCGCCGTCAATGACGATTTGGTCGGGTCGCTACACGATGTAATCAACTGTTGTGAATCGTTTATAATCGATATGGGCATTGTCCGTGTGATGACCCGAAGATTTCCGACCAAATTTAAACTTAATCTTTATATTTTTCCGGTACTATAAGCAAAGTCTGTAAGATTGAGTCTCAAAAGGTTTGAACTATGTACATATATTCAATGGACCTTCGACCATTCCCAACGATTCACGAACAATTGTGTGTATATATATATATATATATATATATATATATATATATATATATATAAGTTATATAAATATTAAATATTCAAATGTAACATAAGTATTACATAATGAATAAGATGTAAGTTTAATATATTAAACTTGATTTCAAAGAAAAATATAATTTATATACTAATTATTATTACTTTCATTATTATTATTATTTATGTTAATATTAATAATAATAATAATATCAGGATTATTAAATATATAGACACAAAATTTGTTACACATAATATGATATATTAATATCATTGCTATCATTATTATTAATTGTATTAACATAGTTATATTTATTAATTACCAAAAATTATGAACTATGTTCAGATAGACATATATAAATACAGTTTTATATATATAAATATATATGCAGTTATATATATATATATATATATATATATATATATATATATATATATATATATATATATATATATATATATAGATTTACTGATATATGCATAAATAATATATAAACAATTATAAACCGTACTAGTGGTTGAAAATAAACATCATACTTTTTTAAATTGATATCCTTGTCTCTAAACTGATTGCAATTCGTAATGGATTCAACACAAACAATCAAATTCAGCTAGCTATTGTAGTCAAACTTTATACTTCTTGTTATTTTACTTTTTTTATTTTCTGAACGAACCCTGTCCCAATTTGGTTAGACGTCCAAATCAATTTCCAATTGATTGCCTCACTTTATTAATTCCTGTAACATTCACATGTTCTAGTTCTTTGTTTATTCATATTTAATTAATACAGATGACCAAACTTAATAATATAGTTCAACTTTACAAAAGGCAGATGCTGTATTGCTGAACTTCATTTTTTTCTATGGTACGCCATAAACCAAAACACTTGTCTATTTTTTTTAACTTACAGCAAAGTCACTTGAGACACTTTTACATTTCACCCATTGTATTACAACCAAGTTAGGATATAAGCTATAGATTTATAACATTCACCAGCCATCACCAATAGCTCCATCATCACACTCAAACTCGATAGCCACTCATTTGATTATCATCAAACACCCTGAACCATTCACCACCTTCTTTTTCCTCTCCCTCTCTTCTAACCGTGAACACCATCTATCTCGTTTTCCTTCTCAAAACTGTCACCTCTTATCACCCATCACCAGAACCACATTAGTGAACCACCACCTTTGGCCGCTGTTCAGGTGTAATAAATCACCACAACACACCACCCACCTCATCTCCTATATCTGTTTTGGTTACCAACACAAACACCCTCTCTTACTCACTTGCTACGACCACCAACACTAACAAAACTCATCATGATCGCTACTGCAACTGCTCGACTTGTAACAACCATTGAAAACCCATCAAATTGCAGCTTTTTTCTGCTGCTATACCTGCTCGATTCTGTTTGCAGCTACTGCCATTTATCGAACAAGGCTGCTGTTAATTGCTACTGCTACACTTCTGGTTCTTTTCCTGTTTTATGGTTCACCATCACTACACTTGTTTGATGCTTCTATATATATAGTTTTCTTTTCAGTTACAGTCAAACAATAACCACCGAGAACAATACCAAAACCAAACCAACCCAGCCCATCTGATTTCTTGTTACCTGCTGCTGCCACCATCATTCATACTTCGGTTTAACCTGCAACATAAATGAAAACATTCCAACTATCGGGGTACGTTTTCTATTTTTTTTATTTAAATCAAAACATCAAAACACCCTTAATCACCAACATTTATATCTATTTTATTAACAAAAATAAACAAGAAATTAAACTATAACAATCACCTCCAATTAATAACAAAACATTGCTGCTCATCGTTGATTCTGATCGAATGAAGAGGAATCAAGATCTTTGGTGTTAATACACTAACTCAAAACCCACTAGGAACACCATTTATTATTGTTCATGTTTGATCCTTATATAAGAGAAAAATAATTAAATAAAAATAAAATATATACATATACAGAATATATTTATATAAATATATATATAGTGAGATGAAGGACCAAGAGAATATAAATGAACTATTTACCTAATTTGATCAATTAACGAACCAGTTAATTGATCGATTGATAGAGAATAATGAAGAACAATGATGAAGATTACCGGTGATGAAATTGAACAAGGATGTTGACGGATCGATTGACCTGCTGTTCAGAGATGATTGCCGTTCGATTGAACTGTTAATGATGATGATGATTGTTGAGTGAATTGTGCGATGATAATACCGATTTTTTTCTTCTCTTGTTCCTCTCTGCGTTTGCTCCTGCTACTCTCGATCTAATTTGGGGAACCCACCAACAAACGCGTATATCTTCTATCTTCTATTATGTATATATTATAATTATAATTGTTATTGTTATTACATTTATTATTGTTATTATTATTATTATTATTATTATTATTATTATTATTATTATTATTATTATTATTACTATTACTACACTAATATAAATATTATACTACTTTTATTATTATCATTAAAAGGAGCATTAGGATTATTATTACTATTATTATTATTATTAATATTATTATTAGTATTATACTTAAAAGTATCATTTTTTTTTTGAAATTATTATTAACAAACTTATTATTTTGTTATCATTAAAACTATCAATATTATCACAAATAGATACTTTTATATAAAAAAATACATTACACTATAATTTTATTACTAAAAAGATATTAGTTAAGCTATATCAACTAATATACAAATATATACTAAACTTTAATATATGGTTTCTAATATCAATAATAAGTAATAGTTATATAAAATATATAACTAATTATATTAAATTTATCTAATAACATATGGTATAACAAGTATATTATTAATAACAAAAACATCTATATATATATATATATATATATATATATATATATATATATATATATATATATATATATATATATATATATATATATATAATTGATCGATTACGATTACGTATATTAATATATCCACAAATGATATAGGTTCGTGAATCCGAGGCCAACCCTGCATTGTTCAGTATAGTCATATGTATTTTTACTACAAAATGCAGTAAGGTGAGTTTCATTTGCTCCCTTTTTAAATGCTTTTGCAATATATATTTTTGGGATTGAGAATACATGCGCTGTTTTATAAATGCTTTACGAAATAGACACAAGTGATTGAAACTACATTCTATGGTTGGATTATTAAATCGAATATGCCCCTTTTTAGTCTGGTAATCTAAGAATTAGGGAACATACACCATAATTGACGCGAACTCTAAAGATAGATCTATCGGGCCCAACAAGCCCCATCCAAAGTACCGGATGCTTAAGTACTTCGAAATTTATATCATGTCTGAAGAAGGATCCCGGAATGATGGGGATATTCTTATATGCATATTGTGAATGTCGATTACCAGGTGTTCAATCTCTATGAATGATATTTTTGTCTCTATGTATGGGACGTATATTTATGAGAAATGAAAATCTTGTGGTCTATTAAAATGATGAAAATGATTATTTATGTTAAACTAATGAACTCACCAACCTTTTGGTTGACACTTTAAAGCATGTTTATTCTCAGGTGTTAAAGAAATCTTCTGCTGTGCATTTGCTCATATTAGAGATATAACTTGGAGTCATTCATGTCATATTTCACAAGACGTTGCATTCGAATCGTTGAGTTCATCAAGATTATTATTAAGTCAATTATATTTGGATATATTATGAAATGCTATGCATGCCTATCAACCGTCGATGTAACGAAAGTTTGACTTTTAAAAACGAATGCAATGTTTGTAAAATGTATCATATAGAGGTCAATTACCTCGCGATGTAATCAACTGTTGTGAATCATTTGTAATCGATATGGACTTCGTCTGGATGGATTAGGACGGGTCCTTTCAGTTGGTATCAGAGCGGTGGTCTTAGCGAAACAGGTCTGCATTAGTGTGTATAACTGATAAGTCGTTAGGATGCATTAGTGAGTCTGGACTTCAACCGTGTCTGCATGTCAAAAGTTTTGCTTATCACTTTTGTCGGAAATCGTCTGCTTATCATCCTTAGGGAATCACTTGCTTATCATTCTTAGTCTAGACACATTTTACTGCATCGACTGCATGAATAGTGTATAGACGAAATTCATATCTTATCGTATCTACTAATTTACATATTAGCGTATCTGTTATTGTTACCTTTGCCTGACAGCTTCTGTAGATTCCTCCGTAACTTAGGGGATTTTAGTATTATATATGCATATGTAAATTATGTATTGCAGGGTACTAATCTACATCCTATAATCTATTTCTTATCGAAAATCCTTCATCTGATCGTACAAGATAAATCCCTCAACCAGTTCGAATCCCTTAGATTCGATAACTATTCTGATAGTTATTCCGACAGCTATTCCGACATAGAGTTTCACTCGAGCTCCGAAAGCAGTGTCACCAGAATGAATCAACCAGTCAGCCATCCCCAATTTATCTGATGGTTTCGTAGTCGACTTAATCCATGGAGACGCGAAGAAGGCGATCCTTTCCATCAACCAAATTCACCTCTTGGTGAAGAACCTGAAGCACTTACCGGCGAACCTGTCCGAAACACCATTTTCACACTCATTTCCAGGATACCACGCAATGATATTATGATATCAAAAATTCTAAAACTTTATTCATTCGGTCGTTCCTACCGACAATCATTCTGGAGTAATAAGTGAACGAGCTTCGAGCCCGAGTTGTAGCCTTGGAAAATATGGTGCAAAATGTATCAGCTTCAGCAATATTGTAGTGACCCGAACTTTTCCATGTTTATATATATTAATTGAGATTGATATTTACATGATTAAATGTTTCCAACATGTTAAGCAATCAAACTTGTTAAGACTTGATTAATTGAAATATGTTTCATATAGACAATTGATCACCCAAGTTGACCGGTGATTCACGAACGTTAAAACTTGTAAAAACTATATGATGACATATATATGGTTATATATATAGTTAACATGATATTATGATAAGTAAACATATCATTAAGTATATTAACAATGAACTACATATGTAAAAACAAGACTACTAACTTAATGATTTTGAAACGAGACATATATGTAACGATTATCGTTGTAACGACATTTAATGTACATATATCATATTAAGAGATATTAGTACATCATAATATCATGATAATATAATAATTTAAAATCTCTTTTGATATTATAAACATTGGGTTAACAACATTTAACAAGATCGTTAACCTAAAGGCTTCAAAACAACATTTACATGTAACGACTAACGATGACTTAACGACTCAGTTAAAATGTATATACATGTAATGTTTTAATATGTATTCACACACTTTTGAAAGACTTCAAGACACTTATCAAAATACTTCTACTTAACAAAAATGCTTACAATTACATCCTCGTTCAGTTTCATCAACAATTCTACTCGTATGCACCCGTATTCGTACTCGTACAATACACAGCTTTTAGATGTATGTACTATTGGCATATACACTCCAATGATCAGCTCTTAGTAGCCCATGTTAGTCACCTAACACATGTGGGAACCATCATTTGGCAACTAGCATGAAATATCTCATAAAATTACAAAAATATGAGTAATCATTCATGACTTATTTACATGAAAACAAAATTACATATCCTTTATATCTAATCCATACACCAACGACCAAAAACACCTACAAACACTTTCATTCTTCAATTTTCTTCATCTAATTGATCTCTCTCAAGTTCTATCTTCAAGTTCTAAGTGTTCTTCATAAATTCCAAAAGTTCTAGTTTCATAAAATCAAGAATACTTTCAAGTTTGCTAGCTCACTTCCAATCTTGTAAGGTGATCATCCAACCTCAAGAAATCTTTGTTTCTTACAGTAGGTTATCATTCTAATACAAGGTAATAATCATATTTAAATTTTGGTTCAATTTCTATAACTATAACAATCTTATTTCAAGTGATGATCTTACTTGAACTTGTTTTCGTGTCATGATTCTGCTTCAAGAACTTCGAGCCATCCAAGGATCCATTGAAGCTAGATCCATTTTTCTCTTTTCCAGTAGGTTTATCCAAGGAACTTAAGGTAGTAATGATGTTCATAACATCATTCGATTCATACATATAAAGCTATCTTATTCGAAGGTTTAAACTTGTAATCACTAGAACATAGTTTAGTTAATTCTAAACTTGTTCGCAAACAAAAGTTAATCCTTCTAACTTGACTTTTAAAATCAACTAAACACATATTATATATCTATATGATATGCTAACTTAATGATTTAAAACCTGGAAACACGAAAAACACCGTAAAACCGGATTTACGCCGTCGTAGTAACACCGCGGGCTGTTTTGGGTTAGTTAATTAAAAACTATGATAAACTTTGATTTAAAAGTTGTTATTCTGAGAAAATGATTTTTATTATGAACATGAAACTATATCCAAAAATTATGGTTAAACTCAAAGTGGAAGTATGTTTTCTAAAATGGTCATCTAGACGTCGTTCTTTCGACTGAAATGACTACCTTTACAAAAACGACTTGTAACTTATTTTTTCGACTATAAACCTATACTTTTTCTGTTTAGATTCATAAAATAGAGTTCAATATGAAACCATAGCAATTTGATTCACTCAAAACGGATTTAAAATGAAGAAGTTATGGGTAAAACAAGATTGGATAATTTTTCTCATTTTAGCTACGTGAAAATTGGTAACAAATCTATTCCAACCATAACTTAATCAACTTGTATTGTATATTATGTAATCTTGAGATACCATAGACACGTATACAATGTTTCGACCTATCATGTCGACACATCTATATATATTTCGGAACAACCATAGACACTCTATATGTGAATGTTGGAGTTAGCTATATAGGGTTGAGGTTGATTCCAAAATATATATAGTTTGAGTTGTGATCAATACTGAGATACGTATACACTGGGTCGTGGATTGATTCAAGATAATATTTATCGATTTATTTATGTACATCTAACTGTGGACAACTAGTTGTTGGTTACTAACGAGGACAGCTGACTTAATAAACTTAAAACATCAAAATATATTAAAAGTGTTGTAAATATATTTTGAACATACTTTGATATATATGTATATATTGTTATAGGTTCGTGAAACAACCAGTGGCCAAGTCTTACTTCCCGACGAAGTAAAAAAAAATCTGTGAAAGTGAGTTATAGTCCCACTTTTAAAATCTAATATTTTTGGGATGAGAATACATGCAGGTTTTATAAATGATTTACAAAATAGACACAAGTACGTGAAACTACATTCTATGGTTGAATTATCAAAATCGAATATGCCCCTTTTTATTAAGTCTGGTAATCTAAGAATTAGGGAACAGACACCCTAATTGACGCGAATCCTAAAGATAGATCTATTGGGCCTCACAAACCCCATCCAAAGTACCGGATGCTTTAGTACTTCGAAATTTATATCATATCCGAAGGGTGTCCCGGAATGATGGGGATATTCTTATATATGCATCTTGTTAATGTCGGTTACCAGGTGTTCACCATATGAATGATTTTTATCTCTATGTATGGGATGTGTATTGAAATATGAAATCTTGTGGTCTATTGTTATGATTTGATATATATAGGTTAAACCTATAACTCACCAACATTTTTGTTGACGTTTAAAGCATGTTTATTCTCAGGTGAATATTAAGAGCTTCCGCTGTTGCATACTAAAATAAGGACAAGATTTGGAGTCCATGTTTGTATGATATTGTGTAAAAACTGCATTCAAGAAACTGATTTCGATGTAACATATTTGTATTGTAAACCATTATGTAATGGTCGTGTGTAAACAGGATATTTTAGATTATCATTATTTGATAATCTACGTAAAGCTTTTTAAACCTTTATTTATGAAATAAAGGTTATGGTTTGTTTTAAAATGAATGCAGTCTTTGAAAAACGTCTCATATAGAGGTCAAAACCTCGCAACGAAATCAATTAATATGGAACGTTTTTAATCAATAAGAACGGGACATTTCAGTTGGTATCCGAGCGTTGGTCTTAGAGAACCAGAATTTTGCATTAGTGTGTCTTATCGAGTTTGTTAGGATGCATTAGTGAGTCTGGACTTCGACCGTGTTTACTTGAAAAATGATTGCTTAACAAATTTTGTTGGAAACTATATATTTTTAACATGTGAATATTATGTGATATATTAATCTCTTAACGCGTTTGATATTATGTGATAGATGTCTACCTCTAGAACAAGTCCCATTGACTCACCTAATAATAATGAAGAGTCAAATGTAAATTGGAATGATTCGTGGACTGATTCACAAGTTCCCGAAGAGGAACCGGAAGAAGAGTCGGAACCGGAAGAAGAGTCGGAACCGGAAGAAGAATCGGAACCGGAAGAAGAATCGGAACCAGATGAAGAAATAGAACCGGTGGGGGAAATAATAAAACGGTTAAGTAAAAGAAAATCCTCAACCAACCGACCAAGGTTAATTATGGTAAATGGTGTTTCCGCCAAGGAAGCAAAATATTGGGAGGATTACCAATTCTCCGATGAATCGGATTCCGACGAGAATTCCGATGATGTTATAGAAATTACCCCAACTGAATTTAAAAAGGCAAAAGAAAATAATAAGGGAAAGGGCATAAAAATAGAGAAATCTAATTCCAACCCCGATGAACTTTATATGTATCGTCAACCCCCGAAGTCCTTAAGTTGTAACAATGACCCGGGAACCTCTAAACCACCAGGTTTTTCTAAACCAATGTGGATCACGACGGCTCGTATTAGGGGAACATCATATATCCCTAGAAACTTGGCAAAACGAACCAAAACCGAAGAAGAAGAAACAAGCGAGTCGGAATAAGATAGTTGTATTCGTGTGGTGTAATATATGTAATATAGTGTGCTTATGCTTTATGATATATGTAAAAATTGCTTGTATTAATAAGTATTTTTTTTTATGAATCTAACTCTTGTCTATTTTACAGTATAAAAACACAAAATGGATAGACAACCCAATATTTTAAGAGACCTACCCGGAGACATGATTGATGAAATCTTGTCTAGAGTCGGCCAGAATTCTTCGGCACAACTATTTAAGGCGAGATCAGTTTGTAAGACATTCGAAGAACGTTCCAAGAATGTCTTGGTTTATAAGAGACTTTCGTTTGAAAGATGGGGGATATCACATTGGGAAACCCATAAGTTACGATGTGTTTACTTTGACGCATATATTGCGGGGAACCCAAATGCTATTTTACGCAACGGGTTAAGAAATTATTTTGACTCAATATATCCGAATATTGGACTTCGTGATTTAGAAAAAGCGGCTAACATGCAACATAAAGAAGCATGTTATGCTTACGGATTAGTAATGTTCGCTTCTCACCAAAGTGAGAACAAGAACATCGGGCTACAACTATTAAACAAAACGTTTCCACAAGTGACGGAGTCGGTAATTGGGGTAAGAAATGAGGTTTTTAGATTATTACGGGACTGTTGGACATTACGTAACCCTCGTCCCTTTGATGACGTTACAACACGCTGTCTTATCAACGGCCATAACGGTTATGTTGCACAAGACCAAGGATGGGAAGTAGTCCTAGTAAAACCAGAATGCATGACTTGTTTCTGGACGTATGAATTACGTGTCTTTATTGCCTTTGCTGAACGACTTGTGTACTAGCTAGAATTATCTTCATAACCATCTTGTATCAAATTTATTGTGTGCTATATTTCATGCTATATGTAAAATAAGCGGTATTGTAAGTTTGTAAAATATTGTATAAAAGTTTGAACGCGAAATATTATTACAATCAGTTTCTCATATAGAATTGAAGTAGTTGAATTGTATATTAGCTACTAAGTATGAACTTAACGGGTAGGTACTACCCGAATTTAAACTTATAAAACGCTAATATGAAGAAAAAGCTTTTATAAATGAGTTCATATTATGCTACGAAATACTATTAACTACTCTTAATATTCTGTATGATTAACTTGTACCATTTAACTATTTTAAAGGAAATGGCACCCACTACTCGACACACCGTGAATATGAATGAAGAGGAATTCCGTACTTTTCTAGCTTCAAACATAGCCGCAGTACAGGCTGCGCTACATACCAACAATAACCTTGGATCTAGCAGTACAGGAAATCGTGTAGGATGCACTTACAAAGAATTCACTGCCTGCAAACCTTTGGAATTTGATGGAACCGAAGGACCGATCGGATTGAAACGGTGGACCGAGAAGGTTGAATCGGTGTTTGCCATAAGTAAGTGTACTGAAGAGGACAAAGTGAAGTACGCTACGCATACCTTCACAGGTTCTGCGTTAACATGGTGGAATACCTATCTAGAGCAAGTGGGACAAGATGATGCGTACGCACTACCGTGGTCAGCATTCAAGCACTTGATGAACGAGAAGTACCGTCCCAGAACCGAGGTCAATAAGCTCAAGACAGAACTTAGAGGGTTACGAACCCAAGGATTTAATATTACCACGTACGAAAGACGATTCACAGAATTGTGCCTATTGTGTCCGGGAGCATTCGAAGATGAGGAAGAGAAGATCGACGCGTTTGTGAAAGGATTACCGGAAAGAATCCAAGAAGATATAAGTTCACACGAGCCCGCCTCCATACAACAGGCATGTAGAATGGCTCACAAACTAGTGAACCAGATTGAAGAAAGAATTAAAGAACAGACTGCTGAAGAGGCCAATGTGAAGCAAGTCAAAAGAAAGTGGGAGGAAAACGGTGATAAGAATCACCAATACAACAACAACAGCAATTACAACAATAATCGCAACAATTATCCCAACAATCGCAACATCAATCGCAACTACAACAAACGGCCCAACAACAACAACAACAACAACAACAATAGCAACTACAACAATCATCCCAACAACAATAATAACCACAACAACAACAACAATCAGAAGCAGCTATGCCAAAGGTGTGAAAAGAATCACTCGGGGTTCTGCACCAAATTTTGCAACAAGTGTAAAAGAAATGGTCATAGCGCGGTGAAGTGTGAGGTCTACGGACCAGGGGTTAATAGAACGAAAGGAACAAATGGTGTCAGAACGAGTAATGGCAGAGCAAGTAGTGTCGGAGCAAGTTATGCCAATGTAGTTTGTTATAAATGTGGAAAACCAGGCCACATTATTAGAAATTGCCCGAACCAGGAGAACACGAATGGACAAGGCCGTGGAAGAGTTTTCAATATTAATGCGGTAGAGGCACAGGAAGACCCGGAGCTTGTTACGGGTACGTTTCTTATTGACAATAAATCTGCTTACGTTTTATTTGATTCGGGTGCGGATAGAAGCTATATGAGTAGAGATTTTTGTGCTAAATTAAGTTGTCCATTGACGCCTTTGGATAGTAAATTTTTACTCGAATTAGCAAATGGTAAATTAATTTCAGCAGATAATATATGTCGGAATCGAGAAATTAAACTGGTTAGCGAAACATTTAAGATTGATTTGATACCAGTAGAGTTAGGGAGTTTTGATGTGATAATCGGTATGGACTGGTTGAAAGAAGTGAAAGAAGTGAAAGCAGAGATCGTTTGTTACAAAAATGCAATTCGCATTATACGAGAAAAAGGAAAACCCTTAATGGTGTACGGAGAAAAGGGCAACACGAAGCTACATCTTATTAGTAATTTGAAGGCACAAAAACTAATAAGAAAAGGTTGCTATGCTGTTCTAGCACACGTCGAGAAAGTACAAACTGAAGAAAAGAGCATCAATGATGTTCCCATTGCAAAAGAATTTCCCGATGTATTTCCGAATGAATTACCGGGATTACCCCCACATCGATCCGTTGAATTTCAAATAGATATTGTACCAGGAGCTGCACCAATAGCTCGTGCTCCTTACAGACTCGCACCCAGCGAGATGAAAGAACTGCAAAGCCAATTACAAGAACTTTTAGAGCGTGGTTTCATTCGACCAAGCACATCACCGTGGGGAGCTCCTGTTTTGTTTGTCAAGAAGAAAGATGGTACATTCAGGTTGTGTATCGACTACCGAGAGTTGAACAAACTTACCATCAAGAACCGCTACCCACTACCGAGAATCGACGACTTATTTGATCAACTACAAGGCTCGTCTGTTTATTCAAAGATTGACTTACGTTCCGGGTATCATCAAATGCGGGTGAAAGAAGATGATATTCCAAAGACTGCTTTCAGAACACGTTACGGTCATTACGAGTTTATGGTCATGCCGTTTGGTTTAACTAATGCACCAGCTGTGTTCATGGACCTTATGAACCGAGTGTGTGGACCATACCTTGACAAGTTTGTCATTGTTTTCATTGATGACATACTTATTTACTCAAAGAATAACCAAGAACACGGTGAACATTTGAGAAAGGTGTTAGAAGTATTGAGGAAGGAAGAATTGTACGCTAAGTTTTCAAAGTGTGCATTTTGGTTGGAAGAATTTCAATTCCTCGGTCACATAGTGAACAAAGAAGGTATTAAGGTGGATCCGGCAAAGATAGAAACTGTTGAAAAGTGGGAAACCCCGAAAACTCCGAAACACATACGCCAGTTTTTAGGACTAGCTGGTTACTACAGAAGGTTCATCCAAGACTTTTCCAGAATAGCAAAACCCTTGACTGCATTAACGCATAAAGGGAAGAAATTTGAATGGAATGATGAACAAGAGAAAGCGTTTCAGTTATTGAAGAAAAAGCTAACTACGGCACCTATATTGTCATTGCCTGAAGGGAATGATGATTTTGTGATTTATTGTGACGCATCAAAGCAAGGTCTCGGTTGTGTATTAATGCAACGAACGAAGGTGATTGCTTATGCGTCTAGACAATTGAAGATTCACGAACAAAATTATACGACGCATGATTTGGAATTAGGCGCGGTTGTTTTTGCATTAAAGACTTGGAGGCACTACTTATATGGGGTCAAAAGTATTATATATACCGACCACAAAAGTCTTCAACACATATTTAATCAGAAACAACTGAATATGAGGCAGCGTAGGTGGATTGAATTATTGAATGATTACGACTTTGAGATTCGTTACCACCCGGGGAAGGCAAATGTGGTAGCTGATGCCTTGAGCAGGAAGGACAGAGAACCCATTCGAGTAAAATCTATGAATATAATGATTCATAATAACCTTACTACTCAAATAAAGGAGGCGCAACAAGGAGTTTTAAAAGAGGGAAATTTAAAGGATGAAATACCCAAAGGATCAGAGAAGCATCTTAATATTCGGGAAGACGGAACCCGGTATAGGGCTGAAAGGATTTGGGTACCAAAATTTGGAGATATGAGAGAAATGGTACTTAGAGAAGCTCATAAAACCAGATACTCAATACATCCTGGAACGGGGAAGATGTACAAGGATCTCAAGAAACATTTTTGGTGGCCGGGTATGAAAGCCGATGTTGCTAAATACGTAGGAGAATGTTTGACGTGTTCTAAGGTCAAAGCTGAGCATCAGAAACCATCAGGTCTACTTCAACAACCCGAAATCCCGGAATGAAAATGGGAAAACATTACCATGGATTTCATCACTAAATTGCCAAGGACTGCAAGTGGTTTTGATACTATTTGGGTAATAGTTGATCGTCTCACCAAATCAGCACACTTCCTACCAATAAGAGAAGATGACAAGATGGAGAAGTTAGCACGACTGTATTTGAAGGAAGTCGTCTCCAGACATGGAATACCAATCTCTATTATCTCTGATAGGGATGGCAGATTTATTTCAAGATTCTGGCAGACATTACAGCAAGCATTAGGAACTCGTCTAGACATGAGTACTGCCTATCATCCACAAACTGATGGGCAGAGCGAAAGGACGATACAAACGCTTGAAGACATGCTACGAGCATGTGTTATTGATTTCGGAAACAGTTGGGATCGACATCTACCGTTAGCAGAATTTTCCTACAACAACAGCTACCATTCAAGCATTGAGATGGCGCCGTTTGAAGCACTTTATGGTAGAAAGTGCAGGTCTCCGATTTGTTGGAGTGAAGTGGGGGATAGACAGATTACGGGTCCGGAGATTATACAAGAAACTACCGAGAAGATCATCCAAATTCAACAACGGTTGAAAACCGCCCAAAGTCGACAAAAGAGCTACGCTGACATTAAAAGAAAAGATATAGAATTTGAAATTGGAGAGATGGTCATGCTTAAAGTTGCACCTTGGAAAGGCGTTGTTCGATTTGGTAAACGAGGGAAATTAAATCCAAGGTATATTGGACCATTCAAGATTATTGATCGTGTCGGACCAGTAGCTTACCGACTTGAGTTACCTCAATAACTCGCGGCTGTAGATAACACTTTCCACGTCTCGAATTTGAAGAAATGTTTTGCTAAAGAAGATCTCACTATTCCGCTAGATGAAATCCAACTCAACGAAAAACTCCAATTCATCGAAGAACCCGTCGAAATAATGGATCGTGAGGTTAAAAGACTTAAGCAAAACAAGATACCAATTGTTAAGGTTCGATGGAATGCTCGTAGAGGACCCAAGTTCACCTGGGAGCGTGAAGATTAGATGAAGAAGAAATACCCGCATCTATTTCCAGAATATTCGTCAACACCTTCAACAGTTTAAAATTTCGGGACGAAATTTATTTAACGGGTAGGTACTGTAGTGACCCGAACTTTTACATGTTTATATATATTAATTGAGATTGATATTTACATGATTAAATGTTTCCAACATGTTAAGCAATCAACCTTGTTAAGACTTGATTAATTGAAATATGTTTCATATAGACAATTGACCACCCAAGTTGACCGGTGATTCACGAACGTTAAAACTTGTAAAAACTATATGATGACATATATATGGTTATATATATAGTTAACATGATATTATGATAAGTAAACATATCATTAAGTATATTAACAATGAACTACATATGTAAAAACAAGACTACTAACTTAATGATTTTGAAACGAGACATATATGTAACGATTATCGTTGTAACGACATTTAATGTACATATATCATATTAAGAGATATTAGTACATCATAATATCATGATAATATAATAATTTAAAATCTCTTTTGATATTATAAACATTGGGTTAACAACATTTAACAAGATCGTTAACCTAAAGGTTTCAAAACAACATTTACATGTAACGACTAACGATGACTTAACGACTCAGTTAAAATGTATATACATGTAATGTTTTAATATGTATTCATACACTTTTGAAAGACTTCAAGACACTTATCAAAATACTTCTACTTAACAAAAATGCTTACAATTACATCCTCGTTCAGTTTCATCAACAATTCTACTCGTATGCACCCGTATTCGTACTCGTACAATACACAGCTTTTAGATGTATGTACTATTGGTATATACACTCCAATGATCAGCTCTTAGCAGCCCATGTGAGTCACCTAACACATGTGGGAACCATCATTTGGCAACTAGCATGAAATATCTCATAAAATTACAAAAATATGAGTAATCATTCATGACTTATTTACATGAAAACAAAATTACATATCCTTTATATCTAATCCATACACCAACGACCAAAAACACCTACAAACACTTTCATTCTTCAATTTTCTTCATCTAATTAATCTCTCTCAAGTTCTATCTTCAAGTTCTAAGTGTTCTTCATAAATTCCAAAAGTTCTAGTTTCATAAAATCAAGAATACTTTCAAGTTTGCTAGCTCACTTCCAATCTTGTAAGGTGATCATCCAACCTCAAGAAATCTTTGTTTCTTACAGTAGGTTATCATTCTAATACAAGATAATAATCATATTTAAACTTTGGTTCAATTTCTATAACTATAACAATCTTATTTCAAGTGATGATCTTACTTGAACTTGTTTTCGTGTCATGATTCTGCTTCAAGAACTTCGAGCCATCCAAGGATCCATTGAAGCTAGATCCATTTTTCTCTTTTCTAGTAGGTTTATCCAAGGAACTTAAGGTAGTAATGATGTTCATAACATCATTCGATTCATACATATAAAGCTATCTTATTCGAAGGTTTAAACTTGTAATCACTAGAACATAGTTTAGTTAATTCTAAACTTGTTCGCAAACAAAAGTTAATCCTTCTAACTTGACTTTTAAAATCAACTAAACACATATTATATATCTATATGATATGCTAACTTAATGATTTAAAACCTGGAAACACGAAAAACACCGTAAAACCGGATTTACGCCGTCGTAGTAACACCGCGGGCTGTTTTGGGTTAGTTAATTAAAAACTATGATAAACTTTGATTTAAAAGTTGTTATTCTGAGAAAATGATTTTTATTATGAACATGAAACTATATCCAAAAATTATGGTTAAACTCAAAGTGGAAGTATGTTTTCTAAAATGGTCATCTAGACGTCGTTCTTTCGACTGAAATGACTACCTTTACAAAAATGACTTGTAACTTATTTTTCCGACTATAAACCTATACTTTTTCTGTTTAGATTCATAAAATATAGTTCAATATGAAACCATAGCAATTTGATTCACTCAAAACGGATTTAAAATGAAGAAGTTATGGGTAAAACAAGATTGGATAATTTTTCTCATTTTAGCTACGTGAAAATTGGTAACAAATCTATTCCAACCATAACTTAATCAACTTGTATTGTATATTATGTAATCTTGAGATACCATAGACACGTATACAATGTTTCGACCTATCATGTCGACACGTCTATATATATTTCGGAACAACCATAGACACTCTATATGTGAATGTTGGAGTTAGCTATACAGGGTTGAGGTTGATTCCAAAATATATATAGTTTGAGTTGTGATCAATACTGAGATACGTATACACTGGGTCGTGGATTGATTCAAGATAATATTTATCGATTTATTTCTGTACATCTAACTGTAGACAACTAGTTGTAGGTTACTAACGAGGACAGCTGACTTAATAAACTTAAAACATCAAAATATATTAAAAGTGTTGTAAATATATTTTGAACATACTTTGATATATATGTATATATTGTTATAGGTTCGTGAATCAACCAGTGGCCAAGTCTTACTTTCCGACGAAGTAAAAAAAAATCTGTGAAAGTGAGTTATAGTCCCACTTTTAAAATCTAATATTTTTGGGATGAGAATACATGCAGGTTTTATAAATGATTTACAAAATAGACACAAGTACGTGAAACTACATTCTATGGTTGAATTATCAAAATCGAATATGCCCCTTTTTATTAAGTCTGGTAATCTAAGAATTAGGGAACAGACACCCTAATTGACGCGAATCCTAAAGATAGATCTATTGGGCCTCACAAACCCCATCCAAAGTACCGGATGCTTTAGTACTTCGAAATTTATATCATATCCGAAGGGTGTCCCGGAATGATGGGGATATTCTTATATATGCATCTTGTTAATGTCGGTTACCAGGTGTTCACCATATGAATGATTTTTATCTCTATGTATGGGATGTGTATTGAAATATGAAATCTTGTGGTCTATTGTTATGATTTGATATATATAGGTTAAACCTATAACTCACCAACATTTTTGTGGACGTTTAAAGCATGTTTATTCTCAGGTGAATATTAAGAGCTTCCGCTGTTGCATACTAAAATAAGGACAAGATTTGGAGTCCATGTTTGTATGATATTGTGTAAAAACTGCATTCAAGAAACTGATTTCGATGTAACATATTTGTATTGTAAACCATTATGTAATGGTCGTGTGTAAACAGGATATTTTAGATTATCATTATTTGATAATCTACGTAAAGCTTTTTAAACCTTTATTTATGAAATAAAGGTTATGGTTTGTTTTAAAATGAATGCAGTCTTTGAAAAACGTCTCATATAGAGGTCAAAACCTCGCAACAAAATCAATTAATATGGAACGTTTTTAATCAATAAGAACGGGACATTTCAAATATCACCGGCACCAGTAGTACCATAAATAACAGCATCAGTATCATCAACAATCCATGCCTCAATATCACCATCTGTACTTTGAGTATGATCTTCGTTCTACGTATCGTTCTACCTCATTTATCTTCGTTCGACATGACGAATATGTAATCTCTAAAGTTTTAGAGATTATTTATTCTAGTTCCAACCGAAAACCAAATGGGTTTAATATCATATTAACTCATTAAATCCATGATTGTATCTGAAGAAAATATATACGTATATATGTTTTCATAAAGATTGTAATTAAAAAAAAAAATATTTCTTTCGTAAAAAGTGTTAATTGTGAAAATATTTTAACGGGTAGGTGATACCCGAGGAATATTCAGATTTCACATTAATAAGTTACACTGTACATTCTTCGAAGCTGATTCAACAGTCGTTTATTTTCCTACCTACATCCACGATATACAAATCCGTTCACCACAAAATAACCATATTCATCCAATTTCATATTTGGATTTTGATTTATCAGAATCCAACAAGTGGCATAATGAAGAAAACATCTGACAAAATAAAATTTGTTAGAAACAAACAAATCAACTATGAAAAATTTTGTTAAGAATCCACGCTAACTGTTCCTAGCTAATTGTTCCTAGCTAACTGATTACATTTTATTTATCGCAATTTAATTATCGCAATTTACATTCTCGCAATTTACATTCTCGTAATTTACATTCTCGCAATTTTATTTATTGTCATTTAATTTATGTATTTATTTTACGCACTTTAAATATCGGGACACGTATACAAGGTTTTGACATATCATATCGACGCATATATATATATATATATATATATATATATATATATATATATATATATATATATATATATATATATATATATATATATATATATATATATATATATATATATATATATATATTATTTGGAATAACCATAGACACTCTATATGCAGTAATGATCGAGTTCTCTATACAGGGTTGAGGTTGATTCTATAATAATATATGTACTTTGAGTTGTGATCGAGTCTGAGATGAATACGGGTCACGATACGTATTAATTAATTCGAATATTATATATTAAACTATATATGAATTATTGAATTGCTAACTGTGGACTATCAACTGTGGACTACCAACATTGGACAATTAAAATGAATTAAAATATTGACTATAACATATGAAACTAAACAATTCTTCAAGTTTGCCACTTGATTTCATTATTAAACCTCATTTGTATCTTAACGATTACAATTTGCGTTCAAACCTTGCATAATTCTTGAGAATACCTCAACCGAGAGGATGAACCAACCGCACTTCATCTACGGAAGAAGAGATTGACGTATATAGTTATGCACCTGAAAAACTCTCGAAAACTGAGTAAACGTTTAACGCATAGCTGTGTTAATTCCTTTAGTGTTATTATTACCCAAAATAACTTTGCAATCCCTTTCCAAATTAGCCAATTTTGTCACAGCTCCAACAAGTCAACTTCGACTTTTTACTCGGATTAGCTTATTATAACTCTGATATATATAAGTTTTCTTTAGTCATCGATACCGGGAAACCGTTTATATCTCACCACATTAGCAGTAAACTTACCAACAACTTCATTGATCTTTGACCTTTCGAAAAATCATTATATTTGTTCATTAAAACCTTATCATATAATCATCCGCATCTTGTAACGAGGACTACTATACCAATTATCGGGAATCAGCAATCAGTACTTTGAAAACTCACAGCATATCTACATCAACAGTTATATGTATAACATTTATCTCTTAGAATTATGATATTTCATTCTGAAATTCTGAAAAGCACTCAGTCTACAAATCAATACTCTGAATGTTGAAAAAGCTAAATGAAGCAGCAGAAACCGTAGACAACCGTAAACGACCTTAATCATCAGAAGTTTGATGATAAAGAATAGTATGTTGGAAAAGCTCAGAAAAGTTGAAACTGGAAAACGGATTGAGCTAACCACGAAGGAGACCAAGGAAAAATACAAGGATCATACCATATATTCAAAGAATCCAGGTAATTCTGGATCTGATAAAACCTTCAACGAATATCTTGCTCCGTACTCATGTTAAAATCTTGCGAAAAATATTTCTTCATCAACTATCGAACTTAGAAATTTCCAAAATATCATCATAAATATCTTCGATAATTCTGAAGATATTTTCATAAATATTCTAGTCCGAAATTATTTATCTCTTCGTGCGATCCATATTACATCATAAGGGAAACTACTTTAGTTTCTAAATTTCTTTAAAATTCAAATTTAAATTCTGAATGTTTTTGAAGTAGTGTTGGAAATTGATGCATGAGTTAATATAATATAATGACACTTGATCAACGTGATTATATTATAGTAAGTCATGCTGAGTTTCTAATGGAACATGATGATTCACAGATCATATCGTCATCCCGTGCCATGTTACATAACTCTTTCATTCAAATTAACTTCTAAACATATCGAGAAAATATATTCTTGATAGTTCTATTCTCAGTGATTCTGGTAATTTGACAAATCAAATCGTGCTATTACGTTCTTTCTTGCTTAGAACATTAAGTTCATTCGGAACTCCATACCTACAAATTCTGGACCAATACTTGCAAAAAGAAAACAAAAGTATGAATCTCCGAAATAGAAATGGGGGGCATGAATCGCAGCAAATAGGAGAGAGAGCATTAACTATGGATGACAATGATTATTGAAGACAGAAGCAGGGACGTTGAAATATAAAGGAGAATATAAAGCCTGATAACAACACATAAATTACAAACTGTGGAAATTAATACGAACAGCAATATAAAGGCACGGTAGAATTAAGAATAGTATCACCCCAAGATAATTGTAGAAGTAAACAGATTTTTCTGGTGGAAGGTTGAAAAGAATGATGACAGAAATGATAGCTAGGAAAATATCAAGGATTAGAATTGGATTAAGCATTTTCACAATATTTTGGATGAATGAACTAAGAAAGAAAGTATAGGAATGGTGAGAATAATGGAAAGAAAGAGTTTAATTTATAAGGGAAATATCAGACAGAGTAATCGAGGTATATTACTATATTTAATTATAGAGATCTTAATTTCCTTATTCGCCGAAGAATCAAATCTTTTAGATTTTGAAGATTTTCTTTAATTTTCTTGAATTCCGGAATTCAACAGTGACCACATCAAAAGTCAAGACGAATCTTTATTCCTCATATAAATATTTTGTGATAACTTCACTCATACTCATCGCGAAATCGAATTGTTTTACCCATATTACTTTATGGTAACAAAACTCTTTTTTCTCAACTCATATTCGTCATGAAAACTTTTTTATTGTTAATCATGACAACCCCAATCAAATTTTGGGACAAAATTTCTTTAACTTGTAGGTACTGTGATGACCCGAAGATTTCCGACCAAATTTAAACTTAATCTCTATATTTTTCCGGTACTATAAGCAAAGTCTGTAAGATTGAGTCTCAAAAGGTTTGAACTATGTACATATATTCAATGGACCTTCGACCATTCCCAACGATTCACGAACAATTGTGTGTAAATAAATATATAATTATATATATATATATATATATATATATATATATATATATATACATATGAATACTATGCATAAGTAACAGTATATATATTGTAATATATATAAGTTATATAAATATTAAATATTCAAATGTAACATAAGTATTACATAATTAATAAGATGTAAGTTTAATATATTAAACTTGATTTCAAAGAAAAATATAATTTATATACTAATTATTATTACTTTCATTATTATTATTATTTATGTTAATATTAATAATAATAATAATATCAGGATTATTAAATATATAGACACAAAATTTGTTACACATAATATGATATATTAATATCATTGCTATCATTATTATTAATTGTATTAACATAGTTATATTTATTAATTACCAAAAATTATGAACTATGTTCAGATAGACATATATAAATACAGTTTTATATATATAAATATATATGCAGTTATATATATATATATATATATATATATATATATATATATATATATATATATATATATATATATATATATATATATATATATATATATATATATATATATAGATTTACTGATATATGCATAAATAATATAAACAATTATAAACCGTACTAGTGGTTGAAAATAAACATCATACTGTTTTAAATTGATATCCTTGTCTCTAAACTGATTACAATTTGTAATGGATTCAGCACAAACAATCAAATTCAGCTAGCTATTGTAGTCAAACTTTATACTTCTTGTTATTTTACTTTTTTTATTTTCTGAACGAACCCTGTCCCAATTTGGTTAGACGTCCAAATCAATTTCCAATTGATTGCCTCACTTTATTAATTCCTGTAACATTCACATGTTCTAGTTCTTTGTTTATTCATATTTAATTAATACAGATGACCAAACTTAATAATATAGTTCAACTTTACAAAAGGCAGATGCTGTATTGCTACACTTCATTTTTTTTTCTATGGTACGCCATAAACCAAAACACTTGTCTATTTTTTTTAACTTACAGCAAAGTCACTTGAGACACTTTTACATTTCACCCATTGTATTACAACCAAGTTAGGATATAAGCTATAGATTTATAACATTCACCAGCCATCACCAATAACTCCATCATCACACTCAAACTAGATAGCCACTCATTTGATTATCATCGAACACCCTGGACCATTCACCACATTCTTTTTCCTCTCCCTCTCTTCTAACCGTGAACACCATCTATCTCGTTTTCCTTCTCAAAACTGTCACCTCTTATCACCCATCACCAGAACCACATTAGTGAACCACCACCTTTGACCGCTGTTCAGGTGTAATAAATCACCACAACACACCACCCATCTCATCTCATATATCTGTTTTTGTTACCAACACAAACACCCTCTCTTACTCACTTGCTACGACCACCAACACTAACAAAACTCATCATGATCGCTACTGCAACTGCTCGACTTGTAACAACCATTGAAAACCCATCAAATTGCAGCTTCTTTCTGCTGCTATACCTGCTCGATTCTGTTTGCAGCTGCTGCCATTTATCGAACAAGGCTGCTGTTAATTGCTACTGCTACACTTCTGGTTCTTTTCCTGTTTTATGGTTCACCATCACTACACTTGTTTGATGCTTCTATATATATAGTTTTCTTTTCGGTTACAGTCAAACAATAACCACCGAGAACAATACCAAAACCAAACCAACCCAGCCCATCTGATTTCTTGTTACCTGCTGCTGCCACCATCATTCATACTTCGGTTTAACCTGCAACATAAATGAAAACATTCCAACTATCGCGGTACGTTTTCTATTTTTTTTATTTAAATCAAAACATCAAAACACCCTTAATCACCAACATTTATATCTATTTTATTAACAAAAATAAACAAGAAATTAAATTATAACAATCACCTCCAATTAATAACAAAACATTGCTGCTCATCGTTGATTCTGATCGAATGAAGAGGAATCAAGATCTTTGGTGTTAATACACTAACTCAAAACGCACTAGGAACACCATTTATTATTGTTCATGTTTGATCCTTATATAAGAGAAAAATAATTAAATAAAAATAAAATATATACATATACAGAATATATTTATATAGATATATATATAGTGAGATGAAGGACCAAGAGAATATAAATGAACTATTTACCTAATTTGATCAATTAACGAACCAGTTAATTGATCAATTGATGGAGAATAATGAAGAACGATGATGAAGATTACCGGTGATGAAATTGAACAAGGATGTTGACGGATCGATTGGCCTGCTGTTCAGAGATGATTGCCGTTCGATTGAACTGTTAATGATGATGATGATTGTTGAGTGAATTGTGCGATGATAATACCGATTTTTTTTCTTCTCTTGTTCCTCTCTGCGTTTGCTCCTGCTACTCTCGATCTAATTTGGGGAACCCACCAACAAACGCGTATATCTTCTATCTTCTATTATGTATATATTATAATTATAATTGTTATTGTTATTGTTATTACATTTATTATTATTATTATTATTATTATTATTATTATTATTATTATTATTATTATTATTATTATTATTATTATTATTATTATTATTATTATTATTATTATTATTATTATTACTATTACTACTATTACTACACTAATATAAATATTATACTACTTTTATTATTATCTTTAAAAGGAGTATTAGGATTATTATTACTATTATTATTATTATTAATATTATTATTAGTATTATACTTAAAATTATCATTTTTTTTTTGAAATTATTATTAACAAACTTATTATTTTGTTATCACTAAAACTATCAATATTATCACAAATAGATACTTTTATATAAAAAAATACATTACACTATACTTTTATTACTAAAAAGATATTAGTTAAGCTATATCAACTAATATACAAATATATACTAAACTTTAATATATGGTTTCTATTATCAATAATAAGTAATAGTTATATAAAATTTATAACTAATTATATTAAATTTATCTAATAACATATGGTATAACAAGTATATTATTAATAACAAAAACATATATACACACACACACACACACACACACACACATATATATATATATATATATATATATATATATATATATATATATATATATATATATATATATATATATAATTGATCGATTACGATTACGTATATTAATATATCCACAAATGATATAGGTTCGTGAATCCGAGGCCAACCCTGCATTGTTCAGTATAGTCATATGTATTTTTACTACAAAATGCAGTAAGGTGAGTTTCATTTGCTCCCTTTTTAAATGCTTTTGCAATATATATTTTTGGGATTAAGAATACATGAGCTGTTTTATAAATGCTTTACGAAATAGACACAAGTGATTGAAACTACATTCTATGGTTGGATTATTAAATCGAATATGCCCCTTTTTAGTCTGGTAATATAAGAATTAGGGAACAAACACCCTAATTGACGCGAACTCTAAAGATAGATCTATCGGGCCCAACAAGCCCCATCCAAAGTACCGGATGCTTTAGTACTTCGAAATTTATATCATGTCCGAAGGAGGATCCCGGAATGATGGGGATATTCTTATATGCATATTGTGAATGTCGATTACCAAGTGTTCAATCTATATGAATGATATTTTTGTCTCTATGTATGGGATGTATATTTATGAGAAATGAAAATCTTGTGGTCTATTAAAATGATGGAAATGATTATTTATGTTAAACTAATGAACTCACCAACCTTTTGGTTGACACTTTAAAGCATGTTTATTCTCAGGTGTTAAAGAAATCTTCTGCTGTGCATTTGCTCATATTAGAGATATAACTTGGAGTCATTCATGTCATATTTCACAAGACGTTGCATTCGAATCATTGAGTTCATCAAGATTATTATTAAGTCAATTATATTTGGATATATTATGAAATGCTATGCATGACTGTCAACTATCGATGTAACGAAAGTTTGTATTTTAAAAAGGAATGCAATGTTTGTAAAATGTATCATATAGAGGTCAATTACCTCGCGATGTAATCAACTGTTGTGAATCATTTGTAATCAATATGGACTTTGTCCGGATGGATTAGGACGGGTCCTTTCAGTCCGGATGGATTAGGACGGGTCCTTTCAGTTGGTATCAGAGCGGTGGTCTTAGCGAACCAGGTCTTGCATTAGTGTGTCTAACTGATAGTCGTTAGGATGCATTAGAGAATCTGGACTTCGACCGTGTCTGCATGTCAAAAGTTTTGCTTATCATTTTTGTCGGAAATCATCTGTTTATCATCCTTAGGAATTTACCTGCTTATCATTCTTAGTCTAGACACCTCTTATTGCAATGATTGCATGAATAGTGTATAGACAAAATTCGTATCTTAGCGTATCTGCTAATTTATATCTTAGCATATATGTTATTGTTATCTTTGCCTGACAGCTTCCGTAGAATCCTCCGTAACTTATGGGATTTTAGTATTATATATGCATATGTAAACTATGTATTGCAGGGTACTAATCTACATCCTGTAATCTATTTCTTATCGAAAATCCTTCATCTGATCGTACGAGATGAATCCTGCAACCAGTTCGAGTCTCTCAGATTCTGATAGCTATTTCGATAGTTATTCCGACAGCTATTCCGATATAGATGTTCACCTAAGCTCCGGAAACAGCGTCATCAGCATGAATCAACCAATCAGCCATTATCAATTCATCTGATGGGTTCGTAGTCAACTTAATTAATGGAAACGCGCAGAAGGCAATCCCTTCCACCAACCGAATTCACCTCTTGACAATGAACCTGAAGCGTTTACCGGCGAACCTGTTCGAGACACCATTTTCAGTCTCATTTCCAGGGTAACTCGACAAGATTATATTCTATCCACAATTCTGAACCTTATTCATCCGCTTGTTCCGACCGACAATCATCCTGGAATAATAAGTCAACGAACTTCGCGCTCGAATAATCAATTCGGAGAATATGGTGCAAAATGTACCAGCTTCAGCAACATCACCGGCACCAACAGTACCATCAATAACAGCACCAGTACCATCAACAATCCATGCTTCAATATCATCATCTGTACTTTGAGTATGATCTTCGTTCTACGTATCGTTCTACCTCATTTATCATCGTTCGACATGACGAATATGTAATCTCTAAAGTTTTAGAGATTATTTATTCTAGTTCCAACCGAAAAGCAAATGAGTTTAATATCATATTAACTCATTAAATCCATGAATACATCTGAAGAAAATATATATGTACATATGTTTTCATAAAGATTGTAATTAAAAATTCTCTTGTACAAACTGTTAATGGCGAAAATATTTTAACGGGTAGGTAATACCCGAGGACTATTTAAATTTCACATTAATAAGTTACTTTGTACGTTCTTTGAATCTGTTTCAAAAGTCATATACTATCCTACTTACATCCACCAATATACAAATCCGTTCACCACAGAATAACCATACTCATCCAATTACATATTTGGATTTTAACCTATCAGAATCCAACAAGTGGCATAATGAAGAAATAATGGACACAATAAAAATTGATTAGAAACAGATTAATTAACAATATGAAATTCTATTAAGAATCCACGCTAACAAAATCCTAGCTAACTGATCCTAGCTAACTGTTAATTCTGTATTACCATTTAATTATCGCAATTTATTTATCGCAGTTTGTTTATCGCAATTTACATCCTCGCAATTTTATTTATAGTCATTTAATTTCTGTTATTTACTTTACGCACTTTATTTATTGTTATTTAATTTCTGTTATTTATTTTACGCACTTTAAATATCGGGACACGTATACAAAGTTTTGACATATCATATCGACGCATTTATATATATTATTTGGAATAACAATAGAAACTCTGTATGCAGTAATGAACGAGTTCTCTATACAGGGTTGAGGTTGATTCTACAATAATATATATAATTTGAGTTGTGATCGAGTCTGAGATGTATACGGGTCACGACACGTATTAATTAATTCGAATATTATATATATAATTATATATGAATTATTGAATTGCTAACTGTGGACTATCAACATTGGACAATTAAAATGAATTAAAGTGAATTAAAATATTGATTATAACATATGAAACTAAATATTTCTTCAAGTTTGCCACTTGATTTCATCTTAAACCTCATTTGTATCTTGACGATTACAACCCGCGTGCAAACCTTTCATGATTCTTGAAAACACCTCAATCGATAGGATGAATCAACCGCACTCCATCTACGGAAGGAAAGAGTTATGCATATCGTTATGCACCTGAGAAACTCTCGGCAACTGAGTTAAAGTTTAACACGTAGCCGCGTCAGATCCTTTGGCATTTATTAGCAAAAATGACTTTACGATCCCTTTTCAAGGTAGCCAATTTTGTCACAGCTCCTGCAAATTAACTTCGACTTTTCATTTGAAGTAGCCTTACTATAATCCTGATATATACGATTACCCTTTTAATACCGGAGAATTCTTTTATTTCCCCCATATTACCAGCAGACATACCAGCAACCTCGTTACTTCTTGGCTTAAATCTCTCTGACAAAACATTATATTTATTCATTGAAACCCTATCATATACTCATCCGCATCTTGTGACGAGAATTGCCATACCAATTACCGAGAATCAGCAATCAGTACTTTGAAAACTCACATCATATCTACATCAACATTTATATGTATGACATTTATCTCTTAGAATTATAATCTCTCCTTCTGAAATTCTGAAAAGCACTTAGTCACAAATCAATACTCTGAATGTTGAAAAAGCTGAATGAAGCAGCAGAAACCATAGACAACCGTAAACGACCATAATCATCGAAAGTTTGATGATAAAGAATAGTATGTTGGAAAAGCTCAGAAAAGTTGGAACTGGAAAACGGATTGAGCTAACCACGAAGGAGACCAAGGAAAAATACAAGGACCATACCATATATTCAAAGAATCCAGGTAATTCTGGATCCGATGAAACCTTCAACGAATATCTTGCTCTGTACTGATGTTAAAATCGTGCGGAAGATCTTCCTCATCAACCATCGAACTTAGAAATTCCAAAATATCATCATCAATATCTTCGATATTTCTGAGGATATTTTCATAAATATTCTCGTCCAAAAATTATATACCTCTTCGTGCTTCCTGTGTATCATTATGTTGGAAACATTCAATAGAAAATTTAGTACTGAAAAGTGGATTATGCAAAACTATGAAGGAAGCCATGGACAAATCACAAAGAATAATTTTGACTTCAAAGAATCCAAATGATTCAATGCCTGCTGAAATCTTTAGCGAATACCTTGCTCCTGACTCCAAACTCTTGCGGACAAATTTTCTTCACCATCCTTCGATATTAGAAATTCCAAGATATTATCGTATCTTTCATTATAAATATCCTCCATATTTTTGAAGATATTTTTATATCTATTCTTATCTGAAATCATTAATCTCTTCGTGATATCAGTGTTACATAATATAAAAACTGTTAGTTTATATATTCTGTAAACTTTTGAGCTTAAAATATGAATGTTATTGAAGTAATGTTAGTAATTGATGCATGAGTTAGTATAATATAATGACACTTGATCAACATGATTATATTACAGTAAGTCATGCTGAGTTTCTAAATGGAACATGATGATTCACAGATTATAACGTCATCATGTTTCATGTTACATAACTCTTTCATTCTGATTAACTTCTGAACATATCAAGAAAATATATTCTTGATAGTTCTATTCTCAGTGATTTTGGTAAATTGACAAATCAAATCGTGCTAATACATTCTTTCTTATTTAGAACATGATGCTTATCCGAAATTCCATACTTACGAATTCTGGACCGTTACTCGCTTTACTAGAGGTCGGAAAGATAATAAAAAGGCAAAGAGCTCCAAAGTATAAGAGAAAATATTAAGCCCAATAACAACACGGAGGTTACAAACCGTGGATATTAATACGGATAGCAATATAAAGACACGGTATAATTAAGAATAGTATCACCCCAATGTAATAGTAAAAGTAAACAGATTCTTCTGGTGAAAGTTTGAAAAGAAGAATGACAGAAATGATAATTAGAAAAATATCAAGGATTAGAACCGGACTAAGCATTTTCACAATCTTTTGGATGTATGAACTAAGAAAGAAAGTATAGGAATGGTGAGAATAATGGAACGAAAGAGTTTAATTTATAATGGAAATATCAGACAGAGTAATCGAGGCAGATCACCGTATTTAATTATAGAGATCTTAATCTCCTTATTCACCGAAGAATCAAATCTCTCAGATTTCGAAGATTTTCTTTAAATCCCTTGAATTCCGGAATTCAATCGCGACTACGTCAAAAGTTATAGAAAAATCTTCATCTCGACCTTTTGTGATAGCTTCATTCATACGATTTGATTAATTTAATCATTTAATCCATATTAGTAAATGACGATAAAACTCTATTTATCATCTCATATTTGTCATGAAAACATTTTTATTGTTAACCATGACCACCTCACTCAAATTTCGGGACGAAATTTCTTTAACGGGTAGGTACTGTGACGACCCGGGAATTTTCGATCAAATTTAAACTTAATCTTTATATGATCTCGACATGATAAGCAAAGTCTATTAAATCGAATCTTAAAATGTTCGAACTATATTTTTTTTATTATTTATGAATGCATTTGACTTTTGACTATTCCCTACGATTCACGAATCTTTAATTGTAAATAGAGATGTATATATAAATAACTATACGTATAAATAATTATATAGTAAATATATTAATGAACTATTTTATGATTATGAAAGAAATCTTCCGCTATGCATTTGCTCATCTTAGAGATATTACTTGGAGTCATTCATGACATATTTAAAAAGACGTTGCATTCGAGTCGTTGAGTTCATCAAGATTTTTACTAAGTATATTATAGTAATATATATTACGAAATGGTATGCATGTTGTCAACTTTCGATGTAATGAAAGATTGTCTTTTCAAAAACGAATGCAATGTTTGTAAAATGTATCATATAGAGGTCAAGTACCTCGCGATGTAATCAACTGTTGTGAATCGTTTATAATCGATATGGGCATTGTCCGGATGGATTAGGACGGGTCCTTTCATTAACAATATGGATATTGATTTGTTTACACGTTTGATCTCATGATCCTTAACCTTAATAGGCCATTTGCAAGTGCATTAATGAGGAGATCTTCCAAGGAATAATAAGAGTGTCGTTTGACTAGTTTTTCTTCAAAAGGAAAGATGATGCTATATCAGCATGAAATGTATTATTGAGCTCGTTAAGATTTGGAGTGTTTATGCCGCAATAGTAGGGTAGATAAAATAGAGTAGAGTACGTAAAGATTTCAGTTACGTAGTTTGATGTATGGATGTTGTTTGTTAGAGATAGTACCAGCTTCAAGTTTCGAAACGTAACCATAATACCTTTAGTTTTCAAGAGATGTCTAATAGACAAATGAGATGTTGGTTGAGGATTCATTGACCTTAGGATAATATGAGCGATTAAATGAAAGACATCGTTCAGTATACCTGAGAACTTGTCTTTAGAAATAGTTTCAGAATGTAACTTTAAAATTTATGATTTCAGTTTCATGTCGAATCAAAGATTAAAACTTGACTAGAATAACATCTAGTTGCAATCCATGAAGGAAGAAATGTTTAGAGTATATTCTTAAATGTTTAGGGTAACTCCTTCAGAGTAAGAAAGTTGTTTTCGCACAAATGGCGGGTCGGTCTATTATTTACGTATGAGTTTAAATGTGGACGAGAATAAATGTGATTCATTGATTATAAGGTATTGTTTCTACCATGAAGGAACCTTTGCTTCCTTGTTCAAAAGATCATAGATTTAACGTTTACGAGAGCGTTGTGGTTTAGCCGTGAAATACCGGAAGTAGAAACTTCTTAATGACTAACACAGCAAGAAAGAGATGATGTTTGTAGGGAGATAAGTTTCGTTCTTGCACGGAGAATGAGAATGAAGGTGATCCAAACATACTGGAGAGCAATACGAAAGTTTTAATAATAAGCCAAAGTAATTCTTGAAAAGTTGCAACATTTGATATAACAATATGAACGAAGCGGAGCTATTAGTAAAACTTGAGTTACGTACAACACGTATTATTTTACGTGAAATAATTTGAACAATACGAAAAAGAGTTAATTAAAAGAATGTTTAATTTGATAAAACAAAGGTAAATTGATAAAAATACGAAAGTGTTTATATAATTAGTGAAAGTAATTTTAGAGGAGGTGACGAAATGATGTTCATAGTAAAACTAGGGTTACTTAAAATTTGTAAAGTAATTTCGATTTAATCAAAGTAGAAATTTGTAGAAGCAAAAGTATAATTTGATATGTACTAGTCAAAATATGTATAGGTAAATTTATGTATAATATTTTATAGATCGCATAAGTGAAAAATCATTTTCTTTATAAATTCTGGGATAATTTGAAAATAAAGACACGTGTAAGAAATATTTGGAAAACAGGATATTTGTATTTAAGAGTTTATATGTTTGAGAAAAATTGATTGAAGATTTTAAAATTCCGGAGGATAATTGTGTAATAATTGTTTCGAGGTAGCGAAAACAAATGAATTGACTTTTATCAGGGCACGAGTCCTTGGACTCAAAATTAAAGTAAGAAGGATGATAAGGTGATTATCATCAAATGAGTAAATCCCTCGGATTTAGAGTTATGTATGAAAGAACTTCAAATAAGATTTGCAACTTTGAATCGTTCGAGTGATAGTGAGAGTTCAAGAACTCGGCATGAATAATCTGACAGTCGCATAGACAAGTATAAATAAATGGTAAAGCAGTGACTTTAAACTAAGTAATGATCATTTGAATTCAGCCTTAGTTGGTCTGAGAGGAGGATACGTTAAAGTATGATGGAATCATTTCAATTGTTACAGCAGTTTTTCAGATGTGATGAGTTTAGCTCAAACCACAACTTGAGATAGTGTATTTCACCTTTGATTTTCCAATTGACAATGATCGATTATTGTTTGAGTATGACACCATTACTTGCATGGTGCCAAGTAGTCTATTATAAGTAGATGTATGAGTACAGAAGTTTCTTGACTATGATAGTCAAAACGATACACGTATGGAGGTTCCATTCTTCAAAAGATTATGCATATGAGATATTTATTATCTTGACATAGAAAATGTAATATTGGACATGGTGTTTGTAATATCGACGGTTGAGGGTTCAAATGACATGGGTTTTTGAAAGTCATATAAAAATTTACACTGAAAGTGTAATAACATAGAGGATTTGGACATAACAAGTGATGATTAAGTATCAATGATCAGGAGATATCCATTTAGGATAAATGAATGTAAAATTTAAAGATTCGGTTGTTTACAACTTTTATGGTACATGAAAGTTTGTTAAATGAGTATGATATAGATATATAGTTTGATTAGAATGAGTTCTTCGTATCTACTAATATCAAGATGATCATTTTTCTCCTTTCATGCCCTTGCATTTGGGTTTTTGAACAGATAGCTTGAGAATTTTCTTTGATTCACTTTCTATTCCAGACATCATGATATTGGAATATTTCTATGAATTACCGTAATATAATCACGTTGGCCACCGTCATTATATTTCACTAATTCATATTTCCATTCCAAGGTCACTCCATAAGGTCAGGATATGTGATCAATGATGATTTCTAATATAGTGTGTTAAGGATAGCAGTAATCTTAGCTGGATCGACAACATGTCGGTTTTTTAAGCCAAAACTTGCACTTGGAAAAGTTTGCATAGAGTTGTTCTTTTTCTTAAGAGTTCAAGAATGAATTTGCAAATGTTGCTCATGTTCTTTCTCACTCTTGGAGTAGATCGAAATGTCATCCATGAAAACAGTTACGAACTTGTCGAGTTATGGTTGACTAGTTTTAAGTTGCAGTCTTTATAGACTTGGTCAACTTTCATATTTTTGAAAGTTATGGAAGTTGTGAAAGTTATGAAATGGACGTGATCAAACGAGAAAGTTATGAAACATCGTGGTAATAGTTGGTGCAGTTGGACGAACCGTGATTCTTCACTAAGTTATAGAAGCCTGATAAGTTTGATAGGTCATAAGTTTGAAAAATTTCAAGCGAGATAAGGATGAATATGATATAAACGAAACACTTTATATTATTAAGAACGAGGCACTAAACAAGCCTTTTTATTACACGATTCGGAAATAGAAATAGTTTAAGGCATAGCCTTTACATAGATAGAAAATAGGAAAAATAAACTAGGAAATATTAAGATTGAAGTAGTCTTCATATTTCTTCTTCTCGTCCTCAATCTTGTTCATAAACTTCTCAACTTTCTCATTCTTCGCCTTTTGTTTCTCATGCAGGAACTCGAGATTATCATAAAGATTAGAAACACCATTGTTGATTACATAGTACTTGTAGTCTCTCATAGAAAGTTGATTATTCACGCGGTTTTTCTCCATCTTCAATCTAGAGTCAACATCTTCTCTTAGGTAGGAGAGAGATTGCTTCCCCCATCGGGAATTTCTATCACTTTCATACTTCACCAACTTTATCTCCTTCTTTAGCTCAGCATTATCCTCCATGAGCTTCTTGATCGCTAGGTCTTTTTCCTTCATTTGATCATCGATCCTTGCAATATGGCGAATTAGGCCATCGGTAGTTTTTCGTAGATTCATGATCTCGTACTTGGCATCAACTTCATCGTAGGAAGGAGATCGGGATCTTTTCTTTGACGGGCCAGTTTCTTCAAGACATTTCACCTGTCTTTATTTCTCGGGGTTGGATAGTATTCAGGAGACCCATGTGAATTTAGAATAGTATTTGGGCTATAATTCGATGGTGGTGAGGCAGGGCCATAGAGAGGGCTTCGAACTGATCTCTCGGTTGAAGATCTTTCAGTATCTTCTTCAGTAGGCTTGGAATGATTCATTATTTCGCTTGGTTTGAAAAAAGTAGTTTCGTTTATTCGATTAAAGCTTGACATCCTAGTCATTAGGAAAGAGATATGTTTAGTTTTAGGATAAGAATGTTAAAGCATAAGTTTTAAGATTAAAGGAAATCCTAAGTGCTTTAAAGTCTAAGGCAGGAAAGGTTATAGCTTCCTAGATTGCTAAGGCACCCTAGCTAGCAAGTAAGGCACACATAAAGATGCAATCCTGGTTCTCTATAACAGCCTGGTTATGCTTTGATACCATTCTGTGACATCCTCCAGATAGGTTCTGGAAGAAAACGTCACTAATATCAAATAAACTAACATATTATAATACGAGAAGAATACTATATGACAAAACAAACTTTATTAAGTACGCAGCGGAAAATTGAATGTCGTTACAAGAATGGGAATTACAATAAAGTAAATGTTTCAAATGCAAGAATAATAAATGCGATAGTTCTTGATCCTAAGTCCAAGTAGCATCACATAAGAAGTAGGTAAGTAAACTTGATCAATCAGCACATGAGACAAAACATGCTAAAGTGTCAACCAAAAAGGTTGAGTGAAGTTCATAGGTTTAACAAAATAGTTATCGTTGTTTTTAGACCACAAGATTTTTGTTTTCAAAAGTAGATCACACAGATCTTTAGTTGTCAAAGAAGATCACAAAGATCTTAAAAGTTGATCTCGCAGATCAAAAAGTTATGCCAGTTCGTGATATTTAGACTAAACGTTTAAGTTTGCCCCAATGACAAGTTGTTCTGTCCTTGTAAGTTTAAATTCATTATCAAGTAATACAAAGACTTAGTCAAATGTATCGGGGATGTTACTCTCGATAGGCCTACCCCCAATAATTAAGAATCCATTTAACGAGCAATTAAAAATATCACTGTAGGGACTTTGTTGGACATAGCCAAGTATAGCATAGTTTAACAGTTGGTACTTGTGTCAAAATTGTAAATAGTAAAAGTAGCATGTGTCTCACCCCAAAAGTTAAATAACTTGTGCACAATATAAAGTGGGGCTATGAAGTTCACCTTAGTAAGTAGGAGAAGAGTCTGTTATTCCTCAGGATAGAAGAGTTGGATGAATGTGAGCAGAAAGTCAACCTAATGACATTTAAGAGTAGTTAAATGTTTACCCAAGTTTAAGTTAAGTATGCAAGTATTGTAGTTCGTTTTACTAAGTTCCCATTCTTAGTAAGTTTCCATTTTTAGTAAGTTTCCATGTTTAGTAAGTTAGTGTTGAACACTAGTGAGTTGTCCTTAATAAGTCCACCAATTATTAAGTGTGCAAGTGACTAAGTGTTTTTCACTTAGTGAGTGAATGATTACTATAGTCGGGTTTGATATTGTGCACCATACCCAAACATCTATGCCACCGCCGAGTCACTTGAATGATCAATTGTTACCGGTTGGCCCAGGATCTCTTGACCAAAATCTAAGTTTGGCATTCGAGATCCACAAGCATCCCATAATGGTACCAAGGATCACCCTAGGCCTTAAGTAGCGTTGACGTTCGAGTAATTTTACGTTATCGTGAATGACTATTGTAATCGTATGTTATAATCTTATAATCTAAGTATTATAATATAAGTAGTACATTATATGTGTTAGTAATAGTACTCATATTATTATAATATAAGTATTAATATAAGTATATAGTTTAAGTATATGTGTTATATTATAAAAATGTTACTATGTAGTTATAATATATGTGTTATATTATAAGTATAGGTTTAAGTGTTATTATATATTATAAATGTATAAGTGGTAATTAATAATAATAATATTATTATTAGGGTGTTATTAGTAAATAAGTAGGAGTAAGTAATGATTAATAATAAATAATTAGGTTATAATTAAATAAGTAGATTTAGTTAGTTAGGGTTAAGTAGTATTAAATGTTTTAAATAATATTTAAGTAGTATTAGGTTTAGGGTTTATATAATTAATGTTTAGGGTTTAAGTAGTATTAGGTTAAAGTAGTAAATTAGGGTTTAATAAATTAGGGTTAGGTTAAAGTTAAATTAGGGTTTAAGTAACAAAGATTTAGGGTTTAGTAAAGTAGGTTTAAATTAGGGTTTACTCTTTTTTTTTAACCGTGAGTATAGGTATACATGTATATGTTTTAAATTTTTTTTTTTACACTTATATGTATATGAGCCGTAGGTTTGTATATGTATATATATTTATGTATATTTTTTTTTACAACAAGATTATACATGAAGATTAAGAACAAGATTTAATTAAATGAATGAATGAATTAAAAGTTTAAGATTTAGGGTTTATACCTTGTAGAGCTAGATGAAGATTAACAAGATAAGAAAAGATGACTTTGAAGATGGAAGATCAAAATCCGAAAACTTCAAGAACACGTTTGAAGATCTTGATGAACACGATGAACACGTTGAAGATCAATTGAAGATTACCCGGAATCAAGAAAAAAATAACCAAAATTTCAAAGTGGTGTAGGGTGGTGATCGGTTTTGGTGGAAACCGATTGGTGGTGGCGGTTTTTGGTGGCCAAAGGTGGCGGCCAAAGTAGTGGTGATGGGTGGCAGCTATGGTGGTGTAATGGCCAAAAGTCGCGGCCAAAAAGAGAGGAGAGGGAGAGGTGTTTAAGAGATGATTTGTGATGAATGAGATGAGAAAACCTAAACCCTTGCACCTCCTTTTATACTTAAGCTAGGAAGGATCTAGAATTAGGGTTTAGTTAGGTTTTTCTTGGAGGCTAAGTTAGAAATTAGGGTTAGGGTTTAAAGGGGATGGTGGTCGAAAATTTCAAGGGTATAAGGGTGTTTTCTCTTGCCCTAAATGACGGCTAGGGTTAGGGTTTAGTGAGGGAACCTTTTTCTTTTTAGACCTTATAGTTTGGTGTGTTTAAAAGGGTTCCTTATTTGTTCCAAATTAATTATTAAAACACCTTAAGTTTTGAGTTATTACTTTTTATACACCATTTTTGTAAGATCATTTTAATTACATATTTTATTAGTTGCCATTTGTTGCACAAAGTTATTTGGTGCGTTTTATAACTTTTAAAGTTGACAGTTAAGGATCAAAGTTTATTCATGTCACTTAAATCTTTTATTCGGGCATTAAATTTAAAAGGAAGAAAATATAGATGGAAAAATGAGGGTCGTTATAGTAACTAACTTGATTTGCCTTATGTTTAGGTGACAAGGATAAAGAAGCCGCTCAGTAGTACATTATCTGAGCTGGTTGCTGGTAATTGGTGATTGGGACTAACTGGAGAACATAGTATAGAGTAGCATGTTATATTATGATTGCCATGCTTGTTAGATATACTTACTGTTGTGATTAGTTAGTACGTTGTGATGACTGCATGTTAGTTGATGCTTGTCTGCTGGAGCCCAGTGTGTCCCTATTGTGTGGTAGCCTCGGTAGGACAGATCAGCATGCGGGTTGGGTTCCTCATGTGGTAGCCTAGACAATTGAGGTGTATATATATGTGAATGACGCGTTTGTCACGTGTGGATTATATATATACACACGGTGGTGGAGGAACTTCTGGTAATCCCCAGTCCAATCAGCTGGTGGTTAATGGTTTGGCCGAACCGCCAGAGTCTCTGTAGACGGTACTTGGATGATGTTTGTGTGTTAGCCTTTGTGACATGATTAGTATGACTTTTACTATATACTATTGCCTGTAGTTACTTGTACTCACTTAGCTTCATGCTAATTCCCCTCCATCCTCTCCCTGCAGGTTGTTAGCTTTTGTAAGTGATGCATTTTGGGGAGAAGATGGGCAAGGTGATGTTATGTTTGACTATGAAGAAACTCTGATGTGTCTTTTCCTTTAAAATTGATTTTGGTTGTAATATTACGTGACACTAGAATTATTGTTTAATGTTAGCCATCAAATGGTTTGGATATGTAATTAAATATGTTTATGTTATGGTTAAATTAATACTAATGTTTCCGCCACGTTAAAAAAAAAAAAAAAATTAGCGGTGTCACAGTAACCTTGGTTTTGGAAGTTGTTGTTGTAACCTGATGAACTACCCCTTTGGAAACCCACGTTTCTTTGATAACCTTGGTGAAATGTCCCGTTCTTATTGATTAAAAACGTTCTATATTAATTGATTTCGTTGCGAGATTTTGACCTCTATATGAGACGTTTTTCAAAGACTGCATTCATTTTTAAAACAAACCATAACCTTTATTTCATAAATAAAGGTTTAAAAAGCTTTACGTAGATTATCAAATAATGATAATCTAAAATATCCTGTTTACACACGACCATTACATAATGGTTTACAATACAAATATGTTACATCGAAATCAGTTTCTTGAATGCAGTTTTTACACAATATCATACAAACATGGACTCCAAATCTTGTCCTTATTTTAGTATGCAACAGCGGAAGCTCTTAATATTCACCTGAGAATAAACATGCTTTAAACGTCAACAAAAATGTTGGTGAGTTATAGGTTTAATCTATATATATCAAATCGTAACAATAGACCACAAGATTTCATATTTCAATACACATCCCATACATAGAGATAAAAATCATTCATATGGTGAACACCTGGTAACCGACATTAACAAGATGCATATATAAGAATATCCCCATCATTCCGGGACACCCTTCGGATATGATATAAATTTCGAAGTACTAAAGCATCCGGTACTTTGGATGGGGTTTGTTAAGCCCAATAGATCTATCTTTAGGATTCGCGTCAATTAGGGTGTCTGTTCCCTAATTCTTAGATTACCAGACTTAATAAAAAGGGGCATATTCGATTTCGATAATTCAACCATAGAATGTAGTTTCACATACTTGTGTCTATTTTGTAAATCATTTATAAAACCTGCATGTATTCTCATCCCAAAAATATTAGATTTTAAAAGTGGGACTATAACTCACTTTCACAGATTTTTTACTTCGTCGGGAAGTAAGACTTGGCCACTGGTTGATTCACGAACCTATAACAATATATACATATATATCAAAGTATGTTCAAAATATATTTACAACACTTTTAATATATTTTGATGTTTTAAGTTTATTAAGTCAGCTGTCCTCGTTAGTAACCTACAACTAGTTGTCCACAGTTAGATGTACAGAAATAAATCGATAAATATTATCTTGAATCAATCCACGACCCAGTGTATACGTATCTCAGTATTGATCACAACTCAAACTATATATATTTTGGAATCAACCTCAACCCTGTATAGCTAACTCCAACATTCACATATAGAGTGTCTATGGTTGTTCCAAAATATATATAGATGTGTCGACATGATAGGTCGAAACATTGTATACGTGTCTATGGTATCTCAAGATTACATAATATACAATACAAGTTGATTAAGTTATGGTTGGAATAGATTTGTTACCAATTTTCACGTAGCTAAAATGAGAAAAATTATCCAATCTTGTTTTACCCATAACTTCTTCATTTTAAATCCGTTTTGAGTGAATCAAATTGCTATGGTTTCATATTGAACTCTATTTTATGAATCTAAATAGAAAAATTATAGATTTATAGTCGAAAAAATAAGTTACAAGTCGTTTTTGTAAAGGTAGTCATTTCAGTCGAAAGAACGACGTCTAGATGACCATTTTAGAAAACATACTTCCACTTTGAGTTTAACCATAATTTTTGGATATAGTTTCATGTTCATAATAAAAATCATTTTCTCAGAATAACAACTTTTAAATCAAAGTTTATCATAGTTTTTAATTAAGTAACCAAAAACAGCCCGCGGTGTTACTACGACGGCGTAAATCCGGTTTTACGGTGTTTTTCGTGTTTCCAGGTTTTAAAACATTAAGTTAGCATATCATATAGATATAGAACATGTGTTTAGTTGATTTTAAAAGTCAAGTTATAAGGATTAACTTTTGTTTGCGAACAAGTTTAGAATTAACTAAACTATGTTCTAGTGATTACAAGTTTAAACCTTCGAATAAGATAGCTTTATATGTATGAATCGAATGATGTTATGAACATCATTACTACCTTAAGTTCCTTGGATAAACCTACTGGAAAAGAGAAAAATGGATCTAGCTTCAATGGATCCTTGGATGGCTCGAAGTTCTTGAAGCATAATCATGACACGAAAACAAGTTCAAGTAAGATCATCACTTAAAATAAGATTGTTATAGTTATAGAAATTGAACCAAAGTTTGAATATGATTATTACCTTGTATTAGAATGATAACCTACTGTAAGAAACAAAGATTTCTTGAGGTTGGATGATCACCTTACAAGATTGGAAGTGAGCTAGCAAACTTGAAAGTATTCTTGATTTTATGAAACTAGAACTTTTGGAATTTATGAAGAACACTTAGAACTTGAAGATAGAACTTGAGAGAGATCAATTAGATGAAGAAAATTGAAGAATGAAAGTGTTTGTAGGTGTTTTTGGTCGTTGGTGTATGGATTAGATATAAAGGATATGTTATTTTGTTTTCATGTAAATAAGTCATGAATGATTACTCATATTTTTGTAATTTTATGAGATATTTCATGCTAGTTGCCAAATGATGGTTCCCACATGTGTTAGGTGACTCACATGGGCTGCTAAGAGCTGATCATTGGAGTGTATATACCAATAGTACATACATCTAAAAGCTGTGTATTGTACGAGTACGAATACGGGTGCATACGAGTAGAATTGTTGATGAAACTGAACGAGGATGTAATTGTAAGCATTTTTGTTAAGTAGAAGTATTTTGATAAGTGTATTGAAGTCTTTCAAAAGTGTATAAATACCTATTAAAACACTACATGTATATACATTTTAACTGAGTCGTTAAGTCATCGTTAGTCGTTACATGTAAGTGTTGTTTTGAAACCTTTAGGTTAACGATCTTGTTAAATGTTGTTAACCCAATGTTTATAATATCAAATGAGATTTTAAATTATTATATTATCATGATATTATCATGTATGAATATCTCTTAATATGATATATATACATTAAATGTCTTTACAACGATAATAATTACATATATGTCTCGTTTAAAAATCATTAAGTTAGTAGTCTTGTTTTTACATATGTAGTTCATTGTTAATATAGTTAATGATATGTTTACTTATCATAGTATCATGTTAACTATATATATATATATCCATATATATGTCATCATATAGTTTTTACAAGTTTTAACGTTCGTGAATCACCGGTCAACTTGGGTGGTCAATTGTCTATATGAAACATATTTCAATTAATCAAGTCTTAACAAGTTTGATTGCTTAACATGTTGGAAACATTTAATCATGTAAATATCAATCTCAATTAATATATATAAACATGGAAAAGTTCGGGTCACTACAGTACCTACCCGTTAAATAAATTTCGTCCCGAAATTTTAAGCTGTTGAAGGTGTTGACGAATCTTCTGGAAATAGATGCGGGTATTTCTTCTTCATCTGATCTTCACGCTCCCAGGTGAACTCGGGTCCTCTACGAGCATTCCATCAAACCTTAACAATTGGTATCTTGTTTTGCTTAAGTCTTTTAACCTCACGATCCATTATTTCGACGGGTTCTTCGATGAATTGAAGTTTTTCGTTGATTTGGATTTCATCTAACGGAATAGTGAGATCTTCTTTAGCAAAACATTTCTTCAAATTCGAGACGTGGAAAGTGTTATGTACAGCCGCGAGTTGTTGAGGTAACTCTAGTCGGTAAGCTACTGGTCCGACACGATCAATAATCTTGAATGGTCCAATATACCTTGGATTTAATTTCCCTCGTTTACCAAATCGAACAACGCCTTTCCAAGGTGCAACTTTAAGCATGACCATCTCTCCAATTTCAAATTCTATATCTTTTCTTTTAATGTCAGCGTAGCTCTTTTGTCGACTTTGGTCGGTTTTCAACCGTTGTTGAATTTGGATGATCTTCTCGGTAGTTTCTTGTATAATCTCTGAACCTGTAATCTGTCTATCCCCCACTTCACTCCAACAAATCGGAGACCTGCACTTTCTACCATAAAGTGCTTCAAACGGCGCCATCTCAATGCTTGAATGGTAGCTGTTGTTGTAAGAAAATTCTGCTAACGGTAGATGTCGATCCCAACTGTTTCCGAAATCAATAACACATGCTCGTAGCATGTCTTCAAGCGTTTGTATCGTCCTTTCGCTCTGCCCATCAGTTTGTGGATGATAGGCAGTACTCATGTCTAGACGAGTTCCTAATGCTTGCTGTAATGTCTGCCAGAATCTTGAAATAAATCTGCCATCCCTATCAGAGATAATAGAGATTGGTATTCCATGTCTGGAGATGACTTCCTTCAAATACAGTCGTGCTAACTTCTCCATCTTGTCATCTTCTCTTATTGGCAGGAAGTGTGCTGATTTGGTGAGACGATCAACTATTACCCAAATAGTATCAAAACCACTTGCAGTCCTTGGCAATTTAGTGATAAAATCCATGGTAATGTTTTCCCATTTCCATTCTGGGATTTCGGGTTGTTGAAGTAGACCTGATGGTTTCTGATGCTCAGCTTTGACCTTAGAACACGTCAAACATTCTCCTACGTATTTAGCAACATCGGCTTTCATACCCGGCCTCCAAAAATGTTTCTTGAGATCCTTGTACATCTTCCCCGTTCCAGGATGTATTGAGTATCTGGTTTTATGAGCTTCTCTAAGTACCATTTCTCTCATAGCTCCAAATTTTGGTACCCAAATCCTTTCAGCCCTATACCGGGTTCCGTCTTCCCGAATATTAAGATGCTTCTCCGATCCTTTGGGTATTTCATCCTTTAAATTTCCCTCTTTTAAAACTCCTTGTTGCGCCTCCTTTATTTGAGTAGTAATGTTATTATGAATCATTATATTCATAGATTTTACTCGAATGGGTTCTCTGTCCTTCCTGCTCAAGGCATCGGCTACCACATTTGCCTTCCCCGGGTGGTAACGAATCTCAAAGTCGTAATCATTCAATAATTCAATCCACCTACGCTGCCTCATATTCAGTTGTTTCTGATTAAATATGTGTTGAAGACTTTTGTGGTCGGTATATATAATACTTTTGACCCCATATAAGTAGTGCCTCCAAGTCTTTAATGCAAAAACAACCGCGCCTAATTCCAAATCATGCGTCGTATAATTTTGTTCGTGAATCTTCAATTGTCTAGACGCATAAGCAATCACCTTCGTTCGTTGCATTAATACACAACCGAGACCTTGCTTTGATGCATCACAATAAATCACAAAATCATCATTCCCTTCAGGCAATGACAATATAGGTGCCGTAGTTAGCCTTTTCTTTAATAACTGAAACGCTTTCTCTTGTTCATCATTCCATTCAAATTTCTTCCCTTTATGCGTTAATGTAGTCAAGGGTTTTGCTATTCTGGAAAAGTCTTGGATGAACCTTCTGTAGTAACCAGCTAGTCCTAAAAACTGGCGTATGTGTTTCGGAGTTTTCGGGGTTTCCCACTTTTCAACAGTTTCTATCTTTGCCGGATCCACCTTAATACCTTCTTTGTTCACTATGTGACCGAGGAATTGAACTTCTTCCAACCAAAATGCACACTTTGAAAACTTAGCGTACAATTCTTCCTTCCTCAATACTTCTAACACCTTTCTCAAATGTTCACCGTGTTCTTGGTCATTCTTTGAGTAAATAAGTATGTCATCAATGAAAACAACGACAAATTGTCAAGGTATGGTCCACACACTCGGTTCATAAGGTCCATGAACACAGCTGGTGCATTAGTTAAACCAAACGGCATGACCATAAACTCGTAATGACCGTAACGTGTTCTGAAAGCAGTCTTTGGAATATCATCTTCTTTCACCCGCATTTGATGATACCCGGAACGTAAGTCAATCTTTGAATAAACAGACGAGCCTTGTAGTTGATCAAATAAGTCATCGATTCTCGGTAGTGGGTAGCGGTTCTTGATGGTAAGTTTGTTCAACTCTCGGTAGTCGATACACAACCTGAATGTACCATCTTTCTTCTTGACAAACAAAACAGGAGCTCCCCACGGTGATGTGCTTGGTCGAATGAAACCACGCTCTAAAAGTTCTTGTAATTGGCTTTGTAGTTCTTTCATCTCACTGGGTGCGAGTCTGTAAGGAGCACGAGCTATTGGTGCAGCTCCTGGTACAAGATCTATTTGAAATTCAACGGATCGATGTGGGGGTAGTCCCGGTAATTCTTTCGGAAATACATCAGGAAATTATTTTGCGACGGGAACATCATTGATGCTCTTTTCTTCAGTTTGTACTTTCTCGACGTGTGCTAGAACAGCATAGCAACCTTTTCTTATTAGTTTTTGTGCCTTCAAATTACTAATAAGATGTAGCTTCGTGTTGCCCTTTTCTCCGTACACCATTAAGGGTTTTCCTTTTTCTCGTATAATGCGAATTGCATTTTTGTAACAAACGATCTCCGCTTTCACTTCTTTCAACCAGTCCATACCGATTATCACATCAAAACTCCCTAACTCTACTGGTATCAAATCAATCTTAAATGTTTCACTAACCAGTTTAATTTCTCGATTCCGACATATATTATCTGCTGAAATTAATTTACCATTTGCTAATTCGAGTAAAAATTTACTATCCAAAGACGTCAATGGACAACTTAATTTAGCACAAAAATCTCTACTCATATAGCTTCTATCCGCACCCGAATCAAATAAAACGTAAGCAGATTTATTGTCAATAAGAAACGTACCCGTAACAAGCTTCGGGTCTTCCTGTGCCTCTGCCGCATTAATATTGAAAACTCTTCCACGGCCTTGTCCATTCGTGTTCTCCTGGTTCGGGCAATTTCTAATAATGTGGCCCGGTTTTCCACATTTATAACAAACTACATTGGCATAACTTGCTCCGACACTACTTGCTCCGCCATTACTCGTTCTGACACCATTTGTTCCTTTCGTTCTATTAACCCCTGGTCCGTAGACCTCACACTTCACCGCGCTATGACCATTTCTTTTACACTTGTTGCAAAATTTGGTGCAGAACCCCGAGTGATTCTTTTCACACCTTTGGCATAGCTGCTTCTGATTGTTGTTGTTGTTGCGGTTATTATTGTTGTTGGGATGATTGTTGTAGTTGCTGTTGTTGTTGTTGTTGTTGTTGGGCTGTTTGTTGTAGTTGCGATTGATGTTGCGATTGTTGGGATAATTGTTGCGATTATTGTTGTAATTGCTGTTGTTGTTGTATTGGTGATTCTTATCACCGTTTTCCTCCCACTTTCTTTTGACTTGCTTTACATTGGCCTCTTCAGCAGTCTGTTCTTTAATTCTTTCTTCAATCTGGTTCACGAGTTTGTGAGCCATTCTACATGCCTGTTGTATGGAGGCGGGCTCGTGTGAACTTATATCTTCTTGGATTCTTTCCGGTAATCCTTTCACAAACGCGTCGATCTTCTCTTCCTCATCTTCGAATGCTCCCGGACACAATAGGCACAATTCTGTGAATCGTCTTTCGTACGTGGTAATATCAAATCCTTGGGTTCGTAACCCTCTAAGTTCTGTCTTGAGCTTATTGACCTCGATTCTGGGACGGTACTTCTCGTTCATCAAGTGCTTGAATGCTGACCACGGTAGTGCGTACGCATCGTCTTGTCCCACTTGCTCTAGATAGGTATTCCACCATGTTAACGCAGAACCTGTGAAGGTATGCGTAGCGTACTTTACTTTGTCCTCTTCAGTACACTTACTTATGGCAAACACCGATTCGACCTTCTCGGTCCACCGTTTCAATCCGATCGGTCCTTCGGTTCCATCAAATTCCAAAGGTTTGCAGGCAGTGAATTCTTTGTAGGTGCATCCTACACGATTTCCTGTACTGCTAGATCCAAGGTTATTGTTGGTATGTAGCGCAGCCTGTACTGCGGCTATGTTTGAAGCTAGAAAAGTACGGAATTCCTCTTCATTCATATTCACGGTGTGTCGAGTAGTCGGTGCCATTTTCTTCAAAATAGTTAAATGGAACAAGTTAATCATACAGAATATTAAGAGTAGTTAATAGTATTTCGTAGCATAATATGAACTCATTTATAAAAGCTTTTTCTTCATATTAGCGTTTTATAAGTTTAAATTCGGGTAGTACCTACCCGTTAAGTTCATACTTAGTAGCTAATATACAATTCAACTACTACAATTCTATATGAAAAACTGATTATAATAATATTTCGCGTTCAAACTTTTACACAACATTTTACAAACTTACAATACCGCTTATTTTACATATAGCATGAAATATAGCACACAATAAATTTCATACAAGATGGTTGTGAAGATAATTCTAGCTAGTACACAAGTCGTTCAGCAAAGGCAATAAAGACACGTAATTCATACGTCCAGAAACAAGTCATGCATTCTGGTTTTACTAGGACTACTTCCCATCCTTGGTCTTGTGGAACATAACCGTTATGGCCGTTGATAAGACAGCGTGTTGTAACTTCGTCAAAGGGACGAGGGTTACGTAATGACCAACAGTCTCGTAATAACCTAAAAACCTCATTTCTTATCCCAATTACCGACTCCGTTACTTGTGGGAACGTTTTGTTTAATAGTTGTAGCCCGATGTTCTTGTTCTCACTTTGGTGAGAAGCGAACATTACTAACCCGTAAGCATAACATGCTTCTTTATGTTGCATGTTAGCCGCTTTTTCTAAATCACGAAGTCCTATATTCGGATATACTGAGTCAAAATAATTTCTTAACACGTTGCGTAAAATAGCATTTGGGTTCCCCGCAATATATGCGTCAAAGTAAACACATCGTAACTTATGGATTTCCCAATGTGATATCCCCCATCTTCCGAACGAAAGCCTTTTATAAACCAAGGCATTCTTGGAACGTTCTTCGAATGTCTTACAAACTGATCTCGCCTTAAATAGTTGTGCCGAGGAATTCTGACCGACTCTAGACAAGATTTCATCAATCATGTCTCCGGGTAGGTCTCTTAAAATATTGGGTTATCTATCCATTTTGTGTTTTTATACTGTAAAATAGACAAGAGTTAGATTCATAAAAAAAAAAAATACTTATTAATACAAGCAATTTTTACATATATCATAAAGCATAAGCACACTATATTACATATATTACACCACACGAATACAACTATCTTATTCCGACTCGCTTGTTTCTTCTTCTTCGGTTTTGGTTCATTTTGCCAAGTTTCTAGGGATATATGATGTTCCCCTAATACGAGCCGTCGTGATCCACATTGGTTTAGAAAAACCTGGTGGTTTAGAGGTTCCCGGGTCATTGTTACAACTTAAGGACTTCGGGGGTTGACGATACATATAAAGTTCATCGGGGTTGGAATTAGATTTCTCTATTTTTATGCCCTTTCCCTTATTATTTTCTTTTGCCTTTTTAAATTCAGTTGGGGTAATTTCTATAACATCATCGGAATTCTCGTCGAAATCCGATTCATCGGAGAATTGGTAATCCTCCCAATATTTTGCTTCCTTGGCGGAAACACCATTTACCATAATTAACCTTGGTCGGTTGGTTGAGGATTTTCTTTTACTTAACCGTTTTATTATTTCCCCCACCGGTTCTATTTCTTCATCCGGTTCCGATTCTTCTTCCGGTTCCGATTCTTCTTCCGGTTCCGACTCATCTTTCGGTTCCTCTTCGGGAACTTGTGAATCAGTCCACGAATCATTCCAATTTACATTTGACTCTTCATTATTATTAGGTGAGTCAATGGGACTTGTTCTAGAGGTAGACATCTATCACATAATATCAAACGCGTTAAGAGATTAATATATCACATAATATTCACATGTTAAAAATATATAGTTTCCAACAAAATTTGTTAAGCAATCATTTTTCAAGTAAACACGGTCGAAGTCCAGACTCACTAATGCATCCTAAAAAACTCGATAAGACACACTAATGCAAAATTCTGGTTCTCTAAGACCAACGCTCGGATACCAACTGAAATGTCCCGTTCTTATTGATTAAAAACGTTCCATATTAATTGATTTCGTTGCGAGGTTTTGACCTCTATATGAGACGTTTTTCAAAGACTGCATTCATTTTTAAAACAAACCATAACCTTTATTTCATAAATAAAGGTTTAAAAAGCTTTACGTAGATTATCAAATAATGATAATCTAAAATATCCTGTTTACACACGACCATTACATAATGGTTTACAATACAAATATGTTACATCGAAATCAGTTTCTTGAATGCAGTTTTTACACAATATCATACAAACATGGACTCCAAATCTTGTCCTTATTTTAGTATGCAACAGCGGAAGCTCTTAATATTCACCTGAGAATAAACATGCTTTAAACGTCAACAAAAATGTTGGTGAGTTATAGGTTTAACCTATATATATCAAATCGTAACAATAGACCACAAGATTTCATATTTCAATACACATCCCATACATAGAGATAAAAATCATTCATATGGTGAACACCTGGTAACCGACATTAACAAGATGCATATATAAGAATATCCCCATCATTCCGGGACACCCTTCGGATATGATATAAATTTCGAAGTACTAAAGCATCCGGTACTTTGGATGGGGTTTGTTAAGCCCAATAGATCTATCTTTAGTATTCGCGTCAATTAGGGTGTCTGTTTCCTAATTCTTAGATTACCAGACTTAATAAAGAGGGCATATTCGATTTCGATAATTCAACCATAGAATGTAGTTTCACATACTTGTGTCTATTTTGTAAATCATTTATAAAACCTGCATGTATTCTCATCCCAAAAATATTAGATTTTAAAAGTGGGACTATAACTCACTTTCACAGATTTTTTACTTCGTCGGGAAGTAAGACTTGGCCACTGGTTGATTCACGAACCTATAACAATATATACATATATATCAAAGTATGTTCAAAATATATTTACAACACTTTTAATATATTTTGATGTTTTAAGTTTATTAAGTCAGCTGTCCTCGTTAGTAACCTACAACTAGTTGTCCACAGTTAGATGTACAGAAATAAATCGATAAATATTATCTTGAATCAATCCACGACCCAGTGTATACGTATCTCAGTATTGATCACAACTCAAACTATATATATTTTGGAATCAACCTCAACCCTGTATAGCTAACTCCAACATTCACATATAGAGTGTCTATGGTTGTTCCGAAATATATATAGATGTGTCGACATGATAGGTCGAAACATTGTATACGTGTCTATGGTATCTCAAGATTACATAATATACAATACAAGTTGATTAAGTTATGGTTGGAATAGATTTGTTACCAATTTTCACGTAGCTAAAATGAGAAAAATTATCCAATCTTGTTTTACCCATAACTTCTTCATTTTAAATCCGTTTTGAGTGAATCAAATTGCTATGGTTTCATATTGAACTCTATTTTATGAATCTAAATAGAAAAATTATAGATTTATAGTCGGAAAAATAAGTTACAAGTCGTTTTTGTAAAGGTAGTCATTTCAGTCGAAAGAACGACGTCTAGATGACCATTTTAGAAAACATACTTCCACTTTGAGTTTAACCATAATTTTTGGATATAGTTTCATGTTCATAATAAAAATCATTTTCTCAGAATAACAACTTTTAAATCAAAGTTTATCATAGTTTTTAATTAAGTAACCAAAAACAGCCCGCGGTGTTACTACGACGGCGTAAATCCGGTTTTACGGTGTTTTTCGTGTTTCCAGGTTTTAAAACATTAAGTTAGCATATCATATAGATATAGAACATGTGTTTAGTTGATTTTAAAAGTCAAGTTAGAAGGATTAACTTTTGTTTGCGAACAAGTTTAGAATTAACTAAACTATGTTCTAGTGATTACAAGTTTAAACCTTCGAATAAGATAGCTTTATATGTATGAATCGAATGATGTTATGAACATCATTACTACCTTAAGTTCCTTGGATAAACCTACTGGAAAAGAGAAAAATGGATCTAGCTTCAATGGATCCTTGGATGGCTCGAAGTTCTTGAAGCAGAATCATGACACGAAAACAAGTTCAAGTAAGATCATCACTTAAAATAAGATTGTTATAGTTATAGAAATTGAACCAAAGTTTGAATATGATTATTACCTTGTATTAGAATGATAACCTACTGTAAGAAACAAAGATTTCTTGAGGTTGGATGATCACCTTACAAGATTGGAAGTGAGCTAGCAAACTTGAAAGTATTCTTGATTTTATGAAACTAGAACTTTTGGAATTTATGAAGAACACTTAGAACTTGAAGATAGAACTTGAGAGAGATCAATTAGATGAAGAAAATTGAAGAATGAAAGTGTTTGTAGGTGTTTTTGGTCGTTGGTGTATGGATTAGATATAAAGGATATGTTATTTTGTTTTCATGTAAATAAGTCATGAATGATTACTCATATTTTTGTAATTTTATGAGATATTTCATGCTAGTTGCCAAATGATGGTTCCCACATGTGTTAGGTGACTCACATGGGCTGCTAAGAGCTGATCATTGGAGTGTATATACCAATAGTACATACATCTAAAAGCTGTGTATTGTACGAGTACGAATACGGGTGCATACGAGTAGAATTGTTGATGAAACTAAACGAGGATGTAATTGTAAGCATTTTTGTTAAGTAGAAGTATTTTGATAAGTGTATTGAATTCTTTCAAAAGTGTATAAATACCTATTAAAACACTACATGTATATACATTTTAACTGAGTCGTTAAGTCATCGTTAGTCGTTACATGTAAGTGTTGTTTTGAAACCTTTAGGTTAACGATCTTGTTAAATGTTGTTAACCCAATGTTTATAATATCAAATGAGATTTTAAATTATTATATTATCATGATATTATCATGTATGAATATCTCTTAATATGGTATATATACATTAAATGTCTTTACAACGATAATCGTTACATATATGTCTCGTTTAAAAATCATTAAGTTAGTAGTCTTGTTTTTACATATGTAGTTCATTGTTAATATACTTAATGATATGTTTACTTATCATAGTATCATGTTAACTATATATATATCCATATATATGTCATCATATAGTTTTTACAAGTTTTAACGTTCGTGAATCACCGGTCAACTTGGGTGGTCAATTGTCTATATGAAACATATTTCAATTAATCAAGTCTTAACAAGTTTGATTGCTTAACATGTTGGAAACATTTAATCATGTAAATATCAATCTCAATTAATATATATAAACATGGAAAAGTTCGGGTCACTACACTTGGTTCCCCAGAATTTCACTAATCGTTAAGTCCCCTTTCCTAACATACCCCAAATAGTTGGCTTGATCCTCCGTCATCATTGGTAAATTATCGACATTGACTTGAGTAATTTGATGGCAATCTTTCGTAAGGTGAGGTCCATCACATCTCTCACATCCCACTTGCATTGCAACAACTGTTTATTGCAACTTCTTGATCTCTTTACCGAATGTTTGGAATTGATTCGACAAGGATGCTAGAGTAACTCCCCCATATTCCTCACTATCGACATTTGCAACATTTCTTCTTGGACACTCCCTATCTAATGGAGTCCATTGAAAGGTGTGAATGGCCATGTCTTCCAACATCTGCTCCACCTCTTTAGGTGTTTTATACATGAACACACCTCCTGCAGAGGAGTCAAGAATAGCCCTTGTTTTCATTGATGCCGCGATAAAATATGTGAATTGTTCTTTCTTGCTCAACCCTTGTGGAGGACAAGCTCTTAACAAATTCTTCAATCTCCCCCAAGCATCATGAAGAGATTCCCCGCTTCTTTGACTAAATGTATTGATCTCTATTCTCAAACCCTCCACCTTCGTTGGTGGGTGGAAACGGTGTAGAAACTTTTCACTCAAATTTTGGAAAGTTGAAATCGAACTCGGTGGTTAATTCTTAAGCCAATCGTTAGCATCCCCCGTTACCGAAAAAGGAAATTCCCTAAGCTTGAAAGCATATTCGGTTACCCCTTGATACTTATCTAAATCACATAACTCGCTGAAAGCGTCAAGATGATCATATGGATTTTCTTGCATTATTCCTCCGAACTGAACATCTTTTAACAATGTCATGAAATTTCCTTCGATTTTCCAATTATCGATCGTAATTAGAGGTCTAGTAATAGATAGTGCAACCGTCGGTGGTGCAACAAGTCTAGTGCTCCACATAGGAACATCGTTTGGATCCGCCACCGGTGGTGGAACTTGAGGTACTTGAGGACCTACCCCAAATGGATTTTCTCCCTCAGTGTCGGCAAAATACAAGAGCAACGCTTCAAAATTTGATCTAACAACCCTTTCGTCCCTTGATCGATAATAATCGAGAATTGCTTTCTCGGGCTCAGATAGTGGATTCTCACAAATTTGATCCTTGTTGGACCTCAATTTCATGCACCACCTAGTCTAGATCACAAAACAACCACAAAACATTTTCCGCATAAAAATATATATATAAAAAAGTAACTTTTGTGATAATAAATCCTCACACAAGGATCGAACAATCACTAGATAAATTTCAAAATCCAATTTAAACCATTCCCCGGCAGCGGCGCCAAAAAGTTTGATGTGTTTTTAAAAATCTTACTAAAACTAGATTTAATCACTACAAATAAGCACACAACTAACGAGCAAATAGGACCCGATCATCATAGCACTTTGCATGTAAGCATTCATTTCAAGTTCATCCCAAGAGAGTATGTTAATTGAATATCGATAACTAATAATCGTCCTAAGGTTGATTGGGGGTTTTGATTGATTTTGACTAATAAATAAAACTCGCAACAATAAGCAAATAACTAAATATTGAGATATTAATCAAGTAAGTAAGGAGTGTCCACTTATCAAATCCACCCTTATGCTTGGATTGTCCAGTTTTATCTCAATTGTTATCACATTCGTTGTTGAACTATTAAATGTTTAATATCACTATTAAACGTTAATCGAGTTACACTTTGTAATCTCACATAAGCATCGAATTACAAGATCAAGTTGAATCATGATAAGTTATTGAGATTATGCTTGGATTAAAATCACTTAAAGTCCCTTAGTAATCAAAATCACCTAAGAAAACTAAGCACCACTAGTTTTGACTAAGAACACTTTGGAAACCAATCAATTAGAGGAACCAATCAATTAGAGGACTCAATCAATTAATTGTCTAGATCATGTAACATGTTGAAGTATAATTTTCCTCTCATTAGAAATCACTTAGAAATGATCAACAACTCATATTATCAAAGTTAAGTTCAAAACAAAGACTAGTAATGGATCATTAGCTAACTCAACAACAATTACTCAATTATTTTATTTAAACAACAATTACTCATTTGATTTAGGACAGATCCTTACATTAGAGTTTCATAGACAAGTAAACACAATCAAAGTAGCCAAGCATGGCTAATTTAGCACTAATCAAAGATAAAATATTACAAATAAGCTTCATATTTCAAATTACAAGTATTCAAATGAAAACAACTAAGAAGAAGGTGGAGTTTACAAACCAAAATAGAAAATGATGTAGATCTAACACTAAACTTGCTTGAACTTGAACTAAATCCTCCAAATTTGCCTTAATCTTCCATTAGATGATGAAATTAGGGTTTTTAGGGTGCATTTTGAGGTTAATACTGCATCTCCTTTTAAATGAAACCCTATCTTTTTCCTTTTATGGGTGCAAAATTCAGCACCCAAAACAGCGTAGGTGCGCCGTACCTATTAAATGGTGCACCGCACCATTGTACTGAGGTCATGTTCACCGCACCTGAAAGGTGGTGCGCCGCACCTCATAACATGTAATTCCTTCTTCAACTTCTGATCCAATTTCTAGAGATTTCTTTGCTATGGTGCGCCGCACCTTTGCACTGCACTTTCAGAAACTTCATTTTTCTCAATTAAGAATGCACATTTGTATTTGCCTTGCACTTTCAATCTTGCCCTGCACTTTGGTTCACTAATTTGGCTAGATTTTGGTCAATTTTGCACCAAGATGAGTTTTTAGCCTTGAACTAACACAATTGCACAAATATCCATCTTCCGAACTCAATAAACCTCAAAAACAAGTGAAACGAGGAAGATATTGCGAGGTAAAACATGTGTATATTGAGCAATATCATGGGTTAACAAGGGCAAATATGACTTAGGGTCGCTCCTTGAGTGGTCGAATTTGAAACGAAGCTTATTCATATAATTTAGTGATTAAGATAAGGGTTTGTATACAATTTAGTATCCAAGACAAGTGGCCAGGTACATCTTTCCTGGAGAGGCAGGATACATTTGGTCCCAACAAATTGGCAACTCTTCGGAAAATCTAACAACCACGTCCAACCGGTTTATTCTAGACATCACTTTATTCGAAATATCAAATTGTGCAAAGGATATAGTTTGGTTGATTTGCTTTTATAATTATATTTAAAATATTAAAGCAATAAAATTTAAATAAGCTAGCTAGCATGCAACAGCTAAGTTCAAAGATGACGAAGTTCACCATGATTTAAGATAACGGAGTGTTGGGATGATTTTGAGACACTCTTTTGATAGATATACCTTGGTGTAAAAACACTAGACTAGTTAATTTCTCAATTAGCATGTCATGAGGAACTAGGTTATCATGTGTAACGACCCTACTTTTTCCGTTATCTTTTACCGTTAATTATTTAACGACCGTTAACTGTTATTCGTACCACGTCATTTCTATGACCTATATTATTATTTTTGTAATAATATATTAATTATTGTGTGTTATATGAATATTTGTATTCATATCTTAAATTGTATGTTTCTACGTGTCGCGGATTTCTATCCGGCGAATCTTTTCGGTTTTTAAATCAACTGTTGAGCTTTTGGGATTTTTAAGTCCTAATTATTTTAAATATGATATTTTAATGTCATATGTTTATATTTAGTGTTTATATATTTTATTCGTCACGTATTTGTTATCTCTGCGAATATTTAATCGCGTAGCGGTGTTTTCGCGTTTCGGGCTTTGTTCGGGCATTCGGGCCATAAGCTAATACTCTTAGCATCAATTTGGCCCACAAATGGGGCCCACCCTACTCCAAATGGCCGGACAACCCATGGGGAGGGGGTGTTTAGCTTTTGTTTTCCCATTTTTTTTTATTTTTACATTCCATTTAACACATTTCCTTAAAACCTATTATTTCTCTCTAGCATTTTTCTCCCTCCCTCTTTCTTTTTTTTTGGCCGTCGACAACCACATCAACATCATCATCATCTCATCAAAAATTCTTGCTTGGATCATAGGGCTTTCAACATAATCGGGTTGCTCTCGTTCTTCTCTACACGCACATATCTTTTATTTCTTTATTAGGGTATAAACCCTAACCCTAGCTTTTTGATTTTTCAATTATTTTTCTGTATTTTCATGTTATAATGATAGTATGATTATAGTATGTTGTTGTATTGTTGATTGTATGCGTAGATTCGCTCGATAATTCATGTTTTCGGTTTGATTGTTTTGGGACAGCAGCTTGTTTGATATTTTCTGTAAACTTAACTGTTATAAAAGTGAAATTAAAGTGTCTAGATGAGTTCCTCTCATCAAGACATTAATTTTAGACTCCGGATTCATGTCATTTCGATTCCCGGAGCTCTATTTATGATTAAAATGATGTTATATTGAGATTAAAATATAAAAACGAATTGTACCAGGTGTGGTCCGACTTTGTGACCATTTTTAGAGTATTTAGGGTGTACTAGTGTGTTAGGATTGATTATGGGATGAACATTCATGTTCGGGTCATCGAAATCCGAGCCACGGATCACCCGTTATGACTAAAACACGTTTTTGAGCGGATTAAAGATCCAAACTGATTAAGGGCTGAAACTCACGACTTGTTTTCTGTTCTTGGGGTGTTCATGAGCACATTAATGTGTCGGGTGGGTCGGTTAGGAGAAGATATATATAAGACTCGCCGAAAACTGATTCCCGGGACTCAAGTTATGACCCGATGAACTTTTAATTAAAACTTATGGTTATTAAATAAGACTTATGATATAAATAATGAAATTCATTATTAATAAATTACTTATGATATAAAAAGTAATTATTTTAATTTAAGACTTATGATATATATTTATTATATCATTTAATTATTACTTACGATTTAATTAACATTTTAATTAAAATTATGATTAATAATACTTTTATTATTAATGGAAAATACTTATGATAAGTATTAAACTTATATTATGAGATTATTATTATAAGACTTATAATAAAGATTAATTAATTATTTAATTATTATAAGGCTTAGTTATTATTTAATTATAATTTAATTATTAAATACTTATGATTTAATAATTATAATTAGAAACTTATGATATGATTAATAATTCATTATTAATTAATAATACTTATGATATGATTTAAAATTTATTATTAATTAATAATACTTATATTATGACTAATATTTAATTAATTAATTAAATACTTATGTTATATTAATTATATCATTTAAACTTATATTAACTTTAATAATTCATTTTAATTTAATTAAACCTATGTTATGACATAATTAGACATATTTAACTTTAATAAACATTATAACTTACATTATTATTACAACTTACACTTTTAAAATTAACGTTGACTATGTTTGACCAAGGTTGACTTTTGAGTTGACTTTCGGTTGACTTTGACTTTCAGTTGACTTTTATTGACTTTCTAAATAAGGAAACTTTCCTAACTTAAAACTTTCTAAAAATAGAAACTTTCTAAATTTGGAAACTTTCCAAAAATAGAAACTTTCCAAAAATAGAAACTTTCCAAAAATAGGAACTTTCCAAAAATGGAAACCTGCTAAAAATAGAAACTTTCTAAAAATAGAAAGCGTGTGTCCGTACGCTGTTCCGATCAAACCGATGCATGTTAAGTATTGTTCTATGACTACTTGCAACATGTACAATAGCTATCATACTAAGACTTGACCTAAGTTAGTTATTTATATCGACCTTCTTTATTTATAGGTCGGCGTTGTGATCATTCCTGATCACTTTACTTCATTTGCTCTTTGCATATTTGTGTGGTTACTTCGTTTGCTATTAAGGTGAGTTATAGTCCCATTTTTCTATTTAAATCTTTTGGGATGAGAATACATGCAATTTATTTTATATTTTGGACACAAGTGGAGGTTGGTTTAAATTATTCATTGTGAGTTGAACAAAAATATTCTCTAGTCTGGTAACTGTAATCACTGGTTTCTACTGGTGAACGCGAATCCTATGGATAGATCTATCGGGTTTGACAACCCCATTTCGAGCTAGTCGCGCTAGTAATTTATAATCGGAATGTTTAGTACTTCGTAATTTGTTGTAGATACACTTGTTCGGTGTATATTATTTCTTGTGTTTGGCAAGGGTAAATAAATGGTTAAGTGGTTACCAGGTGGCTCACGGTAAATGGAATAATGTTTTTATATGTTTTCTAGCATATAATTTTGTGGTCCAAAAAGGAGTTTTTTTATGTTTTCAAACATAAATTTTTACGGTTTAAATTAAATATTGTTTACAATATTAAACCTATAATTCACTCAACATTTTTGTTGACAGTTACTCGCATATTTTATTCTCAGGTTCATGATTGATTGCTTCCGCTGTGCTTAGAGAGTCTGCATATTTATGATGGCAGCTTTTGTTAAACAATAACCTGCATTCTATTTTGATACATTTAATAGTGGATGTTGTTGACTTTGTTTTGGTCAACTTTTGGTTAAGTAATAATGTATGGTTTTTCTAAACTTACATATTTTGGTAGATTTCCTTTATAGGAAATCATTTTTAAACAAAGAATGCAAGGTTATTTATTAAATTCATATAAAGTTATGATCAAGCTGTGGGACCAAGAAAACGATGATCGTCAAGTGTACTTTGACGGGTCGTTAAAGTTGGTATCAGTGCGTTGGTTGTAGGGAATTAGGCTGCATTGATGTCGTTACCCGATTCAATAGGGTGCATTAGTGAGTCTAGTCTACAGCCCGGCCTATAATATATTATTATATGTGATTATTTGTATCATATTGGTTTGTATATAGTTTTCATATACGTACATCTCCTTCATATGTTCTGAATCCGGGAGGAACTTCCATTCTGATTTAAACATATCCTCCGACTCATGCGAGTTTATCTTTTATAAGAACACGTCGGTTGGTGAAACCGAGGAATGCCATTCTTGACTTCTGGAATTTTCGACATTTCTATGTCATCTATTATGGTTATGTATATAACGTTTGAATTATATTACACGAGATGTCATTCTTGACTTCTAAAGTCTCGGCATTTCAATGTCAGCTATTATGTTTAGGTGTATAACATTCTTGTTATATTACGTGCCTTTGTGCCGTTGTGCCTATGTGCTTTGGTTTTTGAACCGGAAGACGTCATTCTTGACTTTTAGAGATTCTTGGTACTTCGAAGACATTTTTATGTCATCGTTACTCCTATCCATTACTTTTGATGTTTTTGTCTCTTGTGCTATCCTTAGCACACTGTTTAACAAATTGTTTTAGAGAAAGTGTGTGGAAATTCGAGGTTGATCGTGTGTCATGACCTCATGTAGTGCTATTGGAATGGAACTATGAATTAGTGAAATATAATGGTGTCAGACCAACGTGATTATATTACGTTAATTCATAAAGAAGTCCCAATATTGTGACATGAGGAATATAAAGCGAGTCAAAGAAAATTTTTACACTACTCATTTAGAAATTCCGATGTATTACATGGGTAGGGAAAATATTCATTATCTTATTTTTTGATATACGAGGAGCTCGTCTTAACTAGATTATCTATCTCATGCTCTACCCTTTCATAACTCGCTTGTTAGCAACATCTTCGCTCGGGAACAGTTTTGGCCCAAGGACTTGTGTCCTGATAATAGTCAAAACAACATTTAACTCATTGGTTTTCATGACCTCGTAACATTTGTTGGTCAAATGTCGCACGACGATTCAGGTCATTTACTCAATATTTCACGATCTTACTTCAACTTGTAACCTCTGAAATACAGATACTCTGTTTATCATCGGGAGTTTTACACATTTGTTTAATTGGGTGGTTCTCACAGATTTATGGGCGAATAGAAGTAATGAAATATTTTGTCATGTATACAATTTATAAAATCATATATGTACGTATAGATTCAAATGAATAAGTTTACCTTAACCTATTTTGATGAGTACATACTAAATTATATCTTCAAAATTATTTTAAAACCACACCTTTATTGAGTTATTTAATTAAGTCAGATTATTTTATATAAAATGGTACACATTGTACATACTTCTAAATTACTAAGAACTTCGTTCCGTTTATGTTGTCACATCAAACGTTTAAAGCTTTTTCAAAACTCCTTTGATTAATTTTATCAACTTTTCTCATTACCCTACAGAGTGTCTGGATCACAGTTCTTCTCATCCTCAGTTTAAGGATGAAACTTACCATTAAGTTCATTGATAGAAACTCTTACGCCACTTTGGATTCCGGTTTTATAAAATTTGTTGGAAAGTCTTTGAGCTCATAAAATTTTCCCTCTTATGGCTGGACATGGCCGAAACACGGACCGATAAATCAATTTTCTGGGATACGCTCGGTGGTCACCCTATTGTAGAAAAGGCGCTAGGTGGGTTTCTACCCCAACTGTTGTTATAGTGGGTATCATGGATATATATTACACTAGATCGTTTGAGGAGTTTCTACTCTCCATATTCGGTGTCAACCGCAACACCCTTGTAAACATCAATCCTAGGATTCAATACTTTGAGGTGCACGAAATTATTTTTGGAGATTTATCTCATCTGGAGTCGGCCATTCTTTATAACCCATGATTCGCGTTCTTTTCATCCGCACATAAATTTAAGAATATGGATGAATCCTAGATTTCCTCGCTCATTGTACAAGGAAGTACACTCTCGTTGAAATATCACACCTTTCGTACGTCTTCCTTTCGGAAATGTAATAAAAATTTACTTTGAAGTCCATGATCCTCGTCATCTCCCTTGAGAGAATTGCCTTAAATATCTATGCCACTTATGTGACTACTCCATATATTTCTTCCTTCATTGTTGCAACTATATTTCATTCATCCGAGTTCGTCCCCCTTGGGGAGCTCCTATTTTGTTTGTTAAGAAGAAAGGTGGTTCGTTCCGATGGTGTATTGATTATCGCGAGTTGAACAAGCTTACAGTTAAGGACCGTTACCCTCTTCCGAGAATTAATGATCTGTTCGATCAACTTCAAGATTCGTTCGTTTATTCTAAGATTGATCTTCAGTCCGGTTATCACCAACTGCGGACTAAAGAAACTGATATTCCAAAAACCGCTTTTCGTACCCGTTATGGTCACTGCGAATTTCTTGTTATGCCGTCTGGATTGAGCTCCGGATAAATTCGTTAACGTTTTCATCGATGGTATCCTTATCTATTCCAAGAAGTGATCAAGAGCACGAAGGTAAGTGCTTGATTTGGTAAGAAAAGAAGAGATGTATGCTGAATTTTTCAAAATGTGCGTTCTGGTTGAAAGAAGTTCAATTCCTTGGGCACGTTGTTATTAAACAGGGAATTCAAGTTGAACCTGCTAAGATTGAGGCAATTGGGAAATGGGAAATTTTCGAAAACTCCTACTCAAATTCGCAAGTTTCTCGGATTAGCAGGCTATTATAGAAGGTTCATTCAAGATTTTTCACGAGTAGCGAAACCTCTGACTGCTTTAACGCATAAGGGGAAGAAGTACGAATGGAAGAGTGAACAAGAGTCTGCTTTCCAAACTCTGAAGAAGAAGTTAAATTCTGCACCGATATTATCACTACCTGAGGGTAGTGATAATCTTGTTATCTATTATGATGCTCCGTGTCAAGACTTTTGTTGTGTTTTGATGCAACGAAAGAAAGTCATGGTTTACACGTCACGTCAGTTGAAGATTTATGAACATAATTATACAACCCATGATGTAGAATTGGGAGCTGTTGTGTTCGCACTCAAGAATTGGAGACATTACTTATATGGGGTCAAAAGTACTGTGTACACTGATCACAAAAGTCTTCAACATATCCTTGATCAGAAATAGTTGGATATGAGGCAATGAAGATGGATTGAGACGTTGAATGATTATGATTGTGAGCTTTTATATCATCCGGGAAAGGCCAATGTTGTGGCTAATGTGTTAAGTTGTAAAGAAAGGGGCTGAACCTCGCAGGTTTAGGGCCTTGAATATGACAATTCGAACAAGCCTCGCTAGGCAGATTCTTGAGGCACAACAAGAAGCCTTGAAGGAGGAGAATTTTGTAACGGGAAGGTCCGAGGCTTGAGTAAATAGTTAGAGGTACGAACCGATGGTACTCGGTATTTTGCGGGGTGCCTTTGGGTTCCGAAGTTTGGTGATCTGCGACAACTTGTTCTAGAGGAGGCTCATAGGTCTAGGTACTCTATTCATCCTGGTTTAGGAAAAATGTATCATGATCTTAAGGAGCTGTATTGGGGGCCTCATTTGAAGCTTGATGTGGCTACTTATGTGGCTAAGTGTTTGACCAGTGCTAAGGTTAAAGGTGAACATCAGAACAGTCAGGACTTTTGGTGCAACCTGAAATTCCCGAGTGGAAGTGGGAAGGTATTACGATGGACTTAATTACGAAGTTACCAAGAGCTGTGGGTGGTTATGATACCATTTGGGTGATTGTTGACCGACTCACTAAGTTAACTCATTTCTTGCCAATTAAGGAAACAGATTCAATGAAGAAGCTTACTCGTTTGTATTTGAAGGAGATTGTTTCGAGACATGGTGTTCCAGTATCAATTATTTCGGACCGAGACAGTTGATTTACATCGAGGTTTTGGCAGTCCTTACAAGATGCTTTGGGAACTAAATTGGATATGAACACTGCTTATCATCCATGGTCAGATGGACAGAGTGAGAGAACCATTCAAACGTTGGAAGACATGTTACGAGCATGCATCATTGATTTTGGTAATGGTTGGGATAAGTACTTGCCGCTAGCTGAATTTTTTTATAACAACAGTTATCATGCAAGTATTAAGGCCGCACCATTTGAAGCTCTGTATGGTAGAAAATGTAGGTCTCCTATTTGTTGGAATGAGGTTAGGGATGCTCAACTCACAAGTCCATAAATTATTCATGAGACTACTGAGAAGATTGTACAGATTAAAGAAAGATTGAGAACCGCCAGAAGTAGGCAAAAGAGTTACGCTGATAAGAGAAGGAACGATATCGAATATCAGGTCGGTGATCGTGTTATGTTGAAGGTATCACCTTGGAAAGGAGTGGTGCATTTTGGTAAAAGGGGAAAGTTGAATCCTCGTTTTGTGGGACCGTTTGAGATTATTGAGAGAGTTGGACCAGTGGCTTATCATTTGAAATTGCCACAAGAACTCATTGCTGTTCACGATTTTTTCCATGTATCGAATTTAAAGAAGTGTTTGGCCGAGGCCGATCAGACTATTCCTTTGGAGGAACTTCATGTTGATAAGCAACTTCATTTTATTGAGGAGCCTGTTGAAATTATGGACCGAGAGGTTAAGACTCTTAAGCAGAGCCGAATTCCTATTGTTCGAGTTAGATGGAATGCCAGACGCGGTCCCGAGTTCACTTGGGAGCGTGAAGACCAGATGAAGCAGAAGTACCCGCATTTGTTCCCAGATGCTGAGTCAACCCCTGCACCTTCTTAAATTTCGGGACGAAATTTTCGTAAAGGGAAGGTACTGTAACGACCCTACTTTTTCCGTTATCTTTTACCGTAAATTATTTAACGACCGTTAACTGTTATTCGTGCCACGTCATTTCTATGACCTATATTATTATTTTTGTAATAATATATTAATTATTATGTGTTATATGAATATTTGTATTCATATCTTAAATTGTACGTTTCTACGTGTCGCGGATTTCTATCCAGCGAATCTTTTCGGTTTTTAAACCAACAGTTGAGCTTTTAGGATTTTTAAGTCCTAATTATTTTAAATATGATATTTTAATGCCATATGTTTATATTTAATGTTTATATATTTTATTCGTTGCGTATTTGTTATCTCTCCGAATATTTAATCGCGTAGCGGTGTTTTCGCCTTTCGGGCTTCGTTCGGGCATTCGGGCCACAAGCTAATACTCTTAGCATCAATTTAGCCGACAAATGGGGCCCACCCTACTCCAAATGGCCGAACACCCCATGGGGAGGGGGTGTTTAGCTTTTGTTTTCCCATTTTTTTTGATTTTTACATTTCATTTAACACATTTCCTTAAAACCTAATATTTCTCTCTAGCATTTTTCTCCCTCCCTCTTTCTTTTTTTTTTTGGCCGTCGACAACCACATCAACATCATCATCATCTCATCAAAAATTCTTGCTTGGATCATAGGGCTTTCAACATAATCGGGTTTCTCTCGTTCTTCTCTACACGCACATATCTTTTATTTCTCGATTAGGGTATAAAACCTAACCCTAGCTTTTTGATTTTTCAATTATTTTTCTGTATTTTCACGTTATAATGATAGTATGATTATAGTATGTTGTTGTATTGTTGATTGTATGCGTAGATTCACTCGATAATTCATGTTTTCGGTTTGATTATTTTGGGACAGCAGCTTGTTTGATATTTTCTGTAAACTTAACTGTTATAAAAGTGAAATTAAAGTGTCTAGATAAGTTCCTCTCATCAAGACATTAATTTTAGACTCCGGATTCATGTCATTTCGATTCCCGGAGCTCTAGTTATGATTAAAATGATGTTATATTGAGATTAAAATATAAAAACGAATTGTACCAGGTGTGATCCAACTTTATGACCATTTTTAGAGTATTTAGGGTGTACTGGTGTGTTAGGATTGATGATGGGATGAACATTCATGTTCGGGTCATCGAAATCCGAGCCACGGATCACCCGTTATGACTAAAACACGTTTTTGAGCGGATTAAAGATCCAAACTGATTAAGGGCTGAAACTCACGACTTGTTTGCTGTTCTTGGGGTGTTCTTGAGCACATTAATGTGTCGGGTGGATCGGTTAGGCAAAGATATATATAAGACTCGCCGAAAACTGATTCCCGGGACTCAAGTTATGATCCGATGAACTTGTAATTAAAACTTATGGTTATTAAATAAGACTTATGATATAAATAATGAAATTCATTATTAATAAATTACTTATGATATAAAAAGTAATTATTTTAATTTAAGACTTATGATATATATTTATTATATCATTTAATTATTACTTACGATTTAATTAACATTTTAATTAAACTTATGATTAATAATACTTTTATTATTAATGGAAAATACTTATGATAAGTACTAAACTTATATTATAAGATTATTATTATAAGACTTATAATAAAGATTAATTAATTATTTAATTATTATAAGGCTTAGTTATTATTTAATTATAATTTAATTATTAAATACTTATGATTTAATAATTATAATTAGAAACTTATGATATGATTAATAATTCATTATTAATTAATAATACTTATGATATGATTTAAAATTTATTATTAATTAATAATACTTATATTATGACTAATATTTAATTAATTAATTAAATACTTATGTTATATTAATTATATCATTTAAACTTATATTAACTTTAATAATTCATTTTAATTTAATTAAACCTATGTTATGACATAATTAGACATATTTAACTTTAATAAACATTATAACTTACATTATTATTACAACTTACACTTTTAAAATTAAAGTTGACTATGTTTGACCAAGGTTGACTTTTGAGTTGACTTTCAGTTGACTTTGACTTTTGTTGACTTTCTAAATAAGGAAACTTTCCTAACTTAAAACTTTCTAAAAATAGAAACTTTCTAAATTTGGAAACTTTCCAAAAATAGAAACTTTCCAAAAATAGAAACTTTCCAAAAATGCAAACCTGCTAAAAATAGAAACTTTCTAAAAATAGAAAGTGTGTGTCCGTACGCTGTTCCGATCAAACCGATGCATGTTGAGTATTATTCTATGACTACTTGCAACATGTACAATAGCTATCATACTAAGACTTGACCTAAGTTAGTTATTTATATCGACCTTCTTTATTTATAGGTCGGCGTTGTGATCATTCCTGATCACTTTACTTCATTTGCTGTTCGCATATTTGTGTGGTTACTTCGTTTGCTATTAAGGTGAGTTATAGTCCCATTTTTCTATTTAAATCTTTTGGGATGAGAATACATGCAATTTATTTTATATTTTGGACACAAGTGGAGGTTGGTTTAAATTATTCATTGTGAGTTGAACAAAAATATTCCCTATTCTGGTAACTGTAATCACTGGTTTCTACTGGTGAACGCGAATCCTATGGATAGATCTATCGGGTTTGACAACCCCATTTCGAGCTAGTCGCGCTAGCAATTTATAATCGAAATGTTTAATACTTCGTAATTTGTTGTAGATACACTTGTTCGGTGTATATTATTTATTGTGTTTGGCAAGGGTAAATAAATGGTTAAGTGGTTACCAGGTGGCTCACGGTAAATGGAATAACGTTTTTATATGTTTTCTAGCATATAATTTTGTGGTCCAAAAAGGAGTTTTTTTATGTTTTCAAACATGAATTTTTACGGTTTAAATTAAATATTGTTTGCAATATTAAACCTATAATTCACTCAACATTTTTGTTGACAGTTACTCGCATGTTTTATTCTCAGGTTCATGATTGATTGCTTCCGCTGTGCTTAGAGAGTCTGCATATTTATGATGGCAGCTTTTGTTAAACAATAACTTGCATTCTATTTTGATACATTTAATAGTGGATGTTGTTGACTTTGTTTTGGTCAACTTTTAGTTAAGTAATAATGTATGGTTTTTCTAAACTTACATATTTTGGTAGATTTCCTTTATAGGAAATCATTTTTAAACAAAGAATGCAAGGTTATTTATTAAATTCATATAGAGTTATGATCAAACTGTGGGACCAAGATAATGATGGTCGTCAAGTGTACTTTGACGGGTCGTTAAATCATGATTCTAATTGGATAGACCATGTTCAACTCCTGACGCTTAGTAGGTTAAGGATACAAACAGTCCTTCTTGGATGCAATGCATACCTTGAGCGCACACATAAAGTAGCATATTATTATACATATTATATCCAACTTTTCTTAATACCATAGTGTATCACTAAAGTGAGTGGTTATGATTTTCGAATTCCTTTCTATCAATGGTTTGGTAAAATCTAAAGGTGTTTAGGCAAACTAGAACCTCTGATGGTTCTCCATCATGCTGAAAGATTTATAAACTAAGTTTGTATTGTAGTGTGTTGAATTACCACTTATGATTTAAACCAGCCCTTACTTAAATCTACCCAATAAATCCCTTAGTTATCCACCATGTACTTCACTCGCAGTTTTTCCTAGAATGTACTTCTCATATAGAGTTTCTATAATGTACTACACTTATAGTGTTTCCATAGCTTCTAACCTTGACCATGTTCAAGCGATTCTATAGTACATCAACACTGTAATCTATTGTTGTAATCGTATTTGTGCGAGTCTTATACTTTTGACCGATGTCTTGATCTTGAAATGTCCCGTTCATATTGATTATAAACTTTCCATATTAATTGATTTCATTGCGAGGTTTTGACCTCTATATGAGACATTTTTCAAAGACTGCATTTATTTTTAAAACAACCATAACCTTTATTTTATCAATAAAGGTTTTAAAAACATTACGTAGATTATCAAATAATGATAATCTAAAATATAATGTTTACACACGACCATTACATAATGGTTTACAATAGAAATATATTACATCGACATATGTTTCTTGAATGCAGTTTTTACACAATATCATACAAACATGGACTCCAAATCTTGTCCTTATTTTAGTATGCAACAACGAAAGCTCTTAGTATTCACCTGAGAATAAACATGCTTTAAACGTCAACAAAAATGTTGGTGAGTTATAGGTTTAACCTATATATCAAATCGTAACAATAGACCATAAGATTTCATATTTCAATACACATCCCATACATAGAGATAAAAATCATTCATATGGTGAACACCTGGTAACCGACATTAACAAGATGCATATATAAGAATATCCCCATCATTCCGGGACACCCTTCGGATATGATATAAATTTCGAAGTACTAAAGCATCCGGTACTTTGGATGGGGTTTGTTAGGCCCAATAGATCTATCTTTAGGATTCGCGTCAATTAGGGTGTCTGTTCCCTAATTCTTAGATTACCAGAATTAATAAAAAGGGGCATATTCGATTTTGATAATTCAACCATAGAATGTAGTTTCACGTACTTGTGTCTATTTTGTAAATCATTTATAAAACCTGCATATATTCTCATCCCAAAAATATTAGATTTTAAAAGTGGGACTATAACTCACTTTCACATATATTTTCTTCCTCAAAAATAAGACTTGGCCACATATCGATTCACGAACCTATACAAATATGTACATATATATCAAAGTATGATCAAAATATAATTACAACCATTTTTATTATGTTTTAAAGATTTGAGTGTATTAAGTCAGCTGTCCTCTTTAGTAACCTACAACTAGTTGTCCACAGTTAGATGTGAAGGTATTTCGTATGCCCGAGAGACATATTAAATTAATGTGGCTAATATGTTTTGATCCAAGTCGGGTCATACCCAATAACAAGCTTACCGACACCTTATTCGTATTTGATCTTAACGATTGGATCATTGATTAAATACGCGACACTTGAATTTTAAGGAAAAGGTTTCTTAAATAATATTACTTGATATGTTTATATAAGTTATGGAACAACTTATATAACAAGTATTTAATTATTTATAGGTTAAATAATTAATTAAGTTATGTTACATTTTATAAAATTGGTTTTATAAAATATACATAACAAATAATATACAAGTTTATAAAAAAATGTGTTTTATGAAATCAAGTTTTATAAAAACTGATTTTATAAAATCAGTTTTTTTTATATAAATGTATATTATTACATGATAATGTGAATGGCATGGGAGTTGGAATGAGCATGCATTTGTTTATTAATTACTACCCATGCTTAACTAAGACCAAGACTTAGTATTCTACACTCACACATGCATTCAAATATCAATCAAGTAAGCTCCAAACTGCACATTTTTCTGCCCAAACAGGCTGTCTGGCCGTGGCCTTTTGAGGCTCAAAAGTGGTTCAAATTTTGTTCATGCAAGTTGATTTTCAAGTGTTCTTCAAATCATAACTAAATACAAAGGTGTTGGGTGATTGCTTGGGGTATTACACACTTGAGGCTTCAAGTTAGAAGTTCTACTTTCCATCATCTTCATCATCATCTTGCAACCTTGATAACAACCCTCAACTAGCTTGAGGAGGTATAATCTTACTTCCTTTGTTGTTATATGTAAGCATTATTTCAAGACTTGATATTATATGGAATTCAATCAAAATGGTTAAACATATTAACATGCTTTCTTAATATTATGCTTCCGCTTGTTATAACTCTATATGAATTGGTTTCATGAATAAGTTAACATTAAGAACTTGTTGAAATGTTGAATTCCATCAATGGTATCTAGAGCCGAAGTCTATGGATTATGCTTCTTTTATATGGTCTTTAAACCCACTATATTTGCATTCCATGCACATGCATGAATATGGAATACAAAAAATTTCGGGTTTGGGAGGGTTTACTAGTTTGGCCGAATTCTTAAGAGGTTCCAAGAGGGTTTGGAACTTGCAAATTGGTCATATTTGTTGTATGTAGTAGTTCACAATCAATGCCTTGACCTTATGATTGAATGCATGTGTGTTTGAATGATTTGTGTTATTCATTTGGTATGTAATAATTAATTCATTCATTTGGTTGTAATATTCATTCATTTGGTTATGTAATTTATTTTATATTTGGTATGTAAAATAGATTAGGTTGTATTTTCATTTTCTAGACAAAATGTATTAAGATATATTTTGTAACAAGATGAAGATGCATGAAGATCACAAGGAAGAACACAAGAAGCACGTAGATGCAAGGTTAAGTGGGAGGTTAAAACCTCTTACTTTGTGTTTTACCCATTGACCGGTGGTATTTTGTTTTCGGCTAAACAAAATGTCTACCAAAAGGCTTGATTGTGAACATTTGTTTTGCATGCGTGGTTGTTTTAATTTCTTGTATGATTGTGGATTGTGTATGTTACTACAACAAGTTATCACACAAGTTAACAACAAGCAAAACTACAGTTTAATTGGTTAAATTATTAACAACATGAAATTTACCAAACTGCAATTTAATCGGTTAAATTGAAATGGCTAAAAGGACATTAATAAATGGTTATTAAGAACTAGAAACGGATTGCACATATAAAAAGGTTTATATCAAATTAATAAAATTGGCATTATTACATGACATGAAAATGGATTTTCATAAGTACCATACACTAAATGCATGTTGGTGTATGACATAAAAGTTTTCTCAAACTAGATATAATGGAAACTTAAAATCCCTTTTACAAGGTAAACAAGTTAAACGCCATCCTTTTGTGTGACACTTAGACATATTAGGAAACTCATGATGGGATAAAGGTCACCTAACCGTCATGAACAAACTAATATGATTAAGGTGAAATTCGCATGCTTGTGGGATAAAGGTCACCTAACCACTTGTATGTTAAGTTTACACGTTTACACAAGTAGGACGACTTGATTTGAAAATCATGAACTTAGGGTCACCGAAACATGATGAACAAATAGGCGTTGATGGGATAATATGCCATGCAAAAGGATTGCATGATCCCATAACTTAGAAGTTGCAAAAGGATTGCAATTGTCATATAATGACTACCTAGCTAAATCAAATGACGGGATAAAGGTCAGCTAACCGAAATTTGATTTACCGTTGGATTCTAAAATTTAATAAATATCAATTGGATTTAAAGGGTATTGATTGTTAAATTAAAAATAATACTTAAACAACTTTGTTAAATTTTGTAGATGGCCGCCAATAACAACAACATTCCTAATGCACCAATCAACTTTAACAACCTATCGTTGAGGTCTATCCTCGAAAAGGAAAAACTCAACCATACGAACTTCATGGATTGGTTCCGCAATCTAAGAATTGTCCTCAAACTAGAGGATAGGGCGTATGTGTTGGAAGACCCCATTCCCGATCAACCGGACGAGGATGATACGGAAGGCATGGCCTACTGGGAGAAATATTGCACCGATTCGTTGCAAGTTTCTTGCCTCATGCTTGGGACTATGATACCCGAACTCCAAAAGAATTTTGAACATCATAGTTGATGTTAAAGCTAAGGGGTATAAAATACTATTAAATTTTAGCAGGAAATACTATTAAATACGATAAAATTTTACACAAGATATTTATTTATTTATAGAATGGATATACTTAAACCTTGCTACAACACTTATAGGCAGTGTACCTAATCGTACAGTAGTGTAGTTTTTAGTAAGTCCGGTTCGTTCCACAGGGAAAATCTTTAAAAAAAGCTTAACGCTATATTAGTTTACTTTTATAAAAATACAAATATATATATAAGTAATATTATTATTATAAAGGGGGGTTTTTACCGTTTAATGACCGGTTTGTCGATTTTAAAACTTTAGTCGCAGTTAAAACAAAATGTAAAATATTAAATAAATAAAAGACTTAATTTAAAGCATAAAGTAAATAACGATAATGAAATTGTGAATAATAAAAGTGCGATAAAATAAACTTGCGATAATTAAAAAGTACGATAATTAAAAGTGCAATTAAATACAATAACAATAAAAATGCGATAATTAGAAGTGCAATTAAATATAAAATTAAAGGAAATTAAATATGAAATAAAATAATTATGCTTATTTAAACTTCCGTAATCATGATGTTTGACGTGTTGATTTTAGTTTTATGCCCATGGGTTAAGTGTCCTTTGTCCTGGATTATTTAATATGTCCGTCTGGTTTTTGTCCATAACAGTCCATCAGTCATAAATATAAAGTGCGAGTGTCCTCGTCAAATTATCCTTATACCCGAAGTTAAATATTCCAACTAATTTGGGGACTTAAACTGTAACAAGATTTTAATACTTTGTTTAATAATTACACCAGGATGTCGACTGAGTGTAACCCAAGGTTTTAATACTTTGTTAACAATTATGCCATGTGTCCTTGTACATAATTTCACACCTGTTTTAATAATTCTAATGACTATTAATCCATTCCCGTGTCCGGTTAAATGAACGATTATTCGTACATATAAATACCCCGCCCATCGTGTCCGATTGAGTGTATATGGTAATTTATGGGTACGTCCAATTATAAATCTTTATATTAACATTAACAAACTATCATTTAGTTAAACAAATATAAAGCCCATTAATAGCCCATAGTCTAATTTCCACAAGTGTCGTTCTTTTGTCCAAACCCCAATTATGGTACAAAGCCCAATTACCCAATTTTAGTAATTAGCCCAACATCATGATTACTTCGGATTAAATAAGCATAATAATAACTTAGCTACGAGACATTAAATTAAAAAGGTTGAACATAACTTACAATGATTAAAAATAGCGTAGCGTTACACGGACAGAATTTCGACTTACACCCTTACAACATTCGCTAACATACCCTTATTATTAGGATTAAAATTAAAATTAAAATTAAAATTAAAATATAAATTATAAATATAAATATTACGTATAGATAGATGGATGGATATATTGGATGATAAAAATGATCAGAATTTGTTGGGTTTTATAGGGATTTTCGTATTTGGCTGCTCCGCGAGTCGCGGCATTTTTGGCCTCCATACTCCGCAACTCGCGGAGTTCGTAATTCCAGCTCACAAAGGTTTGTCTTTTAATTTGCCGACATTTTATAAATATATTATAATATATATATTAATTTTAAGAATTAATTATATATTATATTATATTTATATACATAGTTAACTTGTAATTTTTAGTCCGTTGCGTCGAGCGTTGAGAGTTGACTCTGGTCTCGGTTCCGGATTTTCGAACGTCCTTGCATACAATTTAATATCTTGTACTTTGCGTTTTGAATCTTGTACTCTTGTAATTTCGAGACGTTTCTTATCAATAATTTGAACCTCTTTGATTGTATTTTGTACTTTTGAGCTTTTTGGTCGTTTGCGTCTTCAATTCGTCGAATCTGTCTTTTGTCTTCACCTTTTAATATTTAAACGAATATCACTTGTAAATAGAACATTTGCAACTAAAAGCTTGTCTTTCTTGGGGAATAATGCTATGAAATATATGTTCGTTTTTAACATTATCAAATATTCCCACACTTGAGCGTTGCTTGTCCTCAAGCAATATAGTCTTGAAATACTAGAATCACTTCTTTATTCTTCACACTTTGTACATCAGTGATTTCTTTACGGCGGTATAAACAATGGTAGCAACGATATGGTTTACAGTCCCACATGACTATAAAAATTTAGATCCATTAAGGAAATTGGATCTTTATGAAAACATTTGATCTTTTGAAAATTAAATCTAGTTTTTATCCCTAGATAAGTTTTCCGGAATAACCCTTCACCGGTGTTTACAAATTATTTTTGTGAGTTTGGTGGGTTTCAGATTTGAAAATTTTAGCTCAAAACTTGCGGTTTTGTGTCACCCACTTGCTAACCTTGTATTAGGAAAGCAACACGTCCAGTTTACTTGCTCCGTATATTACCTTTCGGTAAACTACCGTCCGGTTGTAAAGGAAAGCGTTGAACAAGCAACTGTTAAGGCAATGTCCCCGGACATGCTTTTAATTATGGTCTATAACGTGTCGGACGCAATTACTATCCTTGGTAGGAGCAATAGTAAAGCTCACCCTTATAATTTTTTGGTCTGACACAAGGTCCTGTCTTTGACCATGCTATGCAACCACCGTTCTTACGGTTGACACCCAATTTGGTTCAGGTGACCTAATGAATTCCAGGTGAATTCCTAGGATTTTACGTTCAATGGTAATGAACGCATTAAAAATGAGTTTTCAGAAAACAAATCGGTTTGTAATTTTGATCAAAATATTTTCTCGTTCAAGCTCGAGTTTAGATATCATTGAATTCCATGAGTTTGAATTCTCAATCTTTAAGGTCAATCTCAAGGATTGAGTAATATAGTCTTAAAAGCTGATTTTTAATCTTTAAGGAGATTATCCTTTCTGCGGATCTGATTCATTAGTCTTATCAAGCTAATTTGCACGGTGCCCCCCCATTGTACGAGATAAATCCTTCTCATGGTTAGGATAAATCTGACCACTTGGCGACCCTGTTTGATGCTGAGGTCCGTGGATTTCCTGCTAATTTTAGAGATGACTTTTCTAGATTTTTCGTCAACCTACAGCTGGTCTGGACGACAACTTCCTGACCTAAATCAAGAAGCGCGTGTCTTTTTCGGAAGACTTTACTTCCTTTTAATTATGGAATGGATTCATCTTGTAGATCCATCTCTTCTTTCAAAAGTATTACAATAAATCGGGTAAAACTGATTAGTATTATTCAAAACAAAAGTACCTGCAATAACTTTTACAGAAACATGTGATAGATAGTTTTTAATTGAATAACTTGGTACATTCTCCCCACACTTAGTTTCTTTCTTTGCCTTTTTATTCTCCTTTATTCCATTTTAAATGAATTCTAACATTTTGGTTTGTTTCTCAATTTATGTCCTTTCCGAGGTAACAATAATTTCGGTGTTAAAACCTAGTTTTATCATTCATAAATATGTATAAACATGATTTTGAGTTCATTTAATTGAAAATTTTGAAAAATTTTACTAGAATTGGGTAGTCAGTATATAAGACTAGGGCTGTTCTTTATTATCAGAGAGCACTAGATTCTAATACAACTACTACTTTACTAGTATTTCTAATGGTAACCAAGTGTATAAAGTAAAAATTTTAAAATCCGAAAGAATTTAACTCCTTCCCACACTTAAGATCTTGCAATGCCCTCATTTGCAAGAAATCAGTAACAATTTAAATTATTGAGGGTGATTTGTGTGAAAATGATTAAATTTTACCAAAGTTTCCAAACATATTTGTGTTTGTGTTGAATGATAAATGGTGCACATCATTTGTTCATTCCTTCTCGTTGTTATTTCACATATATTTTGCATCTTGTCGTCAAAATTAGTTGCTTTTGCCGAACTTAATGCCAGTCTTTGAAAATGCATTTTTTACCCTGTTGTGTACATAAGATAAACTGCAAACATATATACATATTTTTGAAGTTTGGTATATTACCCCACATTCAAAAATTATTAAAATCTAATAATAAAAGTTAGAAATTTTAAAAACTATTACAATATTAACATAAGTATTAAATGTATTAACATTACAAATAATAAAATAAATAAAAAACTAAGTAGACTAGGGATGATACTGATACCAGAAAGGGTTCCATGCATAACCATATGTGCTATAAAATGCTTCGGCTGGGTTATACGTAGGATACGGTGGTTGGATCTCTATAGACCATGGAGGGAATATGGGCGATGGAGTAGGAATATAGTTTCTACCTATATGTTGGCAATAAGCTATGATTTGGTTTTGATGAACTTGCCAATCTGATAATGCTAAAAACGAACATATATTTCATAGCATTATTCCCCAAGAAAGACAAGCTTTTAGTTGCAATTGTTCTATTTACAAGTAATATTCGTTTAAATATTAAAAGGTGAAGACAAAAGACAGATTCGACGAATTGAAGACCAAAAAGCTCAAAAGTACAAAATACAATCAAAGAGGTTCCAATTATTGATAAGAAACGTCTCGAAATTACAAGAGTACAATATTCAAAATGCAAAGTACAAGATATTAAATTGTACGCAAGGACGTTCGAAAATCCGGAACCGGGACCAGAGTCAACTCTCAACGCTCGACGCAACGGACTAAAAATTACAAGTTAACTATGTATATAAATATAATATAATATATAATTAATTATATTAATTATATATATATATATATATATATATATATATATATATATATATATTATATTTATAAAATAAATCGTCGGCAAACAAAGAGCCAAATGTGGGTGAGCTGTGAAAACGATCTCCGCGACTCGCGGAGTTTGAAGAAGGAATGGGCCGCGAGTCGCGGAGCCCCAAAAACTGAAACTCCCTATAAAGCCCAACGAATTCTGATTAATTTTTGATCAATAATATATATCCATCCATCTATCTAAACGTAATATTTATATTTATAATTTATATTTTAATTTTAATTTTAATTTTAATCCTAATAATAAGGGTATGTTAGCGAATGTTGTAAGGGTGTAAGTCGAAATTCTGTCCGTGTAACGCTACGCTATTTTTAATCATTGTAAGTTATGTTCAACCTTTTTAATTTAATGTCTCGTAGCTAAGTTATTATTATGCTTATTTAATCCGAAGTAATCATGATGTTGGGCTAATTACTAAAATTGAGTAATTGGGCTTTGTACCATAATTGGGGTTTGGATAAAAGAACGACACTTGTGGAAATTAGACTATTGGCTATTAATGGGTTTTATATTAACTAAACAATACCTTGTTAATTTAATATACAAACTTATAATTCGACGTATTTATATATAACCACATACGCTTGACTGGGTACGGTGGGCGGGATATCTATAAATACCAATAATTATTCATTTTACCGGACACGGAACTGGATTAATAGTTAAATCTTGTTGAAACAGGGGTGAATTACATTCAAGGGTAATTGGTGTAATTGTCAACAAAGTAGTAAAACCTTGGTTTACACGCAGTCGATAACCTGGTATATTCATTAAACAAAGTATTAAAACCTTGTTACAATTCGAATCCCCAATTAGTTGGAATATTTGACTTCGGGAATAAGAATAATTTGACGAAGGCTTTCGCTCTTTATATTTATGACTGTTGGACTATTATGGACAAATCCGTATGGACATATTAAATAATCCAGGACAAAGAACAATTAACCCATGGGCATAAAACTAAAATCAACACGTCAAACATCATGATTACGGAAGTTTAAATAAGCATAATTCTTTTATTTCATATTTAATTTCCTTTATTTTATATTTAATTGCACTTCTAATTATCGCACTTTTATTGATATTGTATTTAATTGCACTTTTAATTATCGTACTTTTTAATTATCGCAAGTTTATTTTATCGCACTTTTATTATTCGCAATTTCATTATCGTTATTTACTTTACGCTTTAAATTAAGTCTTTTATTTATATTTTACATTTGGTTTTAACTGCGACTAAAGTTTTAAAATCGACAAACCAGTCATTAAACGGTAAAAACCCCCCTTTATAATAATATTACTTATATATATATATATATTTGTATTTTTATAAAAGTAACTAATATAGCGTTAAGCTTTGTTTAAAGATTTTCCCTGTGGAACGAACTGGACTTACCAAAAACTACACTACTGTACGATTAGGTACACTGCCTATAAGTGTTGTAGCAAGATTTAAGTATATCCATTCAATAAATAAATAAATATCTTGTGTAAAATTGTATCGTATTTAATAGTATTTTCTGCTAAAATTTTATAGTATTTTATACCCCTTAGCTCTAACTATCAAGTATTTTTGGCGCCGCTGCCGGGGAACTCTTAAACGCCGAAAGCGCAACGCTAAATATTTAAAAAAAAAGATTTTTATTTTTAGTTTACTTTTATTAAAATTCACTTTTGTAAAAATACGTTTTTTTTATTATTCGAAAATATAAAAAGAAAACAAAAATATAAATATTTTTAAGAATTTATTAAATATTTAAGTTTTGTAAAGTTTCTTTATTTTTATTTTATAAAAATATAAGTTTTATTTAAATATTTTTATTTAAAAACAGAAAACAGAAAAAAATATAAAATAAAATAAATAAATAAATAAATAAAACGCGTCGAATTTTAAACTGTACCTGAGTTGAAAATTGGAACCCCGCGACTCGCGAAGTTTGCAGCCTCGAATACCGCGACTCGCGGAGACTCCGTGACGCACGTGACAGAACCCTAATTTTGCATTAATTACGGATTTTATTATTATTATTATTAATAAACCCTAATTAGTTTAATTATTATAATTAGTTTAAGTTTTTAAATTAAATTGTATTTTAAATTTTAATTAGTTTTAAATAAATTAATAGTTTTATAAAATAAATAATATAAAAATAATATTTTTTGTAATTTTTACAACTTTTAGTATATTTTTATATTTTGTCCCTTTTTAATTGTTTTAGCGTAATTTTTTGTATTTTTCGCTCGTATTTAGTTTTAATACATAGTTTTTGCCATAGTGATTTTTAGTTCTAGATTTTTAGGCTTTGCCGTAAAATCCCTTAAGTGCTTTTTCTTTAGACTAAGATTTAGGTACTTTAGAATTTTACGACGCCTTTTTAAGTTTTAGTTTCTTTTTAAGTTATTGCCATTTGGGATATAGTTTTTCTTATAAGCTTTAATATTTTTAGACACCTTTTACCTATGTATCAATTATCATTCCAATTAGTAATCTCAATTTGCGATTATAATTTTAAGTTAGTAATAGTAATAAGGTTGGGTTAGTCTAGTGTTTTTAAGTTCTATAAGTCACTCTTTTTCTTTCTTATTTTTATTTTTCGATCTTTTTCCGACACGCTCTTTTTCTTTCTTATTTCTCGTCATTCTAGTTTTTAGGACATAGATTTTTATTCTACTTCTTATCTAAATTTCTTAAAATTACGAAAATTTATTTTAAGTAGTTAAATTGATAGACATCAAAATTTTCTGGTTCGTAGTAATAGTTGGATTTGTACGTGGACTGGGTTATTGGAGCCAAACAGTCCTCAATTATATTGAGACCAAACGAATCCTGCCCCTCTGCTGCATCTTTTGGCTATTCGAAACGTGGGCAAAATCAGAAAAGTCTATTGATTGGATAACTTATATAATTTTTCTTTCCTTTTTAAAAACTAATAGGATATTCAGTGAATGCACCGAGCAAGACGTTCACCACCTTTTGTACGTTCACCACCTGTAACTAGATCAAGACATTTAGCAAATATTACCGCCGTTGATTTTTCTTTAGAATCGTCATCCAGTCGACCAAGTACTCCAGTTCAAATTTCCGATAATCCATTTTTTGAACCCGACCTCACAATTGAGAATCCAGAGAATATTCAGGGACGATTCATAGATCCTGAACCACTAAACTTTCCTCCGGAACCACCAATCATTCAAACAGAGATTGTTGAGGAACGAACCATTAAATCAGAATCCTCTAGTGATTCCGATTCAACAAATTCAATTATGGAGAATCTGGAACCTTTAAGTATGGAAGACCGAATGAGAGCTAAACGCACTGGCCAAGGTCACACAATTACTCATCCAGAAATTAATGCGCCAAATTATGAAATCAAAGGACAAATTCTACACATGGTGACTAATCAATGCCAATTTAGTGGTGCGCCAAAGGAAGATCCAAATGAACATCTTCGTACCTTTAATAGGATCTGCACACTATTTAAAATCCGAGAAGTAGAGGATGAACAGATATATCTCATGTTATTTCCCTGGACTTTAAAGGAAGAAGCCAAAGATTGGTTGGAATCGTTACCTGAAGGGGCGATTGATACATGGGACGTTTTAGTTGAAAAATTTCTTAAACAATTCTTTCCTGCATCTAAAGCCGTAAGACTTCAAGGAGAAATTGTTTCGTTCACACAGAAACCGAATGAAACTCTATATGAGGCGTGGACAAGATTTGGAAAGTTATTAAGAGGATGTCCGCAACATGGTTTAGACACCTGTCAAATAGTACAAATATTCTACCAAGGATGCGACATCACTACAAGGAAAGACATAGATATTGCAGCTGGTGGTTCCATTATGAAGAAAACCGAAACTGATGCTTACAAAATTATTGATAACACTGCTTCCCACTCACATGAGTGGCACCAAGAAAAAGATATCGTTAGATCATCTAAAGCAGCTAGAGCCGATTCTAGCCATGACTTAGATTCCATTTCTGCAAAGATAGATGCTGTCGAGAGACGAATGGAAAAGATGACTAAAGATATTCACTCAATACGAATTAGTTGTGAGCAGTGTGGAGGACCACATTTGACAAAAGATTGTCTCAGTATTGAATTAACAATGGAACAAAGAGAGAATATTTCATACATAAACCAAAGGCCTGGAAATAATTATCAGAATAATTATCAACCGCCAAGACCTATTTACAATCAAAACCAAAATTATAATAGAAATATTCCATACAACAACCAACAAGGTCCTAGCAATCAACAAGTATCCAACAATACTTACAACCAGCAAAGACCTAATTTTCAAAACAAACCACAACAAACCGATGATAAAAAGCCGAATTTAGAAGATATGATAACGAAGCTAGTTGAAACTCAAACGCAGTTTTTCACATCTCAGAAACAAACTAATGAACAAAATGCTCAAGCATTTAGAAATCAACAAGCTTCTATTCAAAACTTGGAACAAGAAGTAAGTAACCTAGCAAGGTTAATAGGTGAAAGAAAACCGGGAAGTCTACCTAGTGATACAAATGCTAACCCCCGGAATGAAACAGCTAAAGCCATTACCACAAGAAGTGGTACAACACTTAAACCACCTGAAATACCTGTAACTTCTGATGAAGCTATTCCTACTCCACAAGAACCACAACCTGATCAAGATAAGGAAAAAGAACCGGTAGTTGAAAAGGTTAATGAAGATAATGCAGTTAAGGCTAAGCCTTATGTTAAACCATACCAACCACCACTTTCTTACCCGAGTAAAATGAAGAAAGAGAAACTTGAAGCCGAGCAATCCAAATTCTTGGATATGTTTAAACAGATAAATGTAAATCTTCCTTTCATTGATGTGATTTCAGGAATGCCTAGATATGCTAAATTCTTGAAAGATCTAATCTCAAATAGAAAGAAAATGGAAGAACTCTCGGCTGTTACCATGAATGCTAATTGTTCAGCAGTGCTGTTGAATAAGATACCAGAAAAACTATCTGATCCAGGAAGTTTCACAATTCCATGTTTTCTGGGTAGTCTTAGTTCAATAGAAGCATTGGCAGACTTAGGTGCTAGTATAAATCTAATGCCATATTCACTATACGCTAAACTAGACTTTGGAGAATTGAAACCAACCAGAATAAGCATACAACAAGCCGATCGATCAATAAAATATCCTAGAGGGATAATGGAGAACATGCTAGTTAAAGTTGGTACTTTAGTATTTTCAGTAGATTTTGTTGTTCTGGACATGGAAGAAGATTCTCAAGTTCCTCTCATATTAGGAAGACCATTCTTAAACACGGCTAAAGCAATGATAGACGTGTTCGGTAAGAAATTGTCCCTAAGTATAGAGGATGAGAGTGTTACCTTTTTAGTTGATAGAGCAATGCAACAGCCACAATATGCAGATGATACATGTTATTATATTCAAACTATAGATGCACATGCAGAATTGTTAGAAGAATTTCCAGAATTACAAGGAACATGAGAATGTTCTTTAGGAGAAGGTAATGAACCAATTGATGAAGCTGAAATACTAGCTACACTAATGGCTAATGGATATGAACCAACAACAGAAGAAATTCAAATGCTAAAAGAAGAAGACAGATATCGATATAAATCATTGATAGAAGAACCTCCGAAATTAGAGTTAAAGCCACTTCCAAACCATTTGGAATACGCTTATTTACATGGTGAATCTGAATTACCTGTAATAATATCGTCTTCTCTTACTGAAAATGAGAAATCACAACTCACTTCTGTGTTGAAAGCTCATAAACCAGCCATTGCATGGAAGATTCATGATATTAAAGGAATAAGTCCTTCGTATTGCACACATAAAATCCTTATGGAAGAAGGTCATAAAACGTATGTGCAACGCCAACGAAGACTAAATCCTAATATGCAAGATGTAGTTAAGAAAGAGATTATTAAACTGCTAGATGCAGGTTTAATATATCCAATTTCTGATAGTCCATTGGTAAGCCCAGTTCAATGCGTGCCTAAGAAGGGTGGCATGACTGTCATTACAAATGAAAAAAATGAACTTATTCCTACTAGGACTGTAACAGGATGGCGTGTATGTATTGATTATAGAAAATTAAATGACGCCACCAGAAAAGATCAATTTCCCTTACCTTTCATTGATCAAATGTTGAAAAGATTAGCCGGAAATAGTTACTATTGTTTTCTAGATGGATTTTCCGGATATTTTCAAATTCCAATAGCACCCGAGGACCAAGAGAAAACCACATTCACATGCCCTTATGGTACTTTTGCTTACAAACGCATGCCATTTGGACTTTGCAACGCCCCTGCAACCTTTCAAAGGTATATGATGGCAATTTTTCACGACATGATAAAAGAATGCATGGAAGTTTTCATGGATGACTTTTTAGTCTTCGGTGATACATTTGAATCATGTATAGTTAATCTGGAACGAATGCTTATTAGATGCGAACAATCAAATCTAGTACTTAATTGGGAGAAATGCCATTTCATGGTTAAAGAAGGCATCGTTCTTGGTCATAAAATTTCAAAAGAAGGAATTGAAGTGGATAGAGCTAAAGTAGATGTAATTGCTAAACTTCCACATCCCACCAATGTTAGAGGAGTTAGGAGTTTTCTAGGGCATGCCGGTTTTTACCGACGTTTCATATAAGATTTTTCTAAAATTGCCACTCCTATGAATAAACTCCTAGAAAAGGATGCTCCATTCATCTTTTCAGATGAATGTATCAAATCTTTTAATATTCTTAAAGAGAAACTCACTAATGCGCCGATCATGATAACACCAAATTGGAATCTACCATTTGAACTAATGTGCGATGCAAGTGATTTTGCAATGGGAGCCGTTTTAGGACAAAGGATTGAAAAACGATTTCAACCTATATATTATGCTAGTAAGATGTTACAAGGAGCACAAACGAATTACACAACTACTAAAAAATAACTCCTTGCTATTGTCTTTGCTTTTGACAAATTTCGATCATATCTCGTTCTAGCAAAAACGGTGGTCTATACCGACCATTCTGCTCTTAGATACCTATTTTCGAAACAAGATGCCAAACCAAGATTAATCCGTTGGATCTTACTCTTGCAAGAGTTTGATATTGAAATCCGAGATAAAAGAGGAGCAGAAAATCTCGCCGCTGATCATCTTTCTCGTCTTGAAAATCCCGAATTAGAAGTTCTAAATGAATCGGCCATACAAGACAACTTTTCTGATGAATATCTATTGAAGATAGATTATAATGAAATTCCATGGTTTGCAGACTATGCAAACTACTTAGTTTGTAGATTCCTTAAAAAGGATTATCGTACCAAAAACGAAAGAAATTCTTCAGTGATATAAAACACTATTTCTGGGAAGATCCACATTTGTTTAAAAGTTGTCCCGATGGAATAATACGCCGATGTGTATTCGGAGATGAAGCTAGTAAAATTTTAAACCATTGTCACACAGGACCAACAGGAGGGCATTATGGGTCTCAACTAACAGCAAGAAAAGTTTATGATGCTGGATTATATTGGCCTACAATTTACAAAGACGCACACCTTCTTTGCAAATCCTGTGATGCTTGTCAAAGGGCCAGAAAAATAAGTCAACGTGATGAAATGCCACAAAATGTCATCCAAGTATGTGAAGTATTTGACATTTGGGGTATTGACTTTATGGGTCCATTTCCAAACTCTCATAATAATCTCTATATTCTCGTAGCCATTGATTATGTATCTAAATGGGTGGAAGCACAAGCTCTCCCAACTAATGATGCACGAGTTGTAGTCAACTTTTTAAAACGTCTTTTTGCAAGGTTTGGAACACCGAAAGCTTTAATAAGTGATCGGGGTACTCATTTCTGTAATAATCAACTTGAGAAAGTTCTCAAAAGATATGGAGTAACTCATAAAATCTCCACCGCATATCATCCACAAACAAGTGGACAAATTGAAAATACAAACCAAGCTTTAAAACGTATTCTAGAGAAAACCGTAGGATCAAATCCGAAGGAATGGTCCATTAAATTGGAGGATGCACTCTGGGCTTTTAGAACAGCCTACAAAACTCCAATTGGAACCACACCTTTTAGACTTGTTTATGAAAAAGCATGTCATCTTCCAGTAGAAATTGAACACAAAGCATTTTGGGCTTTGAAGACATGTAATCTTGATTTACATGAAGCTGGACGTCTACGATTAAGTCAACTAAATGAATTAGAAGAATTAAGACATGAAGCATACGAAAATTCGTTAATCTATAAAGAAAGAACGAAGAAATTGCATGATAAAAGAATCAGAAGTTCAAAAGAATTTAAAGAAGGAGACAGAGTTCTTCTTTTCAATTCACGATTCAAGCTATTTCCTGGAAAATTGAAATCAAGATGGTCTGGACCATTCATAGTCAAAAGAGTTTTCCCATACGGAACGATAGAATTAATAAATTCAAATGGGATTGAATTTAAAGTTAATGGTCACAGAGTTAAACATTACATACATGGTCCGATGGAATTCGACAATGAAGTTAATCACAATTTCGATACCACAGCTAACTAAGTGTGGGGAGAATCAAGTTTTTTAAGGATAATATGTATTTTTGTTAGAGGTAGATTGTCTGTTTTCGTGTAGTTCTCGAAAATGGAACCCGAATGGTCTTTCCCTAGCAGACCCTAAAGAACTAGTCTTCTCCCCCCATTCTGAATTTTTATTTTTTTTGGGTTTTACGATATGAAGACTGCCTGTGAACTAAACCATGGTCTAATGCTACACGCTTTGATCACTAAACATAATAATGACACACTTCCGAGTGAAATAGTATCAGTAATCAGAGAAAGATTGGACGGGGTAAGAAAAGAATCCAGATGCGAAGATAATAAGTTACAATTTGGTAAAGGAAAATCAAAATCCGCAGCGAAAAGAAGAGCACGACACCTAGAAAGATGTCACAAATGCGGAAAATGGTCACATGGAGGTAAATGTTCAAATAATCAAACCTATTCAAATACCGAATTTGTTACTTTATGCAGAGACGGACCGTTCATATGTTTAGAAGAAAAAATACTGAATGCTCGAGGTTACGCCTATGTAGCTATGGAAAACCAATTAAACCGACTATCTTATGAATGGGATAGATCGTATAACTAAGAATACTATCTCGCAGGTAAGTCTGTACAGTTTTTATTTTTATTTTTATTTTTAACCTTTTGATAATAAACGCTAATTTGTTCGCTATAAAGTATTAAATTGGTATTGAATAAAATTAGGTTTGGCGACCGAAATTATTGATATCATACAAAAATTTATTACATCACTGCGAAATTTAACGTTTATTCTTAAGGTATAAATATCTTTAATCAATCAACCCAAAATATTTCAAAAATTCGTCATGAGTTAAATTAGGTCTTGGAACCGAAATTACTTTACCGAAAAGAGGGGCGCATATTTTTGATAATATTTGATTGATTAAAGTGAGATAAAAAGCCAAAAAGATTGTTAATTTTATTTTTACCATGTTTTTAAAATTAATATATAAATCTTAAATTAATATTGTAAACTTTGTAAAAATAATATATTTAAAATTGTAAATATTTGAAAAATTAATATAAGTTTGGTGTGAATTTATAATATGAATTTTTAAATTAAGTTTGGTGTGAATTTTTAATTTTTAAAATATGAATTTTATTTTTATGCATTTTAAATTGTAAGTTTGGTGTGAATTTATAATATGAATTTTTAAATTAAGTTTGGTGTGAATTTTTAATTTTTAAAATATGAATTTTTAATTTTATGCATTTCAAATTTTAAGTTTAGTGTGAATTTTTAATATTAATTTTGAATTTTTTGTATTTTTAATTTAAGTTGGTGTGAATTTAAAAACAAAAATTTACTTTATCTCATTAAGTTAAAAATATGATTTTTAAAATTCGTCGTAAGTTGAAGACTAGGTCTTTGAACCGAAATTGCTTTACCCGAGGGAGGGACGAGAACTTTTATTATCATTATTTTTAATCTTACTGAATTAAAGTATAACAAAAACATTAAAAACTAAAAAAAAAATCTTAGCTTTTAAAACAATCGCTACAAAAAGACAAATTTTAAAATTTTGTTGAAGGACAGACTAGGACATCGATCCGAAATGACCTCGTCCTAAATAACAAGGGAAACAAAATTTTAAAATTAATTACTTAATTGTTTTAATTAGTTAAGATATATATAAAAAAAAATACAAACTCCGCGACTCGCGGAGTTTGAAGGGTAAAATACCGCGACTCGCGGAGTTCCTAAAATCCAGAAAAAAAAATATAAAGGACGAACTGATCAGTCCCCAACCCAACACCCACGAAAACACTGCGATAAAACCCGCAAAAACCCAAAAAAACACCCCCAAATTCACAATTTTTGACCGTTAATCATCAAATCTTTTACTAAAATCATGTTGAGAAGGATGCTATCAAGGAATTACTCAAGAAAAACGGTAAATTTCTACACCTAAACACCATTTAATCCGAAAATTAGTGTTCTTGAGCAATTTTTCTCCAATTTGATTTTGATGCTTTTTAGTGTAATTATGCTTAAATTGTTTATGTATTATGCTTGTATAACCTAGATTGATGCTATTTAACATGATTAGAAGCCTTAAACTTCAAATTTTGAGTAATCTAGGGTTTGTGTTCTTGAGCAAATTTGAGGCTTTTTGATATAAACAGGTTATGGCCGATTTTTTTCATGAATTGTTGCTAAATTAAGTAGTGTAACATGTTTAGGTAGTTAAATGATCCAAACTTTGAGCCTAAACATGATTTTGAGAATTAAAGTGGACTTTTTCAAGTCTAAAATTCATGAACTTGATTTTTGAAAGATAATGCCATTTGATACTTGTTTAATTGCTAGTAATGATTATTTTTACATGTTATTTGAGTTGAATGCTTATGAACTTGGCGAACATTTTCGTATATGCTTATTTGAAAAAGTGTAGATTTGATGAAAATATGAAAATGAGCTTAAGTTTGATATAAATTGATCATGTCATTGTAATTATTTTGATTGATGATTTTGCTGACACTAATGCATATTTGGATGCACAAAAATTGTGTTTGATGTGTTTTGCAGACTGAAAGGGGTGAATCTTCATCCCAAGCTCGCAATGCTCCTGCTGAAAATGTGGAACAACAGGAGGTGGATAACTACTACAAACAAGATATACCTCATCCAGTCATGACATTTTCTGATATGCACTTGGAAGATTTGCACCCGAACCTGAGATTTGACAGACTTTAGATAGATTATCCAAAATACCAAAGGGGTTTGCATACTCTTCATTCTAAAGCTGTTGAGGTACCTAGGTGTCATAACCCGTCCTTAACCATAAGAACGAGTTAGATAACGTATGATTTCATTGCGAGGTATTGACCTCTATATGCGACATTTTTAAAAGAACAACTGCATTTATTTTACATTACAAACCATAACTCTTATTTTAATACAAGCTTTAGACAATAAAAAGATGATTATCATTTAGCGATAATCTTAGACTTACAAACTTTACATGTGATGATAACAATACGATTTCTAGCATATTTTACATTACAAATCCTCCGATATGCAGTTTTATTTTTGACACAAATATGCATACTCAAGATCTTGTTTAAATTCAACATGTTGCAGCGGAAGCGTTTAGTTATCACCTGAGAATAGACATGTTTAAAACGTCAACATAAAGTTGGTGAGATATAGGTTTAATGCCGGCAGCGATATAAATATATAGACCACAAGATTTCATATATAAACATTTTAATAAAAATATTCTAAGTGGTTGAGCACTTGATAACCATACTTAACATTTAATCACGTCGCATATTCCCTTTATTATGAAATCTTACTACACCGTACCAAGTGTAGTCACGAAACGAAGTACTGTGCAACCGTTGAATACTGGTCGTCCAGTCCGGTTGGGGTTGTCAGGCCCGATAGATCTATCAACAGGATTCGCGTTTACAATACCGCTGTAAATAATAGTTACCAAGCTACAGGGAAGTATGCCAGTGGTACAACTCAACGTAGAATATATTTTTCAGTTACTTGTGTCCATAACGTAAAACATAAAATACATGTATTCTCATCCCGAAATACTTAGAGTTTAAAAGTGGGACTATATACTCACTTTTGCCTTGAAGATATATATATTTTGACTTGGTCTCCGATTGATATCACGAACCTATCCATATATAATATATCAATATATTTTCATTTTAAACAATCGTCACATATATATACTTATAATACTTTTAATGTCTTCTTAGTCCGTAGTTAGCAATTCAATTTTAATGGTTCATATTTAGGTGTTTAATAAATAAATAAAACCCCCCCTCGAAATAAATAAAACCCCATCGTATTCGTATTGGTCGGGATTAATCTTGACCCACGGTACCGGTGTTGTCAAATGACGTGTTGCGTACATAAAGTACTGGTGTTGTCAAATGACGTGTTGCGTACAATCATAGGATCTTATGATTAATCTTCTCGTATTGTTTACGGGTGATCCTGAAATATATAAAATTAAATTATGAGTACATATATATAAAATATCATGTTATTTTAAAAAGATGTGATTTATTTAATTTTTCTCCAATTATTTTCGTGGCTAAACTAGTCTTGGATATCCGATTTTATTTTGGTCATAGTTTCTTCGTTACAACTCCGTTTTCGTTGGTTCAACTTGCCACTTCCTTGGATCGAGTCCTTCTTTAAGAATATGAACTGTAAATACCTTAGTTTGTATTCAAAATCACAGGTCATAGGTCAAACTTTGGTGAAACTTATGAAGTTAATCATTTTCCATCATGTAAACAACCTTAAATGATTATTTTTCTAAAAGTACTTATACTTTGAGTTAAATCATGAAATTTTTATGTGTTATCATATTCATAGTAAATATCATTTTTCCAGAAAATAAACCTCCAATTCAAGGTTCAAGATAGTTTTTAATTATCCAACCCAAAACAGCCCCCGGTTGCACTCCGACGTCGTAAAAACAGTTTTTAAGGTGTTCTTTGAAAAACCAAGTTATACCTTGTTAAATTAGAATATATTTATGATATATTACAGGTCTTGAATTATTTTAAAAGTTAAGTTAGAAGGATCTATTTAGTTTGAAAACAAGTTTGAAATCATTCAAACTATGTTCTTGTTGTTAAAATTGTATACCATAAAATAATATAGCTATATATATATGAATCGAATAAGGTTATGAACAAAGTTACTACCTAAAGTTACTTGGACAATATTGCTGTAAAAGAGGAGTAAAAACCTAGAACCAAAAGAGTGGTGGAGTTGGATGAAAGATTGGAAGTAAACTTGTGTTCTTGGAAGGATTCTTGAAGTGTTTTTGTTAGGGTTTTATTATGGTGTTTAAGTGATGTTCTTGAAGCTAGATTTTCATGGTGATAGGCTGAGATGGTTAAGGTGTTTAAGGGTTATGAAAGGGTGTTCCTAACTAGCAAAATGATGTAGCAAAGTTGAAGATGGATGGAGTATTTAAGGTGGTGGTGGTGGCGTGAATGATGAGGAACAAAGACATGATCTTTGTTGTATTTTTGTGTAATAATTCATGCATGCATCCAAACTCTAATTACCTCTCATCTAGGGCAGTAATAATGGCTAGTTAGGTGGTGATTTGATGTGTATATACTAATAGTAAATATGTATATAAGCTAGGTATGATACGAGTACATATACTCTAGATATACGTATAGAAATCTTGTGAAAAATGGAATGAGAATTCAAATATAGCTATCTTTTGTGAATATACTTATATGGTTTTATGTATTTAAGTCCTTAAAAAGTGATTAAATACATTATATATACGATATATGTATAAACATTATAGGTCATAAGTATTTATGTCAAATGACGTTACGTATGGTTATCGTTTTGAAAACTTAAGTTAGTAGTTTCAAAATATACTTATAACTTATTGTTATTAATACAAAATGAGGTATTAAAACATTCTTAGATCATGTTAAATATGTATATATACATATATATACACAAACGTATAATTATCATATGTTATATAGTTCGTGATATCATCGGTCAAACTAGACGGTCAAACGTTGTGTAAAACTCTTTTCAAAAACATAAATCTCAACAATTTGGATTGCTTATCATGTTGGTAAGGTTTAATTTATGTAAATATTAATCTTATAAGTATAGAATGATCGAAAAAGTGCGGGACATTACAGTACCTACCCGTTAAATAAATTTCGTCCCGAAATTTTAAAATTGTACCTATTTTGCGTCATCGAGAAACAAGTGTGGATACTTTTGGTTCATCTGATCCTATCGTTCCCAAGTAAACTCAGGACCTCTTCGAGCATTCCAACGAACCTTAACGATCGGTATGTTGCTCTGCTTGAGCTGTTTAACTTCACGGTCCATGATTTCGATTGGTTCTTCGATGAATTGTAGTTTCTCATCGACATGGATTTCTTCAAGAGGAATGGTGAGGTCTTCCTTTGTAAGACACTTTTTAAGGTTTGAGACGTGAAAGGTATTATGTACTCCGGTGATTTGTTGCGGTAATTCGAGTCGATAAGCTACCGGTCCAATGCGTTCGATGATCTTGAACGGGCCTACATATCTTGGGTTCAGTTTACCCCTTTTGCCGAAACGTATTACACCTTTCCATGGTGACACCTTTAACATAACCATGTCACCAATCTGAAACTCTAATGGTTTCCTTCGAACATCGGCGTAGCTCTTTTGGCGACTACGGGCTGTTTTCAATCTCTCCTTAATTTGTACTATCTTCTCAGTCGTTTCGTGTATGATCTCGGGACCAGTTAATTGTCGATCTCCTACTTCATTCCAACAAATAGGAGATCTACACTTCCTTCCATACAGTGCTTCGAATGGTGCAGCTTTAATGCTCGCATGATAACTATTATTATACGAGAATTCTGCTAACGGTAAATACTTATCCCATCCGTTTCCAAAATCTATCACACATGCCCTGAGCATGTCTTCAAGAGTCTGAATTGTTCTTTCACTCTGCCCGTCAGTTTGCGGATGATATGCGGTGCTCATATCCAAACGAGTTCCTAGGGCCTCTTGTAGCGATTGCCAGAACTTTGATGTAAATCTACTATCACGATCGGATATAATGGAAATAGGTATTCCATGCCTTGAAACAATTTCCTTTATATACAATCGTAATAGTTTCTCCATTCTATCCGTTTCCTTTATAGGCAAGAAATGTGCAGACTTGGTGAGACGATCAACAATCACCCAAATGGTGTCGTATCCCCAGGCAGTCTTTGGTAATTTCGTGATGAAATCCATGGTAATACCATCCCATTTCCATTCTGGGATTTCTGGTTGTTGAAGTAACCCTGACGGCTTCTGGTGTTCTGCTTTGACCTTGGAACAAGTTAAACACTCCCCAACATATGTTGCAATGTCTGTCTTTAAATTAGGCCACCAATAATGTGTCTTAAGATCTTGGTACATCTTTCCAACTCCAGGATGTATCGAGTATCTTGTCTTATGTGCCTCATTCAATATCAACTTCCTTAATCCACCCAACTTTGGTACCCAAATACGATTTGCAAAATATCGAATTCCGTCTTCCCGTATAACGAGTTGCTTCTCATACTTCTTCATTGTTTCATTTCCTATGTTTTCTTTAGTAAGTGCTTCTCGTTGAACCTCTTTGATTTGTGAGTTGAGATTCATGCGAATTTTTATGTTCATCGCTCGTACTCGAATTGGTTCTCGTTCTTTTCTGCTTAGAGCATCGGCCACCACGTTCGCTTTTCCGGGATGATAGCGAATTTCACAATCATAGTCGTTTATCAGTTCGACCCACCTACGTTGCCTCATGTTCAATTGTTTCTGATCAAAAATGTGTTGAAGGCTTTTATGATCAGTAAACACAGTGCATTTAACCCCATATAAGTAGTGTCTCCATATCTTCAATGCAAACACGACTGCTCCCAGTTCTAGATCATGCGTCGTATAATTCCGCTCGTGAATCTTCAATTGTCGGGATGCGTATGCAATAACTTTCTTTCGTTGCATAAGAACACAACCAAAACCTTGTCGCGAAGCGTCACAATATATTTCAAAATCATCGTTCCCTTCTGGTAACGATAAAATAGGCGCCGTAGTTAACTTCTTCTTTAGTAATTGAAATGCACTCTCCTGCTCAGAGGTCCATTCATATTTCTTCCCTTTTTGCGTTAACGCTGTCAACGGCTTAGCTATTCGGGAAAAATCTTGAATAAACCTTCTATAATAACCAGCTAAACCCAAAAATTGGCGTATCTGTGTTGGTGTCTTAGGAGTCTCCCATTTTTCAATGGCTTCAATTTTTGCTGGATCAACCTGAATTCCTTTGCTACTAACAACGTGGCCAAGAAATTGCACTTCTTTCAACCAGAAAGCACATTTAGAAAATTTAGCATATAGCTGTTCTTTTCTCAACAACTCTAATATCAACCTTAAATGCTGCTCATGCTCTTGCTCACTCTTGGAATAGATAAGAATATCATCAATGAAAACGATAACAAACTTATCTAAATATGGACTACAAACTCGATTCATGAGGTCCATGAATACAGCTGGCGCATTCGTCAATCCAAACGGCATGACCAAAAATTCGTAATGACCATAACGTGTCCGAAAAGCAGTTTTCGGAATGTCCTCTTCTTTGACACGTAATTGATGATAGCCCGACCTTAGGTCAATTTTTGAGTACACACATGATCCTTGGAGTTGATCAAATAAGTCGTCAATTCTCGGTAGTGGATACCGATTTTTGATAGTTAACTTATTTAATTCACGATAATCTATACACATCCTAAAAGATCCATCTTTCTTTTTAACAAATAGAATCGGAGCTCCCCATGGTGAAGTACTTGGTCGTATGAATCCACGATCCAGTAATTCTTTTAACTGACTCTGAAGTTCTTTTAACTCGGACGGTGCAAGTCTATATGGAGCACGGGCAACTGGTGCAGCTCCTGGTACTAAATCTATTTGAAATTCTACAGATCTAAATGGAGGTAATCCCGGCAACTCTTCCGGAAAAACTTCAGGAAAATCTCTTGCCACAGGCACGTCGTTGATGCACTTCTCTTTTTCTTTCTTTTTGACTTTATTAACATGTGCTAGAATAGCATAACATCCCTTTTCTAAACACTTCTTGGCTTTCAAACAGCTAATGAGTTTTAGCTTTGAGTTACCCTTCTCTCCATAAATCATCACCGGCATTTTATCCTTACAAAGAATGCGAATTGCCTTCTTGGCACACACAACTTCAGCTCCTACTTTGGACATCCAGTCCATGCCGACTATTACATCAAAACTTCCTAATTCTACGGGTATCAAGTCAATTTTAAACGTTTCTCCGGTTAAATTTATTTTACAATCACGACAAATTTTATCGGCTTTAATTAGTTTACCATTAGCTAACTCAATCATGTACTTAGCATCTAGAGGTAATGATGAACAATTCAATTTAGCATAAAAGCCTCTACTCACGTAACTTCTATCGGCACCAGTATCAAATATAATAGATGCGGATAAGTTATTAATGGTAAACGTACCCGTAACAAACTCCGGGTCTTCACACGCCTCTCTAGCATTAATAACAAATGCTCTTCCACGTGCAGATCCATTATTCTTCTCTGGATTCGGACACTGGCTCTTATAATGACCCTGTTTTCCACACCCATAACAAGTAATGGTAGCCAAAGCAGTTCTATTTGCATTGGTGGCAGGAGTCTTGGTACCATTTGTATTTGTAACGAGAGCCCTACAATCTTCAGCAAGATGACCCTTTCGATTACATTTGGTGCATACTACATTACAGTAGCCAGAGTGATGTTTGTGGCATCGGTTACATAAAGGATTTTGTCCTTTGTAACCAAAGCTTAAACCACTACCCGCACCTTGCGTGATTTCTTATTTTTTAAAAGATTGTTGTTGGTTACCTCGATCATAATTTCCATTCCACTTTCTTTTGTTACCTGATACCTTCACATCAGTATTGGATACTTTCTTATCCATGATGACCTGATCCATTAGCTCGTTTGCCATGGTTATAGCTTCATGAATTGTCTTAGGTTTCGATGCTGTAACATTTGCCTTGACCTTTTTGGGCAAACCATCTTTGTACATTTCAATCTTCCGTTCTTCGGTTGGAACCAATTCAGGACATAGCAAAACTAATTCCATGAATCGCTGATTGTAGTTGGTGATTTCAGTACCAACAACCTTCAGGCTTCGTAACTCATCTTCCAACTTCCTAACCTCGTTCCTTGAACAATACTCGTTGATTAACATTGTTTTGAATTCTTCCCATGGAGTATCATAAGCTACATCTCCTCCTACAGCCTTCACAAAATTTTTCCACCACGTGAGTGCAATATCTTGTAAAGTGCACGATGCATACTTGGTCATGTCCTTTTCAACACAACCACTGATTTTAAACACAGTCTCCATCTTTTCTATCCACCGGGTTAAACCGATCGGTCCTTCTGTTCCACTGAATGATGAGGGCTTGCAAGCTTGAAAAGTTTTGTAGGTGCATCCTACACGAGGATTTGGGTTAACTGCAGCAGCTCTTGTAGCCTCGACCCATAACATTCTGTCGTTTACTCGCTGGTTGATGAATTCCTCGACTTCTTGTTCCGTCATTCGATTCAATCGCGCCATATTCTTCTATAAGAATGAAAAGAAAATAATTATTCACATGGAATATTATAGATGTAGTGTATATTTACAGTACATTATAGCTTATTAATAATATGAACCAGGTATTATTATAAAAGCCTTTTCTTCTTATTAGCGTTTTATAATTATATCTAGGGTAGTACCTACCCGTTAATGTTCATACTTAATAGCTTAGTACAGAACCAATTACTACTAACTAAATAATATTTAACCATGGAAAATTATTGCATTTCATACTTCACTATTTTACATATGCTTATCTTACATCGAACATTAAGCAAACCACACTAATAATATTATACAAAACATTATATGATCCCATGGTTTAATACGGCAGCGCATCGTTTGGTCTATTTTCTAGGACGTTTAGGTTCAAAGAATCGCTTAACGCTTATCCTGGCTGTCTGCCTATATTTTGGCTGTGGGGCTGAAGAACTGGATGCCGGGATAGAACGAATAGGAATAGCGGGAATAGGGGTGGTAGTGTCTAGTGGAGTTGGTGCCACATCATCCTTACTAAACTCGGGATTTGAATTTTCTAATTCATTAGCCTTTCGTTTCTTTCCTAGTTCGAACTTGTCTTTTGTAATTTCCTGTATTTCTTCCTCGGGTTCACTTTCCTCCTCGGGTTCACTTTTCTCCTCGGGTTCACTTTCCTCCTCGGGTTCACTTTCCTCCTCGGGTTCACTTTCCGGGTTCTCTATAGTCGGTTCATCCGGAATTTGTGAGTCTTCCCCAAAGATATTATTTTCGTCATCGGATAGGTTAATGACTGGAACACCATCTGAAGATTCTGGTTCGGAGTCGCTGAATGTGATAACAAGTTTTGAGCCCGACATCTATCACACAACAACTAACCCATTAGTACTACATAATATTTACATATAAATTTTAACCAACAATGATAAGCAATGGTTTTTAAATCAGACCCGGTCAAAGTCCAGACTTACTAATGTATCCTAACGACTTATCAGTTAGACACACTAATGCAAACCTGGTTCGCTAAGACCACCGCTCTGATACCACATGTCATAACCCATCCTTAACCATAAGAACGAGTTAGATAACGTATGATTTCATTGCGAGGTATTGACCTCTATATGCGACATTTTTAAAAGAACAACTGCATTTATTTTACATTACAAACCATAACTCTTATTTTAATACAAGCTTTAGACAATAAAAAGATGATTATCGTTTAGCAATAATCTTAGACTTACAAACTTTACATGTGATGATAACAATACGATTTCTAGCATATTTTACATTACAAATCCTCCGATATGCAGTTTTATTTTTGACACAAATATGCATACTCAAGATCTTGTTTAAATTCAACATGTTGCAGCGGAAGCTTTTAGTTATCACCTGAGAATAGACATGTTTAAAACGTCAACATAAAGTTGGTGAGATATAGGTTTAATGCCGGCAGCGATATAAATATATAGACCACAAGATTTCATATATAAACATTTTAATAAAAATATTCTAAGTGGTTGAGCACTTGATAACCATACTTAACATTTAATCACGTCGCATATTCCCTTTATTATGAAATCTTACTACACCGTACAAAGTGTAGTCACGAAACGAAGTACTGTGCAACCGTTCAATACTGGTCGTCCAGTCCGGTTGGGGTTGTCAGGCCCGATAGATCTATCAACAGGATTCGCGTTTACAATACCGCTGTAAATAATAGTTACCAAGCTACAGGGAAGTATGCCAGTGGTACAACTCAACGTAGAATATATTTTTCAGTTACTTGTGTCCATAACGTAAAACATAAAATACATGTATTCTCATCCCGAAATACTTAGAGTTTAAAAGTGGGACTATATACTCACTTTTGCCTTGAAGATATATATATTTTGACTTGGTCTCCGATTGATATCACGAACCTATCCATATATAATATATCAATATATTTTCATTTTAAACAATCGTCACATATATATACTTATAATACTTTTAATGTCTTCTTAGTCCGTAGTTAGCAATTCAATTTTAATGGTTCATATTTAGGTGTTTAATAAATAAATAAAACCCCCCCTTGAAATAAATAAAACCCCATCGTATTCGTATTGGTCGGGATTAATCTTGACCCACGGTACCGGTGTTGTCAAATGACGTGTTGCGTACATAAAGTACCGGTGTTGTCAAATGACGTGTTGCGTACAATCATGGGATCTTATGATTAATCTTCTCGTATTGTTTACGGGTGATCCTGAAATATATAAAATTAAATTATGAGTACATATATATAAAATATCATGTTATTTTAAAAAGATGTGATTTATTTAATTTTTCTCCAATTATTTTCGTGACTAAACTAGTCTTGGATATCCGATTTTGTTTTGGTCATAGTTTCTTCGTTACAACTCCGTTTTCGTTGGTTCAACTTGCCACTTCCTTGGATCGAGTCCTTCTTTAAGAATATGAACTGTAAATACCTTAGTTTGTATTCAAAATCACAGGTCATAGGTCAAACTTTGGTGAAACTTATGAAGTTAATCATTTTCCATCATGTAAACAACCTTAAATGATTATTTTTCTAAAAGTACTTATACTTTGAGTTAAATCATGAAATTTTTATGTGTTATCATATTCATAGTAAATATCATTTTTCCAGAAAATAAACCTCCAATTCAAGGTTCAAGATAGTTTTTAATTATCCAACCCAAAACAGCCCCCGGTTGCACTCCGACGTCGTAAAAACAGTTTTTAAGGTGTTCTTTGAAAAACCAAGTTATACCTTGTTAAATTAGAATATATTTATGATATATTACAGGTCTTGAAGTATTTTAAAAGTTAAGTTAGAAGGATCTATTTAGTTTGCAAACAAGTTTGAAATCATTCAAACTATGTTCTTGTTGTTAAAATTGTATACCATAAAATAAGATAGCTATACATATATGAATCGAATAAGGTTATGAACAAAGTTACTACCTCAAGTTACTTGGACAAGATTGCTGTAAAAGAGGAGTAAAAACCTAGAACCAAAAGATTGGTGGAGTTGGATGAAAGATTGGAAGTAAACTTGTGTTCTTGGAAGGATTCTTGAAGTGTTTTTGTAAGGGTTTTCTTATGGTGTTTAAGTGATGTTCTTGAAGCTAGATTTTCATGGTGATAGGCTGATATGGTTAAGGTGTTTAAGGGTTATGAAAGGGTGTTCCTAACTAGCAAAATGATGTAGCAAAGTTGAAGATGGATGGAGTATTTAAGGTGGTGGTGGTGGCGTGAATGATGAGGAACAAAGACATGATCTTTGTTGTATTTTTGTGTAATAATTCATGCATGCATCCAAACTCTAATTACCTCTCATCTAGGGCAGTAATAATGGCTAGTTAGGTGGTGATTTGATGTGTATATACTAATAGTAAATACGTATAGAAGCTAGGTATGATACGAGTACATATACTCTAGATATACGTATAGAAATCTTGTGAAAAATGGAATGAGAATTCAAATATAGCTATCTTTTGTGAATATACTTATATGGTTTTATGTATTTAAGTCCTTAAAAAGTGATTAAATACATTATATATACGATATATGTATAAACATTATAGGTCATAAGTATTTATGTCAAATGACGTTACGTATGGTTATCGTTTTGAAAACTTAAGTTAGTAGTTTCAAAATATACTTATAACTTATTGTTATTAATACAAAATGAGGTATTAAAACATTCTTAGATCATGTTAAATATGTATATATACATATATATACACAAACGTATAATTATCATATGTTATATAGTTCGTGATATCATCGGTCAAACTAGACGGTCAAACGTTGTGTAAAACTCTTTTCAAAAACATAAATCTCAACAATTTGGATTGCTTATCATGTTGGTAAGGTTTAATTTATGTAAATATTAATCTTATAAGTATAGAACGATCGAAAAAGTGCGGGTCATTACACTAGGGTCATAGAATGGGGACCATTAGAAGCTGTAGAATTGGCCGGGCCAATTAGGGAATTACTTGCACAGAGGTATGGTAATTCTACTTTTAACGACTGGGTACGTTTATTCACCATGCGTAGACCTGTATATAAAGTATGGTGTGAAGAATTGTTGTGTAGTATAGAATTAAATGATCGGGTAGCTAGTTTAACCGATCGATCTTTTATTAGATTTTTGTTAGGAGGTTCGATGCACCACATGTCTTTACTAGACATGGCTCAGGCTTTATGTATATATACGCCTGAGGAGTTAGCATCTGCCAATTGTAGAGGGTTGATACTAAATGGTAGAAAGATAGACGAAAATATTGATACGCATGGTGTATGGAGTCAAATGACTAGCCATCACCGATTTAAAGGGGGAAATTACTCTTATTTGGATATAGATAGAGCTGAATTAAGAGTAATTCATAGGTTTTTAGCTAATTCGATTACACAAAGAGGTAAGAACAAGGAAAAGGTAAATGAACAGGATTTGTTTGACCATATGTGTATTCGAGACCCACAAAGCCCTGTAAGTATACCTTATTGTGTGGGTTATTATTTATCAGCTATGGTTAGGGGGATGAGACCGCATAGCATAATAGGAGGTGGTATATTTATTACTTTGATTGCTGAATATCTCGGTGTGGATATAAGTCGGGGGGGATTATTAGTCGAAGAACCAGAACCCCGCGATACAATAGGTTTAAATGTATACCATGGTGCGAAAGTTTTGAAGAGGCGAAATAACGCTGCAGTACGATATAATGGTAGACATCCACAGGTTGAGAGAAACCAACAGCAAGGTAATGTAGGAGGGGGAAATGAAATGCAAGAAATGCAAAGGTTTATAGCTTCACAGGAGTACGAAAATGCTAGACATAGAGCATTTGATGATTGGCAAGTTCATCAAAACCAAATCATAGCTTATTGCCAACATATAGGTAGAAATTATATTCCTACTCCATCGCCCATATTCCCTCCCTCGTCTATAGAGATCCAACCACCGTATCCTGCGTATAACCCAGCCGAAGCATTTTATAGCACCTATGGTTATGCATGGAACCCCTACTGGTATCAGTATCATCCCTAGTCTACTTAGTTTTATTTATTTTGTAATTTTTAATGTTGATACGTTTAATACTTATTTAATATTGTAATAGTTTTTATAATTTTCTAACTTTTATTCTTAGATTTTAATAATTTTTGAATGTGGGGTAATATACCAAACTTCAAAAATATGTATATATGTTTGCAGTTTATCTTATGTACACAACAGGGTAAAACAACGCATTTTCAAAGACTGGCATTAAGTTCAGCAAAAGCAACTAATTTTGACGACAAGATGCAAAATATATGTGAAATAACAACGAGAAGGAATGAACAAATGATGTGCACCATTTATCATTCAACACAAACACAAATATGTTTGGAAACTTTGGTAAAATTTAATCATTTTCACACAAATCACCCTCAATAATTTAAATTGTTACTGATTTCTTGCAAATGAGGGCATTGCAAGATCTTAAGTGTGGGAAGGGGTTAAATTCTTTCGGATTTTAAAATTTTTACTTTATACACTTGGTTACCATTAGAAATACTAGTAAAGTAGTAGTTGTATTAGAATCTAGTGCTCTCTGATAATAAAGAACAGCCCTAGTCTTATATACTGACTACCCAATTCTAGTAAAAATTTTCAAAATTTTCAATTAACTGAACTCAAAATCATGTTTATATACATTTATGAACGATAAAACTAGATTTTAACACCGAAATTATTGTTACCTCGGAAAGGACATAAATTGAGAAACAAACCAAAATGTTAGAATTCATTTAAAATGGAATAGAGGACAATAAAAAGGAAAATAAAAGCCAAGTGTGGGAAAATTTACCAAGATATTTTAAACATATGTCACATATTTCTGTAACAAATAACTAAAAATACTTTTACTTTGGACTAAACTAAACTGTTTTACCCGATGAAAGAAAAGAAGAGATGGATCTACATGATGAATCAATTCCATCATTAAAAGGAAGTAAAGTCTTCCGAAAAAGACACGCGCTTCTTGATTTAGGTCAAGAAGTTGTCGTCCAGACCAGCTGTAGGTTGACGAAAAATCTAGAAAAGTCATCACTAAAATCAGCAGGAAATCCACGGACCTCAGCATTAAGCAGGGTCGCCAAGTGGTCAGACTTATCCTAACCATGAGATGATCTGTCTTGTAAAATGGGGAGGGCACCGTGCAAATTAGCTTGATAAAACTAATGAATCAGATCCCCAGAAAGGATAATCTCCTTAAAGATTAAAAATCAGCTTTTAAGCCTGATATTACTCAATCCTAGAGATTGACCTTAAAGATTGAGAATTCAAACTTATGGAATTCAATGATATCTAAACTCGAACTTGAACGAGAAAATATTTTGATCAAATTATAAACCGATTTGTTTTCTGAAAACCCATTTTCAATGCGTTCATTACCATTGAACGTAAAATCCTAAGAATTCACCTGGAGTTCATTAGGTCATCTGAACTAAATCGGGTGTCAACCGTAAGAACGGTGGTTGCATAGCATGGTCAAAGACAGGACCTTGTGCCAGACCGACAAATTAAAAGGGTGAGCTTTACTATTGCTCCTACCAAGGATAGTAATTACGTCCGACACGTTATAGACCATAATTAAAAGTATCTCAGGGGACATTGCCTTAACAGTTGCTTGTTCAACGCTTTCCTTTACAACTGGACGGTAGTTTACCGAAAGGTAATATACGGGACAAGTAAACTGGACGTGTTTCTTTCCTAATACAAGGTTAGCAAGTGGGTGACACAAAACAGCAAGTTTTGAGCTAAAATTTTCAAATCTGAAACCCACCAAACCCACAAAAATAATTTGCAAACACCGGTGAAGGGTTATTCCGGAAAACTTATCTAGGGTAAAAAAACTAGATTTAATTTTCAAAAGATCAAATGTTTTCATAAAGATCCAATTTCCTTAATGGATCTAAATTTTTATAGTCATGTGGGACTGTAAACCATATCGTTACTACCATTGTTTATACCGCCGTATAGAAGTTACTGATGTACAAAGTGTGAAGAATAAAGAAGTGATTCTAGTATTTCAAGACGATATTGCTTGAGGACAAGCAACGCTCAAGTGTGGGAATATTTGATAATGCTAAAAATGAACATATATTTCATAGCATTATTCCCCAAGAAAGAGAAGCTTTTAGTTGCAATTGTTCTATTTACAAGTGATATTCGTTTAAATATTAAAAGGTGAAGACAAAAGACAGATTCGACAAATTGAAGACGCAAACGACCAAAAAGCTCAAAAGTACAAAATACAATCAAAGAGGTTCCAATTATTGATAAGAAACGTCTCGAAATTACAAGAGTACAAGATTCAAAACGCAAAGTACAAGATATTAAATTGTACGCAAGGACGTTCAAAAATCCGGAACCGGGACCAGAGTCAACTCTCAACGCTCGACGCAACGGACTAAAAATTACAAGTTAACTATGTATATAAATATAATATAATATATAATTAATTATATTAATTATATATATATTATATTTATAAAATAAATTGTCGGCAAACAAAGAGCCAAATGTGGGTGAGCTGTGAAAACGATCTCCGCGACTCGCGGAGTTTGAAGAAGGAATGGGCCGCGAGTCGCGGAGCCCCAAAAACTGAAACTCCCTATAAAGCCCAACGAATTCTGATCAATTTTTGATCAATAATATATATCCATCCATCTATCTAAACGTAATATTTATATTTATATTTATAATTTATATTTTAATTTTAATTTTAATTTTAATCCTAATAATAAGGGTATGTTAGCGAATGTTGCAAGGGTGTAAGTCGAAATTCTGTCCGTGTAACGCTACGCTATTTTTAATCATTGTAAGTTATGTTCAACCTTTTTAATTTAATGTCTCGTAGCTAAGTTATTATTATACTTATTTAATCCGAAGTAATCATGATGTTGCGCTAATTACTAAAATTGGGTAATTGGGCTTTGTACCATAATTGGGGTTTGGATAAAAGAACGACACTTGTGAAAATTAGACTATTGGCTATTAATGGGCTTTATATTAACTAAACAATACCTTGTTAATTTAATATACAAACTTATAATTTGACGTATTTATATATAACCACATACGCTTGACTGGGTACGGTGGGCGGGATATCTATAAATACCAATAATTATTCATTTTACCGGACACGGAACTGGATTAATAGTTAAATAGACTTGTTGAAACAGGGGTGAATTACATTCAAGGGTAATTGGTGTAATTGTCAACAAAGTAGTAAAACCTTGGTTTACACGCAGTCGATAACCTGGTGTATTCATTAAACAAAGTATTAAAACCTTGTTACAATTCGAATCCCCAATTAGTTGGAATATTTGACTTCGGGAATAAGAATAATTTGACGAAGGCTTTCGCTCTTTATATTTATGACTGATGGACTATTATGGACAAATCCGTATGGACATATTAAATAATCCAGGACAAAGAACAATTAACCCATGGGCATAAAACTAAAATCAACACGTCAAATATCATGATTACGGAAGTTTAAATAAGCATAATTCTTTTATTTCATATTTAATTTCCTTTATTTTATATTTAATTGCACTTCTAATTATCGCACTTTTATTGATATTGTATTTAATTGCACATTTAATTATCGTACTTTTTAATTATCGCAAGTTTATTTTATCGCACTTTTATTATTCGCAATTTCATTATCGTTATTTACTTTACGCTTTAAATTAAGTCTTTTATTTATATTTTACATTTGGTTTTAACTGCGACTAAAGTTTTAAAATCGACAAACCGGTCATTAAACGGTAAAAACCCCCCTTTATAATAATAATATTACTTATATATATATATTTGTATTTTTATAAAAGTAACTAATATAGCGTTAAGCTTTGTTTAAAGATTTTCCCTGTGGAACGAACCGGACTTACCAAAAACTACACTACTGTATGATTAGGTACACTGCCTATAAGTGTTGTAGCAAGGTTTAAGTATATCCATTCAATAAATAAATAAATATCTTGTGTAAAATTGTATCGTATTTAATAGTATTTCCTGCTAAAATTTTATAGTATTTTATACCCCTTAGCTCTAACTATCACAATCTTCAAATGCTCTATGTCTAGCATTTTCATACTCTTGTGAAGCTATAAACCTTTGTATTTCTGCCATTTCATTTCCCCCTCCTACATTACCTTGCTGTTGGTTTCTCTCAACTTGTGGATGTCTACCATTATATCGTACTGCGGCGTTATTTCGCCTCTTCAAAACTTTTGCACCATGGTATACATTTAAACCTATTGTATCTCGGGGTTCTGGTTCTTCGATTAGTAATCCCCCCCGACTTATATCCACACCGAGATATTCAGCAATCAAAGTAATAAATATACCACCTCCTATTATGCTATGCGGTCTCATCCCCCTAACCATAGCTGATAAATAATAACCCACACAATAAGGTATACTTACAGCGCTTTGTGGGTCTCGAATACACATGTGGTAAAACAAATCCTGTTCATTTACCTTTTCCTTGTTCTTACCTCGTTCTGTAATTGAATTGGCTAAAAACCTATGAATTACTCTTAATTCAGCTCTATCTATATCCAAATAAGAGTAATTTCCCCCTTTAAATCGGTGATGGCTAGTCATTTGACTCCATACACCATGCGTATCAAAATTTTTGTCTATCTTTCTACCATTTAGTATCAACCCTCTACAATCGGCAGATACTAGCTCCTCAGGCGTATATATACGTAAAGCCTGAGCCATGTCGAGTAAAGACATGTGGCGCATCGAACCTCCTAACAAAAATCTAATAAAAGATCGATCGGTTAAACTAGCTACCTGATCATTTAATTCTATACTACACAGCAATTCTTCACACCATACTTTATATACAGGTCTACGCATGTTGAATAACCGTACCCAATCGTTAAAAGTAGAATTACCATACCTCTGTGCAAGTAATTCCCTAATTGGCCCGGCCAATTCTACAGCTTCTAATGGTCCCCATTCTATGACCCTAGGTACTTCAACAGCTTTAGAATGAAGAGTATGCAAACCCCTTTGGTATTTTGGATAATCTATCCAAAGTCTGTCAAATCTCAGGTTCGGGTGCAAATCTTCCAAGTGCATATCAGAAAATGTCATGAATGGATGAGGTATATCTTGTTTGTTGTAGTTATCCACCTCCTGTTGTTCCGTATTCTCAGCAGGAGCATTGCGAGCTTGGGATGAAGATTCACCCCTTTCAGTCTGCAAAACACATCAAACACAATTTTTGTGCATCCAAATATGCATTAGTGTCAGCAAAATCATCAATCAAAATAATTACAATGACATGATCAATTTATATCAAACTTAAGCTCATTTTCATATTTTCATCAAATCTACACTTTTTCAAATAAGCATATACGAAAATGTTCGCCAAGTTCATAAGCATTCAACTCAAATAACATGTCAAAATAATCATTACTAGCAATTAAACAAGTTTCTAATGGCATTATCTCTCAAAAATCAAGTTCATGAATTTTAGACTTGAAAAAGTTCACTTTAATTCTCAAAATCATGTTTAGGCTCAAAGTTTGGATCATTTAACTACCTAAACATGTTACACTACTTAATTTAGCAACAATTCATGACAAAAATCGGCCATAACCTGTTTATATCAAAAAGCCCCAAATTGCTCAAGAACACAAACCCTAGATTACTCAAAATTTGAAGTTTAAGGCTTCTAATTATGTTAAATAGCATCAATCTAGGTTATACAAGCATAATACATAAACAATTTAAGCATAATTACACTAAAAGGCATCAAAATCAAATTGGGTATAAAATTGCTCAAGAACACTAATTTTCGGATTGAATGGTGTTTAGGTGTAGAAATTTACCGTTTTTCTTGAGTAATTCCTTGATAGCATCCTTCTTAACATGATTTTAGTAAAAGATTTGATGATAAACGGTGAAAAATTGTGAATTTGGGAGTGTTTTCTCGGGTTTTTTCGCAGTATTTTCGCAGTTTATTTTTGTGTTGTAGTGTGTGGACTGAGCTGATTACGTTTTTATTTTTTCTGGGTTTTGGTCCCTCCGCGAGTCGCGGTGTTTGACCCTTCAAACTCCGCGAGTCGCAGAGTTTGTATTTTATTTTATTTTTTTTATATCTTATTCTAATTAAAACAATTAAGTAATTAATTTTAAAATTTTGTTTCCCTTGTTATTTAGGACGAGGTCGTTTCAGATCGATGTCCTAGTCCGTCCTTCAACAAAATTTTAAAATTTGTCTTTTGTAGCGATTGTTTTAAAAGCTAAGATTTTTGGGTTTTTTTTTTTTTTTAAATGTTTTTGGCTTACTTTAATTCAATAAGATTAAAAATAATGATAATAAAAGTTCTCGTCCTTCCCTCGGGTAAAGCAATTTCGGTTCAATGACCTAGTCTTCAACTTACGACGAATTTTAAAAATCATATTTTTAACTTAATGAGATAAAGTAAATTTTTGTTTTTAAATTCACACCAACTTAAATTAAAAATACATAAAATTCAAAATTAATATTAAAAATTCACACTAAACTTAAAATTTGAAATGCATAAAATTAAAAATTCATATTTTAAAAATTAAAAATTCACAACCAACTTAATTTAAAAATTCATATTATAAATTCACACCAAACTTATATTAATTTTTTAAATATTTACAATTTTAAATATATTATTTTTACAAAGTTTACAATATTAATTTAAGATTTATATATTAATTTTAAAAGCATGGTAAAAATAAAATTAAAAATCTTTTTGGCTTTTTATCCCATTTTAATCAATCAAATATTATCAAAAATATGCGCCCCTCTTTTCGGTAAAGTAATTTCGGTTCCATAACCTAATTTAACTCATGACGAATTTTTGAAATATTTTGGGTTGATTGATTAAAGATATTTATACCTTAAGAATAAACGTTAAATTTCGCAGTGATGTAATAAATTTTTGTATGATATCAATAATTTCGGTCGCCAAACCTAATTTTATTTAATACCAATTTAATACTTTATAGGGAACAAATTAGCGTTTATTATCAAAAGGTTAAAAATAAAAATAAAAACAAAAAAAACTGTACAGACTTACCTGTGAGATAGTATTCTTAGTTATATGATCTATCCCATTCATAAGATAGTCGGTTTAATTGGTTTTCCATGGCTACATAGGCGTAACCTCGAGCATTCAGTGTTTTTTCTTCTAAACATATGAACGGTCCGTCTCTGCATAAAGTAGCAAATTCGGTATTTGAATAGGTTTGATTATTTGAACATTTACCTCCATGTGACCATTTTTCGCATTTGTGACATCTTTCTAGGTGTCGTGCTCTTCTTTTCGCTGCGGATTTTGATTTTACTTTACCAAATTGTGACTTATTATCTTCGCATCTGGATTCTTTTCTTACTCCGTCCAATCTTTCTCTGATTACTGATACTATTTCACTCGGAAGTGTGTCATTATTACATTTAGTGATCAAAGCGTGTAGCATTAGACCATGGTTTAGTTCACAGGCAGTCTTCATTTTCTAAAAAAAATAAAAATTCAGAATGGGGGGAGAAGACTAGTTCTTTAGGGTCTGCTAGGGAAAGACCATTCGGGTTCCATTTTCGAGAACTACACGAAAACAGACAATCTAACTCTAACAGAAATACATATTATCCTTTAAAGACTTGATTCTCCCCACACTTAGTTAGCTGTGGTATCAAAATTGTGATTAACTTCATTGTCGAATTCCATCGGACTATCTATGTAGTGTTTAACTCTGTGACCATTAACTTTAAATTCAATCCCATTTGAATTTATTAATTCTATCGTTCCGTATGGGAAACTCTTTTGACTATGAATGGTCCAGACCATCTTGATTTCAATTTTCCAGGAAATAGCTTGAATCGTGAATTGAAAAGAAGAACTCTGTCTCCTTCTTTAAATTCTTTTAAACTTCTGATTCTTTTATCATGCCATTTCTTCGTTCTTTCTTTATAGATTAACGAATTTTCGTATGCTTCATGTCTTAATTCTTCTAATTCGTTTAGTTGACTTAATCGTAGACGTCCAGCTTCATGTATATCAAGATTACATGTCTTCAAAGCCCAAAATGCTTTGTGTTCAATTTCTACTGGAAGATGACATGCTTTTCCATAAACAAGTCTAAAAGGTGTGATTCCAATTGGAGTTTTGTAGGCTGTTCTAAAAGCCCAGAGTGCATCCTCCAATTTAATGGACCATTCCTTCGGATTTGATCCTACGGTTTTCTCTAGAATACGTTTTAAATCTCGGTTGGTATTTTCAACTTGTCCACTTATTTGTGGATGATATGCGGTGGAGATTTTATGAGTTACTCCATATCTTTTAAGAACTTTCTCAAGTTGATTATTACAGAAATGAGTACCCCGATCACTTATTAAAGCTTTCGGTGTTCCAAACCTTGCAAAAAGACGTTTTAAAAAGTTGACTACAACTCGTGCATCGTTAGTTGGGAGAGCTTTTGCTTCCGCCCATTTAGATACATAATCAATGGCAACGAGAATGTAGAGATTATTATGAGATTTTGGAAATGGACCCATAAAGTCAATACCCCAAATGTCAAATACTTCACATACTTGGATGACATTTTGTGGCATTTCATCACGTTGACTTATTTTTCCGGTCCTTTGACAAGCATCACAGGATTTGCAAAGAAGGTGTGCGTCTTTGTAAATTGTAGGCCAATAGAATCCAGCTTCATAAACTTTTCTTGCTGTTAGTTGAGGCCCATAATGCCCTCCTGTTGGTCCTGTGTGACAATGGTTTAAAATTTTACTAGCTTCATCTCCAAATACACATCGGCGTATTATTCCATCGGGACAACTTTTAAACAAATGTGGATCTTCCCAAAAATAGTGTTTTATATCACTAAAGAATTTCTTTCGTTTTTGGTACGATAATCCTTTTTCAAGGAATCTACAAACTAAGTAGTTTGCATAGTCTGCAAACCATGGAATTTCATTATAATCTATCTTCAATAGATATTCATCAGGAAAGTTGTCTTGTATGGCCGATTCATTTAGAACTTCTAATTCGGGATTTTCAAGACGAGAAAGATGATCAGCGGCGAGATTTTCTGCTCCTCTTTTATCTCGGATTTCAATATCGAACTCTTGTAAGAGTAAGATCTAATGGATTAATCTTGGTTTGGCATCTTGTTTCGAAAATAGGTATCTAAGAGCAGAATGGTCGGTATAGACCACCGTTTTTGCTAGAACGAGATATGAACGAAATTTGTCAAAAGCAAAGACAATAGCAAGGAGTTCTTTTTCAGTAGTTGTATAGTTCGTTTGTGCTCCTTGTAACGTCTTACTAGCATAATATATAGGTTGAAATCGTTTTTCAATCCTTTGTCCTAAAACGGCTCCCATTGCAAAATCACTTGCATCGCACATTAGTTCAAACGGTAGATTCCAATTTGGTGTTATCATGATCGGCGCATTAGTGAGTTTCTCTTTAAGAATATTAAAAGATTTGATACATTCATCTGAAAAGATGAATGGAGCATCCTTTTCTAGGAGTTTATTCATAGGAGTGGCAATTTTAGAAAAAACTTTTATGAAACGTCGGTAAAAACCGGCATGCCCTAGAAAACTCCTAACTCCTCTAACATTGGTGGGATGTGGAAGTTTAGCAATTACATCTACTTTAGCTCTATCCACTTCAATTCCTTCTTTTGAAATTTTATGTCCAAGAACGATGCCTTCTTTAACCATGAAATGGCATTTCTCCCAATTAAGTACTAGATTTGATTGTTCGCATCTAATAAGCATTCGTTCCAGATTAACTAGACATGATTCAAATGTATCACCAAAGACTGAAAAGTCATCCATGAAAACTTCCATGCATTCTTCTATCATGTCGTGAAAAATCGCCATCATACACCTTTGAAAGTTTGCAGGGGCGTTGCAAAGTCCAAATGGCATGCGTTTATAAGAAAAAGTACCATAAGGGCAAGTGAATGTGGTTTTCTCTTGATCTTCGGGTGCTAATAGAATTTAAAAATATCCGGAAAATCCATCTAGAAAACAATAGTAACTATTTCCGGCTAATCTTTCCAACATTTGATCAATGAAAGGTAAGGGAAAGTGATCTTTTCTGGTGGCGTCATTTAATTTTCTATAATCAATACATACACACCATCCTGTTACAGTCCTAGTAGGAATAAGCTCATTTTTTTCATTTGTAATGACAGTCATGCCACCCTTCTTAGGTACGCATTGAACTGGGTTTACCCATGGACTATCAGAAATTGGATAAATTAGACCTGCGTCTAGCAGTTTAATAATTTCTTTTTTAACTACATCTTGCATATTAGGATTTAGTCTTCGTTGGCGTTACACATACGTTTTATGACCTTCTTCCATAAGGATTTTATGTGTGCAATACGAAGGACTTATTCCATTAATATCATGAATCTTCCATGCAATGGCTGGTTTATGAGCTTTCAACACAGAAATGAGTTATGATTTCTCATTTTCAGTAAGAGAAGACGATATTATTAGAGGTAATTCAAATTCACCATGTAAATAAGCGTATTCCAAATGGTTTGAAAGTGGCTTTAACTCTAATTTCGGAGGTTCTTCTATCGATGATTTGTATCGATATCTGTCTTCTTCTTTTAGCATTTGAATTTCTTCTGTTGTTGGTTCATATTCATTAGCTATAAGTGTAGCTAACATTTCAACTTCATCAATTGGTTCAGTTCCTTCTCCTAAAGAACATTCTCCTGTTCCTTGTAATTCTGGAAATTCTTCTAATAATTCTGCATGTGAATCTATAGTTTGAATATAATAACATGTATCATCTGCAGATTGCGGTTGTTGCATTGCTCTATCAACTGAAAAGGTAACACTCTCGTCCTCTATACTTAGGGTCAGTTTCTTACCGAACACGTCTATCATTGCTTTAGCCGTGTTTAAGAATGTCTTCCTAATATGAGAGGAACTTGAGAATCTTCTTCCATGTCCAGAACAACAAAATCTACTGGAAATACTAAAGTACCAACTTTAACTAGCAAGTTCTCCATTATCCCTCTAGGATATTTTATTGATCTATCGGCTAGTTGTATGCTTATTCTTGTTGGTTTCAATTCTCCAAGGTCTAGTTTAGTGTATAGTGAAAACGGCATTAAATTTATACTAGCACCTAAGTCTGCCAATGCTTCTATTGAACTAAGACTACCCAGAAAACATGGAATTGTGAAACTTCCTGGATTAGATAATTTTTCTGGTATCTTATTCAACAGCACTGCTGAACAATTAGCGTTCATGGTAACAGCCGAGAGTTCTTCCATTTTCTTTCTATTCGTGATCAGATCTTTCAAGAATTTAGCATATCTAGGCATTCCTGAAATCACATCAATGAAAGGAAGATTTACATTTATCTGTTTAAACATATCCAAGAATTTGGATTGCTCGGCTTCAAGTTTCTCTTTCTTCATTTTACTCGGGTAAGGAAGTGGTGGTTGGTATGGTTTAACATAAGGTTTAGCCTTAACTGTGTTATTTTCATTAACCTTTTCAACTATCGGTTCTTTTTCCTTATCTTGTTCAGGTTGTGGTTCTTGTGGAGTAGGAATAGCTTCATCAGAAGTTACAGGTATTTCAGGTGGTTTAAGTGTTGTACCACTTCTTGTGGTAATGGCTTTAGCTGTTTCATTCCGGGGGTTAGCATTTGAATCACTAGGTAAACTTTCCGATTTTCTTTCACCTATTAACCTTGCTAGGTTACTTACTTCTTGTTCCAGATTTTGAATAGAAGCTTGTTGATTTCTAAATGCTTGAGCATTTTGTTCATTGGTTTGTTTTTGAGATGTGAAAAACTGCGTTTGAGTTTCAACTAGCTTCGTCATCATATCTTCTAAATTCGGCTTTTTATCATCGGGTTGTGGTGGTTTGTTTTGAAAATTAGGTCTTTGCTGATTGTAAGTATTGTTGGATACTTGTTGATTGCTCGGACCTTGTTGGTTGTTGTATGGAATATTTCGGTTATAGTTCTGATTTTGATTGTAAATAGGTCTTGGCGGTTGATAATTATTCTGATAATTATTTCCAGGCCTTTGGTTTATGTATGAAATATTCTCTCTTTGTTCCATTGTTAATTCAATACTGAGACAATCTTTTGTCAAATGTGGTCCTCCACACTGCTCACAACTAATTCGTATTGAGTGAATATCCTTAGTCATCTTTTCCATTCGTCTCTCCACAGCATCAATCTTTGTGGAAATGAAATCTAAGTCATGGCTAGAATCGGCTCTAGCTGCTTTAGATGATCTAACGATATCTTTTTCTTGGTGCCACTCATGCGAGTGGGAAGCAGTGTTATCAATAATTTTATAAGCATCAGTTTCGGTTTTCTTCATAATGGAACCACCAGCTGCTATATCTATGTCTTTCCTTGTAGTGATGTCGCATCCTTGGTAGAATATTTGTACTATTTGGCAGGTATCTAAACCATGTTGCGGACATCCTCTTAATAACTTTCCAAATCTTGTCCACGCTTCATATAGAGTTTCATTCGGTTTCTGTGTAAACTTAACAATTTCTCCTTGAAGTCTTACGGCTTTAGATGCAGGAAAAAATTGTTTAAGCAAATTTTCAACTAAAACGTCCCATGTATCAATCGCCCCTTCAGGTAACGATTCCAACCAATCTTTGGCTTCTGCCTTTAAAGTCCAGGGAAATAACATGAGATATATCTGTTCATCCTCCACTTCTCAGATTTTAAATAGAGTGCAGATCATATTAAAGGTACGAAGATGTTCATTTGGATCTTCCTTCGGCGCATCACTAAATTGGCATTGATTAGTCACCATATGTAGAATTTGTCCTTTGATTTCATAATCTGGCGCATTAATGTCTGGATGAGTAATTGCGTGACCTTAGCCAGTACGTTTAGCTCTCATTCGGTCTTCCATATTTAAAGGTTCCAGATTCTCCATAATTGAATTTGTTGAATCGGAATCACTAGAGGATTCTGATTTAATGGTTCGTTCCTCAACAATCTCTGTTTGAATGATTGGTGGTTCCGGAGGAAAGTTTAGTGGTTCAGGATCTATGAATCGTCCCTGAATATTCTCCGGATTCTCAATTGTGAGGTCGGGTTCAAAAAATGGATTATCATAAATTTGAACTGGAGTACTTGGTCGACTGGATAACGATTCTAAAGAAAAATCAACGGCGGTAATATTTTCTAAATGTCTTGATCTAGTTACAGGTGGTGAACGTACAAAAGGTGGTGAACGTCTTGCTCAGTGCATTCACTGAATATCCTATTAGTTTTTAAAAAGGAAAGAAAAATTATATAAGTTATCCAATTAATAGACTTTTCTGATTTTGCCCATGTTTCGAATAGCCAAAAGATGCAGCAGAGGGGCAGGATTCGTTTGGTCTCAATATAATTGAGGACTGTTTGGCTCCAATAACCCGGTCCATGTACAAATCCAACTATTACTACGAACCAGAAAATTTTGATGTCTATCAATTTAACCACTTAAAATAAATTTTCGTAATTTTAAGAAATTTAGATAAGAAGTAGAATAAAAAATCTATGTCCTAAAAACTAGAATAGCGAGAAATAAGAAAGAAAAAGAGCGTGTCGGGAAAAGATCGAAAATAAAAATAAGAAAGAAAAAGAGTGACTTATAGAACTTAAAAACACTAGACTAACCCAACCTTATTACTATCACTAACTTAAAATTATAATCGCAAATTGAGATTACTAATTGGAATGATAATTGATACATAGGTAAAAGGTGTCTAAAAATATTAAAGCTTACAAGAAAAACTATATCCCAAATGGCAATAACTTAAAAAGAAACTAAAACTTAAAAAGGCGTCGCAAAATTCTAAAGTACCTAAATCTTAGTCTAAAGAAAAGGCACTTAAGGGATTTTACGACAAAGCCTAAAAATCTAGAAGTAAAAAATAACTATGGCAAAAACTATATCTTAAAACTAAATACGAGCAAAAAATACAAATATTACGCTAAAACAATTAAAAAGGGACAAAATATAAAAATATACAAAAAGTTGTAAAAATTACAATTTTTATAAAAATATTATTTTTATATTATTTATTTTATTAAACTATTAATTTTATATTTTAATTAAACTAATTTAACTAAAATACAATTTAATTTAAAAACTTAAAACTAATTATAATAATAAATAAGTAATTAGGGTTAATAATAATTAATAAATAATAATTACCCCGTATTTAATGCTGATTAGGATTTCTGTCGGCGTGTCAGAGTGTCTCCGCGAGTCGCAGTATTCGAAACTGCAAACCCCGCGAGTCGCGGGGTTCCAATTTTCAGATGACAGGTTGATTAAAATTTGACGCATTTTTTTTTTATATTCTGTTTTATATTTTCTTTTTAAATAAAAATATTTATATAATAAAAACTTATATTTAAAAACTAAAATAAAAATAGAACTACTTTATAATTTTAAAAATATCTTAAAAATAGATTTATATATATATATATTAATTTTTTTTTGGTTTTTTTTATGTTTTAAATAAAAATATTTAAATAAAACTTATATTTTTATAAAATAAAAATAAAGAAACTTTATAAAACTTAAATATTTAACAAAATCTTAAAAAAATATATAAATTTTTGTTTTCTTTTAATATTTTTGAATAATTAAAAACGTATTTTTACAAAAGTGAATTTTAATAAAAGTAAACTAAAAATAAAAATCTTTTTTTTTATTTATTTAGCGTTGCGCTTCCGGCTTTTAAGTTTGATTGTTCCCCGGCAGCGGCGCCAAAAACTTGATGTTAAAGCTAAGGGGTATAAAATACTATTAAATTTTAGCAGGAAATACTATTAAATACGATACAATTTTACACAAGATATTTATTTATTTATAGAATGGATATACTTAAACCTTGCTACAACACTTATAGGCAGTGTACCTAATCATACAGTAGTGTAGTTTTTAGTAAGTCCGGTTCGTTCCACAGGGAAAATCTTTAAACAAAGCTTAACGCTATATTAGTTTACTTTTATAAAAATACAAATATATATATAAGTAATATTATTATTATAAAGGGGGGTTTTTACCGTTTAATGACCGGTTTGTCGATTTTAAAACTTTAGTCGCAGTTAAAATAAAATGTAAAATATTAAATAAATAAAAGACTTAATTTAAAGCTTAAAGTAAATAACGATAATGAAATTGCGAATAATAAAAGTGCGATAAAATAAACTTGCGATAATTAAAAAGTACGATAATTAAAAGTGCAATTAAATACAATAACAATAAAAATGCGATAATTAGAAGTGCAATTAAATATAAAATTAAAGGAAATTAAATATGAAATAAAATAATTATACTTATTTAAACTTCCGTAATCATGATGTTTGACGTGTTGATTTTAGTTTTATGCCCATGGGTTAATTGTCCTTTGTTCTGGATTATTTAATATGTCCGTCTGGTTTTTGTCCATAACAGTCCATCAGTCATAAATATAAAGTGTGAGTGTCCTCGTCAAATTATCCTTATACCCGAAGTTAAATATTCCAACTAATTTGGGGACTTAAACTGTAACAAGATTTTAATACTTTGTTTAATAATTACACCAGGATGTCGACTGAGTGTAACCCAAGGTTTTAATACTTTGTTAACAATTATGCCAAGTGTCCTTGTACATAATTTCACCCCTGTTTTAATAATTCTAATGACTATTAATCCATTCCCGTATCCGGTTAAATGAACGATTATTCGTACATATAAATACCCCGCCCATCGTGTCCGATTGAGTGTATATGGTAATTTATGGTTACGTCCAATTATAAATCTTTATATTAACATTAACAAACTATCATTTAGTTAAACAAATATAAAGCCCATTAATAGCCTATAGTCTAATTTTCACAAGTGTCGTTCTTTTGTCCAAACCCCAATTATGGTACAAAGCCCAATTACCCAATTTTAGTAATTAGCCCAACATCATGATTACTTCGGATTAAATAAGCATAATAATAACTTAGCTACGAGACATTAAATTAAAAAGGTTGAACATAACTTACAATGATTAAAAATAGCGTAGCGTTACACGGACAGAATTTCGACTTACACCCTTACAACATTCGCTAACATACCCTTATTATTAGGATTAAAATTAAAATTAAAATTAAAATATAAATTATAAATATAAATATTACGTATAGATAGATGGATGGATATATTGGATGATAAAAATGATCAGAATTCATTGGGTTTTATAGGGATTTTCGTATTTGGCTGCTCCGCTAGTCGCGGCATTTTTGGCCTCCATACTCTGCAACTCGCGGAGTTCATAATTCCAGCTCACAAAGGTTTGTCTTTTAATTTGCCGACGTTTTATAAATATATTATAATATATATATATTAATTTTAAGAATTAATTATATATTATATTATATTTATATACATAGTTAACTTGTAATTTTTAGTCCGTTGCGTCGAGCGTTGAGAGTTGACTCTGGTCCCGGTTCCGGATTTTCGAACGTCCTTGCGTACAATTTAATATCTTATACTTTGTGTTTTGAATCTTGTACTCTTGTAATTTCGAGACGTTTCTTATCAATAATTTGAACCTCTTTGATTGTATTTTGTACTTTTGAGCTTTTTGGTCGTTTGCGTCTTCAATTCGTCGAATTTGTCTTTTGTCTTCACCTTTTAATATTTAAACAAATATCACTTGTAAATAGAACATTTGCAACTAAAAGCTTGTCTTTCTTGGGGAATAATGCTATGAAATATATGTTCGTTTTTAGCATTATCAATAGTACATATGACATGATCACACAGTTGAAGGAGATGTTCCTTCAACAAGCTCGTGTCGAGCGCTTTGAAACGGTCCGAGCACTTCATGCATGTTGGATGGACGACACCCAATCCCTTTCATCTTATGTCCTTAAGATGAAAAGCCTAATTGGTCGAGCAAACCGTCCTAATTGCAATGTGTCTAATGAATTAGCCACAGACCTTATCCTTAACTCATTGTCAAAGAGGTTTGACACATTCGTGTTAAATTATAACATGAATGGATGGGATAAGAGCATTGGCGAATTACATGCCATGCTTAAGACGGTCAAAGCGAGCATGGGTAAAAGGGCTTCATCCATGTTTGTGATCAATGAAGGCGGGTCCAAAAACAATAACACTTCTAAGCCGAAGGCGGCTAAGAGGAAAGGACCCGCCTACCAAGGCAAGGGCAAGGGAAAGGGGAAGATGGTTACCCCAACCAACAACAACAAGAAGCAAAAGGTTGCCGGTAAAGCTAACCCCAAGGAAGATCCGTGCTTTGGTTGTGGTGAAATGGGTCACTGGAAACGCAACTGCCCGGTCTACCTAAAGGAGTTGAAGGAAAAGAAGGATGCAGGGCAAACCTCAAGTAATGTATATATGGTATACATTGAGCTTAGTATTACTTCTTCTAATACATGGGTATTAGACACAGGATGTGGAACTCATATTTGCAATTCTTTGCAGGGGTTCAAAAGAAGTGATCAAGAAGCGGGAACAACAAGTCTCTTCATGAGAAATGGAGCAAGGGTGCAAGTGAAAGCTCAAGGAGACTTTATTTTAAAGCTTCCAAGTGGTTTGGAGCTTATTTTGGAAAATGTTTTGTATGCACCCGATTTATCGCGAAACATTATTTCTGTATCCCGTTTGAAACAATATGGTTTTAATCTTAATTTCATTAATGATGATATCCATGTTTCTTTAGATAATGTGTTCTATTTTAAGGCTTCGCCTTCGAATGGTATTTATGAATTGGTTCATGATGACACATCATACAATAGCTCAATATACCATGGGAACACCAAGAAACTCAAAAGGGATTTGAGTGATTCCTACTTATGGCATTGTCGCATTGGTCACATAAATAAGAATCGAATGCATAAACTTCGAAAGAATGGACTTTTGAAATCAAATGAACTAGACTCGTTTGATGTATGTGAGTCTTGTTTACAAGGAAAAATGACTAAAGCACCTTTCAAAGGGACCTATGAAAGGGCTAAGGACTTATTGGGATTAATACATTCGGATGTATGTGGACCCTTTAAGCCCATAACTAGGAATGGTGAAAGATACTTCATTACTTTCATTGATGACTTCAGTCATTTCGGATATGTCTACTTGTTAAGACATAAGGACGAAACTTTTGAAGCATTCAAAGAGTATCAAAACGAAGTACAATATCAACTCAATAAGACAATCAAGGTACTTCGTACCGATAGATGAGGTGAATACCTAAGCGATGCTTTCCAAGATCATCTTAGAAGTTGTGGGATTATCTCGCAACTCACTCCTCCTGGAACACCCCAACTGAATGGAGTTTCCGAAAGGAGGAACCGAACCCTAATGGATATGGTTCAATCTATGATGGCTAGAAGCTTGTTACCTCTATCATTTTAGGGTTATTGTCTATGCTCCGCGGCTCGTATTTTAAATATGGCCCCAACCAAGAAAGTGGAACGAACACCTCATGAGATGTGGTTTGGAAAACCTCCATCTCTATCATACTCAAAAGTATGGGGATGTGAAGCTTATCCTAAGCATTACGTCCCTAATAAGTTGAATGCTCGATCCACGAAGTGTATCTTCATAGGATATCCCAAGGATAATATGGGATATTATTTCTATGATCCTTCCGAGTAGAATGTATTTGTTGCTCGGAAGGCTGAATTCCTTGAAACTAAGTTCCTAATGGAAGGTGAAAGTGAAAGGAAGATAGATCTTGAAGAGGTTCAAGATCAAACAATTGATACACAATTGGTTGACACTAGCACTCAACATGAAAATGTTAAGAATGATCAAATGGATGATCAAAATACACAAGACGTTCGCAAATCTGGTAGGATTAGTAATCCTCCTGAGAGATATGGGTTTCTCATGGATGGTTGCTATGTGGTTGATTTGGATGAACCAACAAACTACCAAGATGCTTTATCAAGGATTGATAAAGATAAATGGCAGGAAGCTATGAATGCCGAGATGCAATCCATGTATGACAACCAAGTTTGGGAACTTGTTGTACAACCTGCTGGCTCCAGGCTAGTTGATTGTAAATGGCTTTTCAAAATGAAAACCGACATACATGGAAACTTGGATACATATAAAGCTAGACGTGTAGCAAAAGGTTTCGCTCAAACTCAAGGGGTTGACTATTATGAAACTTTTTCGCCTGTGGCAATGCTAAAGTATATTAGGATATTATTTGCCATTGCTGCTCATTATGATTACGAAATATGGCAAATGGATGTCAAGACCGCTTTCCTAAATGGATATCTTGTGGAAGATGTCTATATGGTTCAGCCTGAAGATTTTGTTGATCCGAAATATCCTAAAAAGGTATGCAAGTTAAAGAAGTCAATCTACGGATTGAAACAAGCATCTAGAATGTGGAATCATCGTTTTAATGAGGAAGCCGAGAAATTTGGCTTCATTAAAAATGGTGATGAAGCTTGTGTATATAAGAAAGCTAGTGGGAGCACTATCATGTTCCTTATACTATATGTGGATGATATATTATTATTTGGAAATGATATTTCGGCAATGCAAGGAGTTACAACTTGGCTAAGTAAATGCTTTTCCATTAAGGATCTTGGAGAAGCACAATACGTTTTGGGGATTTGGATCTACAGGAATAGATCCAAGAAACTGATAGGTTTGAATCAAAGTGCATTCATTGAAAAGGTCTTGAAAAGGTTCAAGATGCAGAACTCTAAGAGTGGTTTGGTACCTATTCAAAGAGGAACGCCTCTCAGTTCATCTCAGTGTCCTACCACGAAAGATGAACAAGAGAGAATGAAGAGAGTCCCGTATGCATCTGCTATTGGGTCAATCATGTATGCAATGATATGCACTAGACCGGATGTGTCATGTGCTCTTAGCTTGACAAGTAGATACCAGAACAACCCAGGTAACAGCCATTGGATTGCGGTTAAAAGTATATTGAAATACCTTAGGAGGACTAAGGATATGTTTCTAATATATGGGTCTGGTGAGGAGGAACTCGCTGTAAAAGGTTACGTGGACGCGAGTTTCCAAACTGATCGAGATGATTCTCGATCACAATCCGGTTATGTCTTCACGTTAAATGGAGGTGCGGTCTCTTGGAAGAGTTCAAAACAGGATGTTGTTGCTTTATCCACTACAGAGTCGGAGTACATTGCCACCTTATTGGCAGCTCAGGAAGCTGCATGAATGAAGAAATTCATAGACGACTTAGGAGTAGTCCCTTCCATTCAAGACCCTCTTGAGATCTTTTGTGACAACGTGGGTGAAATTGCTCAAATCAAGGAACCTCGTGCTCACCAAAAGACCCGTCACATTGAGCGGAGATTCAACTACATAAGGGATGAAGTTGAAAAAGGAAAGATATGTATTCGCAAAGTTCACACAGATCTTAATATAGCGGATCCTCTCACGAAGCTCTTACATGGAACAAAACATGCAGGACATGTTTGTGCATTAGGGCTTCAATATTCTAGTGATTGGTCATGATCTGTTTTAAGTATTGTAACAGAACGAAATTGTTCAAACTCATTAATATAATTATGGTATTAATTTATTTTGAGTCATGTTCCTATTTTGCATATTTTATCCATGAATAAGTAATTATTCTAAATTCCGTAGTCGATCACATTCGTGGGAACATGTGTGAGTTTTAGACTATTATGAACTTGGATTGGTATACATTCACGGACTGAATGTGGGGCAAGGTTGCTACCAAGGTTCATAGATATTTGTGGGCTACAAATATTGGAAGACCCGCCCTCAAGATTTGCTAACTGGAGCCTTTGTGGTTGATCACATGTAATCTTGAGTAAAGGCGAATATCATTGTATCCTCTGACCTGAGATACATATTGGGTTCAGATATTTACCAAGTATTGTGCCTTGATTCTTTCCTTCGCTATTCTGAAATATGGTAGTTCATAAGGAAGAGCTCAGGTACAATGCAAGGTACATATTTAGGACGTATGTAGTCAAGATGGAATTTGTCCCTCTTATTCGTTGAGAGTCAGATGTTTAAGGCCTGATAAAGTTAAATCTAAAGGAGAGTGATCACTCTGTATCTCTTGAATTTAACATGACATCTAGGATGAAAGGATATAATGAAAAGATTCACCTATTCATATTCGAGATGGGAACTCGAAAGGGATGATGTTATTGAATGGTACAAAGTCATAACATATTGGGGGTGATGGACGGTCGTTAGGTGGTATCCATCACTTGTATTAATTTCTTATGATTCTCGTGCAAGTGGGAGATTGAAGGTATTTCGTATGCCCGAGAGACATATTAAATTAATGTGGCTAATATGTTTTGATCCAAGTCGGGTCATACCCAATAACAATCTTACCGACACCTTATTCGTATTTGATCTTAGCGATTGGATCATTGATTAAATACGCGACACTTGAATTTTAAGGAAAAGGTTTCTTAAATAATATTACTTGATATGTTTATATAAGTTATGGAACAACTTATATAACAAGGATTTAATTATTTATAGGTTAAATAATTAATTAAGTTATGTTACATTTTATAAAATTGGTTTTATAAAATATACATAACAAATAATATACAAGTTTATAAAAAATGTGTTTTATGAAATCAAGTTTTATAAAAACTGATTTTATAAAATCAGTTATATATATATATATATATATATATATATATATATATATATATATATATATATATATATATACATGATAATGTGAGTGGCATGGGAGTTGGAATGAGCATGCATTTGTTTATTAATTACTACCCATGCTTAACTAAGACCAAGACTTAGTATTCTACACTCACACATGCATTCAAATATCAATCAAGTAAGCTCCAAACTGCACATTTTTTCTGCCCAAACAGGCTGTCTGGCCGTGGCCTTTTGAGGCTCAAAAGTGGTTCAAATTTTGTTCATGCAAGTTGATTTTCAAGTGTTCTTCAAATCCTAACTAAATACAAAGGTGTTGGGTGATTGCTTGGGGTATTACACACTTGAGGCTTCAAGTTAGAAGCTCTACTTTCCATCATCTTCATCATCATCTTGCAACCTTGATAACAACCCTCAACTAGCTTGAGGAGGTATAATCTTACTTCCTTTGTTGTTATATGTAAGCATTATTTCAAGACTTTATATTATATGGAATTCAATCAAAATGGTTAAACATATTAACATGCTTTCTTAATATTATGCTTTCGCTTGTTATAACTCTATATGAATTGGTTTCATGAATAAGTTAACATTAAGAACTTGTTGAAATGTTGAATTCCATCAAGATGTACAGAAATAAATCGATATATATTATCTTGAATCAATCCACGACCAAGTGTATACATGTCTTAGGCTAGATCATAACTCAAAGTATATATATTTTTGGAATCAACCTCAACCCTGTATAGTTAACTTCAACATTACTGCATATAGAGTGTCTATGGTTGTTCCAAATAATATATATACATGGGTCGATATGATATGTCAAAACATTTGCATACGTGTCTATGGTATCCCAAGATTACATAATATATTAGAATACATGTATAATACAATATAAGTTAGCTAGGATATGATTTGTATAGATTTGTTAAACATATCCCGTAGCTAAAAAGATCAAAAATATCCAATCTTGTTTTACCCATAACTTCTTCATTTTAAATCCGTTTTGAATGAATCAAATTGCTATGGTTTCATATTGAACTTTATTTTATGAATCTAAACATAAAAAGTATAGGTTTATAGTCGGAAATATAAGTTACAAGTCGTTTTTGTAAAGGTAGTCATTTCAGTCAAAAGAACGACGTCTAGATGACCATTTTAGAAAACATACTTCCACTTTGAGTTTAACCTTGATTTTTGGATATAGTTTCATGTTCATATGAAAAATCATTTTCCCAAAAGAACAAATTTTAAATCAAAGTTTATCATAGTTTTTAATTATCCAAACCAAAACAGCCACCGGTTTCACTACGACGGCGTATATTCGATTTTATGGTGTTCATCGTGTTTCCAGGTTTTAAATCATTAAGTTAACATATCATATTGATATAGAACATGTTTTTAGTTGATTTTAAAAGTCAAGTTAGAAGGATTAACTTTTGTTTGCGAACAAGTTTAGAATTAACTAAACTATGTTCTAGTGATTACAAGTTTAAACCTTCGAATAAGATAGCTTTATATGTATGAATTGAATGATGTTATGAACATCATTACTACCTCAATTTTTCTGGATAAAACTACTGGAAATGAGAAAAATGGATCTAGCTTCAAAGGATCCTTGGATGGCTTGAAAGTTCTTGAAACAGTATCATGACACGAAAACAGTTCAAGTAAGATTTTCACTCGAAATAAGATTGTTATAGTGGTAGAAATTGAATCAAAGTTTGAATATGAATATTACCTTGAATTAGAAAGATAACCTACTGTAAATAACAAAGGTTCCTTGATCTTAGATGATTACTTGGAATAGATTAGAAAGCTTGGAAGTAGACTAGCAAACTTGGAAGTATTCTTGATTTTTATGAAACTATACTTATGGAATTTATGAAGAACACTTAGAACTTGAAGATGGAACTTGAGAGAGATCAATTAGATGAAGAAAATTGAAGAATGAAAGTGTTTTTAGGTATTTTTGGTCGTTGGTATATGGATTAGATATAAAGGATATGTAATTTTGTTTTCATGTAAATAAGTCATGAATGATTACTCATATTTTTGTAATTTTATGAGATATTTCATGCTAGTTGCCAAATGATGGTTCCCACATGTGTTAGGTGACTCACATGGGCTGCTAAGAGCTGATCATTGGAGTGTATATACCAATAATATATACATCTAAAAGCTGTGTATTGTACGAGTACGAATACGGGTGCATACGAGTAGAGATGAAACTGAACGAGGATGTAATTGTAAGATTTTTTGTTAAGTAGAAGTATTTTGATAAGTGTCTTGAAGTCTTTCAAAAGTGTATGAATACATATTAAAACACTACATGTATATACATTTTAACTGAGTCGTTAAGTCATCGTTAGTCGTTACATGTAAATGTTGTTTTGAAACCTTTAGGTTAACGATCTTGTTAAATGTTGTTAATCCATTGTTTATTATATCAAATGAGATGTTAAATTATTACATTATCATGATATTATGATATATAATATATCTTAGTATGATATATATACAGTTAAATGTCGTTACAACGATAATCGTTACATATATGTCTCGTTTCGAAATCATTAAGTTAGTAGTCTTATTTATACATATGTAGTTCATTATTAATACACTTAATGATATATTTACTTATCATTTAACATAATTAACCAAGTGTATCATTATCTTAATATGATTCATATGTACCTAGTAAGACGTTGTTATAACGATAATCGTTATATATATCGTTTTCGAGTTTCTTAATTTAATAGTCTCATTTTTATGTATATAACTCATTGTTAAAATACCTAATGAGATAATTACTTATAATAAAATCATGTTAACTATATATATAACCATATATATGTCATCGTATAGTTTTTACAAGTTTTAACGTTCGTGAATCACCGGTCAACTTGGGTGGTCAATTGTCTATATGAAACCTATTTCAATTAATCAAGTCTTAACAAGTTTGATTGCTTAACACGTTGGAAACATTTAGTCATGTAAATATCAATCTCAATTAATATATATAAACATGGAAATGTTCGGGTCACTACAGTACCTACCCGTTAAATAAATTTCGTCCCAAAATTTTAAGCTGTTGAAGGTGTTGACGAATCTTCTGGAAATAGATGCGGGTATTTCTTCTTCATATGATCTTCACGCTCTCAAGTGAACTCGGGTCCTCTACGAGCATTCCATCAAACCTTAACAATCGGTATCTTGTTTAGCTTAAGTCTCTTAACCTCATGATCCATTATTTCGACGGGTTCTTCAATGAACTGATATTTTTTATTGATTTGGATTTCGTCCAAAGGAATAGTGAGATCTTCTTTAGCAAAACATTTCTTCAAATTCGAGATGTGGAAAGTGTTATGTACAGCCGCGAGTTGTTGAGGTAGCTCCAGTTGGTAAGCTACTGGTCCGACACGATCTATAATCTTGAATGGTCCAATGTTCCTTGGATTTAGTTTCCCCCGTTTACCAAATCGAACAACGCCTTTCCAAGGTGAAACCTTAAGCATGACCATTTCTCCAATTTCAAACTCTATATCTTTTCTTTTACTGTCTGCGTAGCTCTTTTGTCGACTCTAGGCGGTTTTCAATTGTTGTTGAATTTGGATGATTTTCTAGGTAGTTTCTTGTATTATCTCCGGACCCGTAATCTGTCTATCCCCCACTTCATTCCAACAAATTAAAGACCTGCACTTTCTACCATAAAGTGCCTCAAACGGTGCTATCTCAATACTAGAATGATAACTGTTGTTGTAGAAAAATTCTGCTAACGGTAGGTGTCGATCCCAAATGTTTCCGAAATCAATAACACATGCTCGTAGCATGTCTTCAAGCATTTATATCATCCTTTCGCTCTGCCCATCAGTTTGTGGATGATAGGCAGTACTCATGTCTAGACGAGTCCCCAACGCTTGTTGCAATGTCTGCCAGAACCTTGAAACAAATCTACCATCCCTATCAGAGATAATAGAGATGGGTATTCCATGTCTGGAGACAACCTCCTTCAAATACAATCATGCCAACTTCTCCATTTTGTCATCTTCTCTCATTGGCAGGAAGTGTGCTGACTTGGTGAGACGATCAACTATTACCCAAATAGTATCATAACCACTTGCAGTCCTTGGCAATTTAGTAATGAAATCCATGGTAATGTTTTCCCATTTCCATTCCGGGATTTCAGGTTGTTGTAGTAGACCTGATGGTTTCTGATGTTCAGCTTTGACCTTAGAACACGTCAAACATTATCCTACATATTTAGCAATATCGGCTTTCATATCCGGCCACCAAAAGTGTTTCTTGAGATCTTTATACATCTTCCCCGCTCCGGGATGTATTGAATATCTGGTTTTATGTGCTTCTTTAAGTACCATTTCTCTCACATCTCCAAACCTTGGTACCCAAATTCTATCAGCCCTATATCGGGTTCCGTCTTCCAGAATATTAATATGTTTCTCTGATCCTTTGGGTATCTCATTCTTCAACTTTTCTTCTTTTACAATCCCCTATTGCGCCTCCTTTATTTGAGTAGTAAGGTTAGTACGAATAATTATATTCATAGCTTTTACCCGTATAGGTTCTCTGTCCTTTCTACTCAAAGCGTCGGCTACCACATTCGCCTTCCCCGGGTGGTATCGAATCTCAAAATCATAATCATTCAATAGTTTAATCCACCTGCGTTGTCTCATATTCAGTTGCTTCTGATTAAATATATGTTGGAGACTTTTGTGGTCGGTATATATAATACTTTTGACCCCATATAAATAATGCCTCCAAGTCTTTAATGCAAAAACAACAGCACCCAATTCCAAATCGTGAGTTGTATAATTTTGCTTGTGAATCTTCAATTGTCTAGATGCATAAGCAATCACCTTCGTTCGTTGCATTAATACACAACCGAGACCTTGCTTTGATGCGTCACAATAAATCACAAAATCATCATTCCCTTCAGGCAATGACAATATAGGTGCCGTAGTTAGCTTTTTCTTCAATAACTGAAACGCCTTCTCTTGTTCATCCTTCCATTCAAATTTCTTCCCTTTATGCGTTAATGCAGTCAAGGGTTTTGCTATTTTGGAGAAATCTTGGATGAATCTTCTGTAGTAACCAGCCAATTCTAAAAATTGACGTATATGTTTTAGAGTTTTTGGGGTTTCCCACTTTTCAACGGTTTCGATCTTTGCCGGGTCCACCTGGATACCTTCTTTGTTTACTATGTGACCGAGGAATTGAACTTCTTCCAACCAAAATGCACACTTTGAAAACTTAGCGTACAGTTTTTCTTTCCTCAATACTTCTAGCACTTTTCTCAAATGTTCTTCGTGCTCTTGATCATTCTTTGAGTAAATAAGTATGTCATCGATGAAAACAATGAAAAACTTGTCAAGATATGGCCCACATACTCGGTTCATAAGGTCCATGAACATAGCTGGTGCGTTAGTCAATCCAAACGGCATAACCATAAACTCGTAATGACCATAACGCATCCTAAAATCATTTTTTGGAATATCATCCTCCTTTACTCGCATTTGATGATATCCAGAACGTAAATCAATTTTTGAATAAATCGACGAGCCTTGTAGTTGATCAAATAAGTCGTCAATTCTCGGCAGTGGATAACGGTTTTTGATGGTAAGTTTATTCAACTCTCTGTAGTCAATACACAACCTAAATGTACCATCCTTCTTCTTGACAAACAAAACAGGAGATCCCCATGGTGATTTGCTTGGTCGAATGAAACCACAATCTAATAGTTCTTACAGTTGGCTTTGCAGTTCTTTCATCTCACTGGGTGCGAGTCTGTAAGGAGTACGAGCTATTGGTGCAGCTCCTGGTACAAGATCTATTTGAAATTCAACAGATCGATGTGGAGGTAGTCCTGGTAATTCTTTCGGAAATACATCGGGAAATTCTTTTGCGACGGGAACATCATTGATGCTCTTTTTTTCAGTTTGTACTTTCTCGACGTATTCTAGAACAGCATAGCAACCTTTTCTTATTAGTTTTTATGCCTTCAAATTACTAATAAGATGTAGCTTCGTGTTGCCCTTTTCTCCATACACCATTAAAGGTTCTCCTTCTTCTCGTACAATGCGAATTGCATTTTTGTAACATACGATCTCTGCTTTCATCTCCTTCAGCTAGTCCATGCCAACTATTACATCAAAACTCCCTAACTCTACTGGTATCAAATCAATCATAAATATTTCGCTACTCAGTTTAATTTCTCGATTCCGGCATATATAATCTGCTGAAATTAATTTACCGTTTACTAATTCAAGTAAAAATTTACTATCCAACGGCGTCAATGGACAACATAATTTAGCACAAAAATCTCTACTCATATAGCTTCTATCCGCACCCGAATCAAATAAAACGTAAGCAGATTTATTGTCAATAAGAAACGTACCCGTAACAAGCTCCGGGTCTTCCTGTGCCTCTGCCGCATTAATATTGAAAACTCTTCCGCGACCTTGTCCATTCATGTTCTCCTGGTTCTGGAAATTTCTAATAATGTGGCTCGGTTTTCCACATTTATAACAAACTACATTGGCATAACTTGCTCCGACACTACTTGCTCCGCCATTACTTGCTCCGCCACCATTTGTTCCTTTCGTTCTGTTAACCCCTGGTCCGTAGACCTCACACTTCGCCGCGCTATGACCATTTCTTTTACACTTGTTGCAAAATTTGGTGCAGAACCCCGAGTGATACTTTTCACACCTTTGGCATAGCTGCTTTTGATTGTTGTTGTTGTTGCGGTAATTATTGTTGTTGGGATGATTGTTGTAGTTGTTGTTGTTGTTGTTGTTGTTGTGCCGTTTGTTTTAATGTTGCGATTGTTGGGATAGTTTTTGTTATTTTGGTGACTCTTATCACCGTTTTCCTCCCACTTTCTTTTGACTAACTTCACGTTGGCCTCTTCGGCCGCCTGTCCTTTAATTCTTCCCTCAATCTGGTTCACTAGTTTGTGAGCCATTCTACATGCCTTTTGTATGGAGGCAGGCTCGTGTGAACTTATATCTTCTTGGATTCTCTCCGGTAACCCTTTCACAAATGCGTTGATCTTCTCTTCCTCATCTTCGAACGCTCTCGGACACAATAGGCACAATTCTGTGAATCGTCTTTCGTATGAAGTAATATCGAATCCCTGTGTTCGTAACCCTCTAAGTTCTGACTTGAGCTTATTGACCTCGGTTCTGGGACGGTACTTCTCGTTCATCAAGTGCTTGAATGCTGACCACGGTAGCGCGTAAGCAGCATCTTGTCCCACTTGCTCTAGATAGGTATTCCACCATGTTAACGCAATACCTGTGAAGGTATGCGTAGCATACTTCACTTTATCTCCTTCAGCACACTTACTTATGGCAAACACCGATTCAACTTTCTCGGTCCACCGTTTCAATCCGATTGGTCCTTCGGTCCCATCAAATTCTGAAGGTTTGCAGGCAGTGAATTCCTTGTAGGAGCATTCGACACGATTTCTTGCGCCGTTAGCTGTATTGCTAGATTCAGAGTTATTGTTGGTATGTAGCGCGGCCTGTACTGTGGCTATGTTTGAAGCAAGAAAGGCACGAAATTCCTCTTCGCTCATATTCAAGGTGTGTCGAGTAGTCGGTGCCATTTCCTTCAAAATAGTCAAATGAAACAATTTAATCATACAGAATATTAAGAGTAGTCAATAGTATCTCGTAGCATAATATGAACTCATTTATAAAAGCTTTTTCTTCATATTAGCGTTTTATAAGTTTAAATTCGGGTACTACCTACCCGTTAAGTTCATACTTAGTAGCTAATATACAATTCAACTACTACAATTCCATATGAAAAACTGATTATAATAATTTATCACATACAAATATTCTTCAAACTTACAACTTCGCTATATTACATATAACATGAAATATAGTACACTATGATACAGGACAGTTTTGAAGATAAATCTAGTTAATACGCAAGTTTTTCAGCAAAAGAAATAAAGACACGTAATTCATAAGTCCAGAAACAAGTCATGCATTCTGGTTTTACTAAGACAACTTCCCATCCTTGGTCTTGTGGAAAATAACCGTTATGACCATTAGCTAGGCAGCATGTTGTAATGTTGTCAAAAGGACGAGGGTTTCGTAATGTCCAACAGCCCCGTAATAATCTAAAATCCTTGTTTCTCACCCCAACTACTGAATCCGTCACTTATGGCAAAGTTTTATTTAAAAGCTGCAATCTGATGTTCTTTTTCTCACTTTGGTAAGAAGCGAACATCACTAACCTGTAAGCATAACATGCTTCTTTATGTTGCATGTTAGAAGCTCTTTCTAATTCACGAAATCCTATGTTAGGATATGTTGAGTCAAAATAGGTTCTTAACCCGTAGCGTAAAATTGCATTTGGGTTCCCCGCATTTAACGCTTTAAAGAAAACACGGCGTAACTTAAAGTCTCCCCAATGTGATATACCCCACCTATCAAAGGAAAGCCTTTTATAAACTAAGGCATTTCTGAAAAGTCTTTCAAATGTTTGACAAGTTAATTTCGCCATAACTAAATGTACTGATGAATTCTGACCGACTCTAGACAAGATTTCCTCAATCATATCCTCTGGTAGGTCTTCTAAAATATTCGATTGTCTACCCTTAACGTCCATTTTGTTTTTATACTGTAAAATAGACAAGGATTAGGTTCGTAAAAACAAACAATACAAGCAATTTTTACATAGAACATAAAAGTATAAGCACACTGCAATACATTTATTACACAACATGCTCACACCCCTCTAATCTGAATCACTGGTTTCTTCTTCTTCGGACTTGGTTCTTTTTCCTAATCTTCTAGGGATATATGATGTTCCTCTAATACGAGTCATCATTTTCCACATTGGTTTAGAAAAACCTGGTGGTTTAGAGGTTCCCGGGTTATTGTCACGATATTGAAAATACGGGTGTTGACGGTACATATAAAGTTCATCGGGGTCGGAATCAGATTTCTCTATTTTGATGCCTTTTCCCTTATTATTTTCTTTTGCCTCATTAAATTGGGTCGAGGTAATTTCTATAACATCATCGGAATCCTCATCAGGATCCGATTCATCAAAAAATTGGTAATTTTCCCAATATTTTGCTTCCTTAGCGGAAACACCATTGACCATTATTAACTTTGGTCCATTGGTTGAGGATTTTCTTTTATTTGACCGGTTTTCTGTGGTTCCTACTATTCCCCCCTCCGGAACCTCTTCTTCTTCCGGTTCCTCTTCTTCTGGTTCCTCTTCTTTCGGTTCCTCTTCTTCCGGTTCCGTTTCCTCTTCTTCCGGTTCTTCGGGAACTTGTGAATCTTGCCAATATGTATACGACTCTTTGTTATTATTAGGTGAGTCAATGGGATTTGTGCTAGAGGTAGACATCTATCACACAATATCAAACATGTTAAGAGATTAATATATCACATAATATTTACATGTTAATAATATATAGTTTCCAACAAAAATGTTAAGCAATCATTTTTAAAGAAAATACGGTCGAAGTCCAGACTCACTAATGCATCCTAACAAACTCGATAAGACATACTAATGAAAATTTTCTGGTTCTCTAAGACCAACGCTCGGATACCAACTGAAACGTCCCGTTCATATTGATTATAAACGTTTCATATTAATTGATTTCGTTGCGAGGTTTTGACCTCTATATGAGACGTTTTTCAAAGACTGCATTCATTTTTAAAACAACCATAACCTTTATTTTATCAATAAAGGTTTTAAAAAAATTACGTAGATTATCAAATAATGATAATCTAAAATATACTGTTTACACACGACCATTACATAATGGTTTACAATAGAAATATATTACATCGACATATATTTCTTGAATGCAGTTTTTACACAATATCATACAAACATGGACTCTAAATCTTGTTCTTATTTTAGTATGCAACAGCGGAAGCTCTTAGTATTCACCTGAGAATAAAATGCTTTAAACGTCAACAAAAATGTTGGTGAGTTATAGGTTTAACCTATATATCAAATCGTAACAATAGACCACAAGATTTCATATTTCAATACACATCCCATACATAGAGATAAAAATCATTCATATGGTGAACACCTGGTAACCGACATTAACAAGATGCATATATAAGAATATCCCCATCATTCCGGGACACTCTTCGAATATGATATAAATTTCGAAGTACTAAAGCATCTGGTACTTTGGATGGGGTTTGTTAGACCCAATAGATCTATCTTTAGGATTTGCGTCAATTAGGGTGTTTGTTCCCTAATTCTTAGATTACCAGACTTAATAAAAAGGGGCATATTCGATTTCGATAATTCAACCATAGAATGTAGTTTCACATACTTGTGTCTATTTTGTAAATCATTTATAAAACCTGCATGTATTCTCATCCCAAAAATATTAGATTTTAAAAGTGGGACTATAACTCACTTTCACAGATATTTCCTTCCTCGAAAATAAGGCTTAGCCACGGATCGATTCACGAACCTATACAAATATGTACATATATATCAAAGTATGATCAAAATATAATTACAACCATTTTTATTATGTTTTAAAGATTTGAGAGTATTAAGTCAGCTGTCCTCGTTAGTAACCTACAACTAGTTGTCCACAGTTAGATGTACATAAATAAATCGATATATATTATCTTGAATCAATCCACGACCCAGTGTATACACATCTCAGGCTAGATCACAACTAAAAGTATATATATTTTTGGAATCAACCTCAACCCTGTATAGCTAACTCCAACATTACTGCATATAGAGTGTCTATGGTTGTTCAAAATAATATATATACACGGGTCGATATGATATGTCAAAACATTTGCATACGTGTCTATGGTATCCCAAGATTACATAATATATTAGAATACATGTATAATACAATATAAGTTAGCTAGGATATGATTTGTATAGATTTGTTAAACATTTCCCGTAGCTAAAAAGATCAAAAATATCCAATCTTGTTTTAACCATAACTTCTTCATTTTAAACCCGTTTTGAGTGAATCAAATTGCTATGGTTTCATATTGAACTCTATTTTATGAATCTAAATAGAAAAAGTATAGGTTTATAGTCAGAAATATAAGTTACAAGTCGTTTTTGTAAAGGTAGTCATTTCAGTCGAAAGAACGACGCCTAGATGACCATTTTAGAAAACATACTTTCACTTTGAGTTTAACCTTGATTTTTGGATATAGTTTCATGTTCATATGAAAAATCATTTTTTCAGAAGAACAACTTTTAAATCAAAGTTTATCATAGTTTTTAATTATCCAAACCAAAACAGCCTCCGGTTTCACTACGACGGCGTATATCCGATTTTATGGTGTTCATCGTGTTTCCAGGTTTTAAATCATTAAGTTAACATATCATATAGATATAGAACATGTGTTTAGTTGATTTTAAAAGTCAAGTTAGAAGGATTAACTTTTGTTTGCAAACAAGTTTAGAATTAACTAAACTATGTTCTAGTGATTACAAGTTTAAAACTTCGAATAAGATAGCTTTATATGTATGAATCGAATGATGTTATGAACATCATTACTACCTCAAGTTTTCTGGATAAAACTACTGGAAATGAGAAAAATGGATCTAGCTTCAAAGGATCCTTGGATGGCTTGAAAGTTCTTGAAACAGAATCATGACACGAAAACGGTTCAAGTAAGATTTTCACTCGAAATAAGATTGTTATAGTTGTAGAAATTGAATCAAAGTTTGAATATGAATATAACCTTGAATTACAAAGATAACCTACTGTAAATAACAAAGGTTCCTTGATCTTAGATGATTACTTGGAATGGATTAGAAAGCTTGGAAGTAGACTTGCAAACTTGGAAGTATTCTTGATTTTTATGAAACTATACTTATGGAATTTATGAAGAACACTTAGAACTTGAAGATGGAACTTGAGAGAGATCAATTAGATGAAGAAAATTGAAGAATGAAAGTATTTGTAGGTGTTTTTGGTCGTTGGTATATGGATTAGATATAAAGGATATGTAATTTTGTTTTCATGTAAATAAGTCATGAATGATTACTCATATTTTTGTAATTTTATGAGATATTTCATGCTAGTTGCCAAATGATGGTTCCCACATGTGTTAGGTAACTCACATGGGCTGCTAAGAGCTGATCATTGGATTGTATATACCAATAGTACATACATCTAAAAGCTGTGTATTGTACGAGTACGAATACGGGTGCATACGAGTAGAATTGTTGATGAAACTGAACGAGGATGTAATTGTAAGCATTTTTGTTAAGTAGAAGTATTTTGATAAGGGTATTGAAGTCTTTCAAAAGTGTATGAATACATATTAAAACACTACATGTATATACATTTTAACTGAGTCGTTAAGTCATCGTTAGTCGTTACATGTAAATGTTGTTTTGAAACCTTTAGGTTAACGATCTTGTTAAATGTTGTTAACCCATTGTTTATTATATCAAATGAGATGTTAAATTGTTACATTATGATGATATTATGATATATAATATATCTTAGTATGATATATATACAGTTAAATGTCGTTACAACGATAATCGTTACATATATGTCTCGTTTCGAAATCATTAAGTTAGTAGTCTTATTTATACATATATAGTTCATTGTTAATACACTTAATGATATATTTACTTATCATTTAACATAATTAACCAAGTGTATCAATATCTTAATATGATTCATATGTACCTAGTAAGACGTTGTTATAACGATAATCGTTATATATATCGTTTCTTAATTTAATAGTCTCATATTTATGTATATAACTCATTGTTAAAATACCTAATGAGATACTTACTTATAATAAAATTATGTTAACTATATATATACCATATATATGTCATCGTATAGTTTTTACAAGTTTTAACGTTCGTGAATCACCGGTCAACTTGGGTGGTCAATTGTCTATATGAAACGTATTTCAATTAATCAAGTCTTAACAAGTTTGATTTCTTAACACGTTGGAAATATTTAGTCATGTAAATATCAATCTCAATTAATATATATAAACATGGAAATGTTCGGGTCACTACAGATCTGGTCCGACTGTAATTCTCCATGTACTTTATAGTATTTCCGATGGGATAATACATAATGTATAAACACTGAAAATTAATTACCCTAATAATCGTCGAATTTATAAAGAGGTTTGAATCACGTTTATTAGAAGAAGGACAATTATAACAATGTTTAAAATCATAGACAGAAAACGAGTACAAAACGATAATCATCCCTAACTAACATTATAAAATCATGGCAAACAATCAAGTAATTACCCATACATCATGGCAATAAACATTTTCATCATTAACAAATCATAAACATAAAAAACGAACATTATGACAAATTAATAAAAGAAAGCATAGATATTATCGATAAATAATGTGTGTAGAATAATAATTGTATTTCTTCAAAATATTCAAAGCGTTAAATTGCTAAACTAGCTTCTACCTCGAAGTATTACATAAATTTCATACTTTTTTCTCTATAATGTAGAGAGAGAATCTAGAAAGAGAAACTATAAGTGTGTGTAATATTGGTGGTTGGATGAGATGTGTTGGAATGAATTTAAATGAGAACCAACACCATGTATTTATAGTGAAAGTAACTTGGTGGCCAATTAAAACATCTTGGAATATTTCTAGCATCTTTCAACTTGGTGATCAAGTAAAGCATCTTTATGGCATCTTTTAACATGGTGGCCAAGTAAATCATTTCTGGACTGGCAACCCATGTGTAGTGCCCATGTGCATTGGACAGGTCGGGTACACTGGTCGTGTGAGCAGGCTGTGTGGAATGGCATGCCAGGAGAGACAGTCGTGTAATTTGGACCATGGGAGCCTGTGTGGCAGGCAGTGGTAACCCGTTATGACTTGACTTCGGGGGTCGTAACTTGGTTGTCGGGATCGTAAGTTGGTTTTCACCGTTTTCGCTCTAACTTCTTCGTTTCTTCTCCATTTTAAGCAATTCCTGTGCCCACGCGTACGTAATTAAATATCAGAAAATATAATATCAAATAAATCATATGTTCCAAAAATTATAAAATAATTAATTTAAACACGAGCGAATTGTCTTAGCCGGTTTTGCTCGTTTTTCCTTATTTTTCATCAGTTTTTAGTGAAACGTGAAACATATCCTTCGTAATGACATAATATACCAAATAAAGCAAATAAGTTCTTATTTTGATGATATAGTTAATTATTTTTTCATAAATGGGGCTAATATCGAGGGTTAAAACGTGAATTTTTAGCCGATATCAAAAAACATTTCAATGTGACCTTGCCGGTGAATTCGACAATCACTTCATTCACCGGATTTATCGGTTTGACGACATTCACATTAGCTTCTCTTGTTCTCAAACATCCCAACAAAATGGGAAATGTGAGCGCATGATTCGAACTATTAACAACCTCATTCATATTCTTCTTTTACAAGCACTCTTCTTTTACAACATCTGAATCTTGATGTTTCTACCATTTCTCCAATTCCAAAATTCTACCCTCAAGCTCTTACTAATCCTAACTGGCAAAGTGCTATTGATTAAAAATCATACTTGGACCCTTGTGCCTTGACCAATGGATGCGAACATTGTTCATTTTATGTGGCTCTTTCAACATAAGTATAACGCCGATGGTACTTTGAGTCACTACAAAGCGCGACTTGTTGCTAATGGGCGTAGTCAGCAAATTGGGATCGATTGTAATGAAAATTTCAACCCGATTGTTAAGCCAACTACTATACACACTGTTCTTAGCCCGACTCTTTCCATAGATTGACATGTCCTTCAGCTTGATGATAAAAACACATTTCTTAACGTTGACCTTGTTTAGACTATCTTTATGAATTAGCCTCCGGGTTTTCGGGACCCGGAGCACCCTGAATATGTTTTTCTTTTGCAGATCTCTCTATATGGCCTCAAACAGCCCCCTCGTTCTTGGTTCCAACATTTTGCTGGTTATGCAACTCGAGTTAGTTTTGTTCATAGTCGTTATATTAGCAAGGATCGGACATGGCTTATTTACTGCTACATGTAGATGATATTATTCTAACAACTTCCTCCCCTGCTTTCCTTCAACGTATTATTTAGTCTTTACATCAAGAGTTCTCTATGACAGATTTGGGCCCGTTATATTACTTTTTGGGGATTTTAGTGACACGCAACTCTACTGGCGTGTTTCTGCATCAGATAAAATCTCTAATGAGATTCTATAGCGTGCCCGTATGCTTAATTGTAAACCTTGACGAACTTTCGTGGAAACTGCTTCTAAGCTTGGGCTGATGGTCTAGCTGTGTCTGACCCCACATTGTATCGGAGTCTTGCTGGTGCACTTCAATATCTCACTTTTACTCATCCAAACATTGCTTATGGTGTCCAACAGATATGTTTGTTCATGCATTTATTAGCTCTCAGACGAATTCTCTGCTACATTTGAGGGACTTTTGATTTTGGCCTACAGTTGTTTGCTTCCTAGACTGCTTCCCTTGTTACTTATTCAGATGCTGATGGGCAGGATGCCCCTCCACACAAAGATCTACGTCCGGTTATTGTGTTTTTCTTGGAAATAACTTGCAATCTTGGTCATCTGAGCGACAACACACAACTTCTAGATCCAGTGTGGAGGCAAAGTATCAGGATGTCGCATAAGAAATTGCTGAAACTTTATGGCTACACAATCTTCTTTGCGATCTTCATTGTCCGCTGTTCTCGGCTACTATGGTATACTATGTCAATGGGAGTGTTGTTAACCTCTCATCAAACCCAGTACAACATCAACGAACAAAGCATATTTGATGTTGATATTCACTTTATCCGTGATCTGATTTTACGGGACATGTCCGAGTTCTTTATGTCCCATCTCGGTATCAATACGCGGACATTTTTACTAAGGGTCTACCGTCATGCCTTTTTGAGGAGTTTCATTCCAGCTTGATCGTCCGTTCCGCTTCATTTCCACTCCAACTGGACTGTTAGTAGACTTTTAAATTGACCTCATTAATTAGTTGCCTATTCAAATAATCATATATATATATATATATATATATATATATATATATATATATATATATATATATATAGTGTGTGTGTGTGTGTGTATGTTTTTTTTTTTTTTTTTTTTTTTTTTGTGTTTTTAATGTTATTGATCAAGTAAAATACATTTGCTTTCACTCCTCTTATTCAAATTAAAGTCGGTAGTTTCTTATCTCCATATGCAAAGAAACAAAAGCATATTTAAGCAGAATGATATGATCAAACCTCACTAGTGAACATATAACACACTTCACATATCAAAAACCCGAAAAAATGAAATACATTGTTTAAAAAGATTGCTTTTACTTTAAAACTCATTCTTGGACTCCACAAGATACACACTAATGCCCGAGTTATATAATCATCATCATGCTAACCATAAGAACAACCAACGAAATTAAGCAATAGAACCTTGAATTCCATTTGAACATATGATGAAATCCAACATATACAACAACAACGACAATATCCAGTCCCTTGTATGTAATGTAAGGTATGAGGAGGTGAGCTGGTCATTCCTTTAGAGATCGTTTCTCTACTGTAAGGATGAAAGCTAGCCAACGTGACTCAGTTATAAATTGTAGATGAACCGCCACCCATAGTCTCGTTCCAATATCCAGTCGAATTAGCTTGTCCCATACTTTGTCCACTCTCACTTGATGCATGTTGTTGATTCAATTCTCCAAAAGGTAACATGATTCTTTCACTAATTTCCTCTTGATTCCCTTGAAAGTTGCCATACTTGATTCCATTCCCTTGAAATGGAAACCCAATTGTTGGTTTGAAATCTTGTAGATTGAATCTTGTTCCATTAAACATTGTGTTTTCATTCGTTTGATCTATAGTTGAAGTCATAGATGATAAAAAGTTGACATTATGGATATTTTCAATCTTTGGTAGCCTTAAAAACTGAGAAAAACCATTATGATAGTCTTCTTGTGTGACTTGTGTTCCTAAATAAAGATCTTGGCCTTCATGTGTAGTGACATTTTGAGACGAAAAGTGTGAGAGATCGATCGGTTTGGAGATGGACGATGTGGATGATATCGATCTCTTGTTCTTTCTTGAACCGCCGCCAATAGGAACGCTTCTAAGGGACCCACCTTTAGTCCAATACCTTTTACATGACTTACAGAAGTATCTTGGTTGAGTTAAGCTATAATTGTTATAGTAACAAAACTTGGTGTTGGTTGAATTGCATCTTGGACAGTTTAGTGAGTGTTCATGTTGTGGCTTTGCCTTCTTATCTTCTTGCACTTTATTATAACTTCCATCATTCCTAACATCCTGAAATTACAACAAGAAACAAACAATAACTTTTTTTTCTCTTTAAACGATCATTAAGAAAAGACGATAAAGAAAGTCGTACGCTTTTTCTAAAAACACAATTTTTTGATCAAAAAATCGACATAATAATTTCCATGATCTTACCTTAACCCATTGAGCAGCATCCATGACGTGAAATGGGTTCTAAAAGAGCAAAGATTGAATACTAATGTTGTTAAAGACAAGTTGAAAACTCAACTGTTTTGTTGTGTATGATAAAAGTTAATATAAAGCAAGAAAAGAATGTTTTGGGAATGTATGTGTTGTGGGTTTATTGGGTGAGTAAGATATGTATAATGAGTGAAGACAGAAAAATGGGATTTCTTTTTTGACTTAATGTTGTGAAATCGATCTATATAACTATTTTAGTATTTGTTTTTTTGTTGGTGGGTTGTTTGTTTATATTTTGATGAGTGGAAGTGGAATTTTGAGCTATCAACGGTCGTTGATTTGTATATCTTTGACTTGTGCTAAGTGGAGGCGAATGGTTGAACATAATATGAGCTATCGGCAAGCGTAAGATAAAAGTTTCACATATAGTTTAACAAATGGTATGAAAAGTGAGAGGTGTACAAAAGTATCTCAAGTTCAATGTTAGAAATGATACTAACGAGTAACGAGTTGGGTTGCCGTTTGATTAAGGAAAAAAAAAAAATTAGAAGCAAATGACATAAATTAAAACACATAAAAAAATTCAAAGTTAAAAAAAAAAAAGATAAAATAATTATAATTATAATTATAATTATATTAATAATAACATAATAATAATTATGTTTGATTTGTAATAAGTGAAAATTTATGTGATTAATTTGTAATATGTGAATAAGTTAAACACTAATAATTATGATTAATTTGTAATAAGTAAAAGTTATGTGGTTCATTTATAATAAATGAGAAAAATAACTATTCACCAAATTTTGTGTTTTAGTTTCTGTTTGGTCGAGAGGAAAGACACAACTGTCCCATTAATAATGTGAGACGTACATCGACGATTGGTACAAACCATTTAATAAAATAAAAAATATATAATAATAATTAATAATAATAATAATTTTAAAAAATAATTAATAACAATAATAATGAGGCATTATTAAAAAGTAAGAAATTATATGGTTGATTGTAATAATAGAAGGTTTTGTGGTTGATTTATAAAAAGTGAAAAGTTTGTATTGATTTGTAAAAAACTTAAAATAATACTGTAATAATTAGTAGTTATTAAAAAGTAAAAAGTTATGTGGTTAATTTATAATAAGTGAAAAAGTTTTGTGATTAATTTGTAAAAAGTGAAAAGTTTTGTGTTGATTTGTAAAAACAAAAAGTGTGCTATTCCAAGTTTCTTTATTTTGGTTAAGGGTTGAATAATAACCTAAATACATCGGTTTGGTTGGTACATAATCTAAATGAGCAAATAGCTGTTTTTTTATGTGTATGGTTGTTTTTCAAAAGAATGATTAATCATTGAATGCAGAATCGTTCACTATGTTGTGTTTTTATTTGTAACATCTAAATGATAAGTGGTAATGAATGATAGAAAAACTCGTGTTGAGTAATTCAAAGATGGAACTATCTCTAATCCGTTAAGCACCTTCATTTTATTTTAGAAAATGATGTGGTAAGTTCTTGTGGTCACTTTTGTAAAAAACTCGATTGCTCGCTGATTAATCATTTTTAAGTGCAATCCGTTCTGATTTTTCAAAATTCGTTTAATTAATTGGTCAACGTCAATTGATGGTTCAAAATCGATGTCCTCTATGTGATGATGATGATGATACGGAGTCAATTGATCATTCATTAATCCTTTGACGATGCTCATTTGATGTATGTTAGACTAGGCTCGGTATCAAATTTAAGCATAAATGAAGCTTTTTGATTTAATGGTTCACAAGCAATGTCACAATGTCACCGGGTCGGGCGCAAAATTTGACAAGCATTAGAATGGACGTGTGCATATCTTATATGGGAAAACCGAAATCTCAAAGTATTCAAAAAAAAAAAAATGTTGGAACAGACTTACGGTGCTAATGGAGATTCAACTCAAATCGTTTGAATAGATATCCGCTCGTTTCAAGAACGTGAAGATTGATTGGCTTCAATGGCTAACTAGTCCGCATAGTTATGTTATATAATTGTATTATCTCTGTGTATGTATTCTGTGAACATTGCGTAGCCTCTTGTGTCATAGTTGCCTTCTCTGCAACTACATGTATTTGTCATTTGTGGCGTCTTCTATATCAGCTATGAATTGATGTTCGAGTTTATCTATACATTGGGTTGGATTTGTCCAAGCTCGGCCCCTTCGTGTTTAATGATAGGGTTAAAGCTACAAATATGCTATATACTTTCTCAAATATCTCAATGTCGCCCATATACTCATTTTCATCTCATGTCGGCTATATACTTTCAAAAAGTGTACCAATACAGGCCACTATACTTTTTTTACCCATAACGAAAACAATTGATGATGTGACTTCTAAGTAGTCATGACACGTCGGTGATACATCGGAACAAAAACTGAAAGTATATAGCCTACATCGGAACACAACTGAAAATATATGGCCTATTTGTAGCCATATAAGATAGGAAAAAAGTTAAATAATTAACTTTACCGGTTCGGCAGGTAACCGTTAACGAAATGTTGACATTGGTACACTTTTTGAAGGTATTTAGACAACATGACACGAAAATAAGTGTATGAGCGATATTGGGTGATCAAGCATAAAATGGTCCAAGGGGTTCGGTTCATGCAAGATCAACAAATAAGGGGGATTTAAGGGTTTCTTTAACTCTCCGGTTCGGAGTACCGTGAATAACCCTCATACGAAATGATGATCTCAGAAAGGGTGGTTAAACGTAACCCACCATCATTCGAGTTAGCCGGAATTGATGGCTCGAGGGCGATGTTAGGATTTATGTTATATAAACGTTACCTGAAATCAAAAAGTGTATAAAAGAGCTATTCTGGTCGTGCAAGTTAGCTAGAGTGATAAATATGATTAAGAGTGATTCTTTGGTGAAGTGAAAATGATTCAGAAGTGATGCCTATGATAGCTCATGTTGCATTTATTTATATGTGTGAGCTTTTGTCCTTTAGTGCCATGTTAGGAGACAAAAGGACATGTTTTATTGCCACGTCATTTTTTCCTTGTCCTTTTAGCCCAAAAAAGCTGTAAAAGTGCTGCTATTATTTTAATGATACCCCACCCCAGGCAACCAAACAAAGAACTCAAGACACTCCCCGAGCTCTAAAATAAAGAAACTAACCTATGGAAAAAATTATTGAAATTAGATTACGATTACAAAGGCTAAAAATAAATCAGGATCGTACCGTCATGCCACAGGGTGTCCTTTCTGCTTTAGTGTCGCTACAGTACATCTCTAGCCTCGTTCATGTCAGTTAGGTGGTGCGCCGTTTAATCTGCACGATCAATGTTGCGGATATGTTATTAAGGCATAATTAGATGGCGCGTGATGGTGGGTCACGTTTAGCCACCCTAATGTTGCGCAATGGATGTGCGATTATATAGGGCGATGCGTGCCATTCTGATGTTGCGCAATGGATGTGCAACTATACGCATCATTAAGTCCCCCCAGTTCTATATTACGCGCAATTTATTGCGCGTGATGTAGAACTCTAATTATGACATTCAGTGCGCTAAAGAGGTGCATTTAATGCTAGGGTGGTTTTTACGGCTTGTCAGTCTGGCAGGCATTGGATACTGTCAACTCAACCGTCACCCTTGCACGTTTACTGTCGCCTGTCAGTTTTGCTTCCGCTGGATTTGCGACACGTGTACGACTGTAATGCGGTTTCCTTTCGTCAATGTTTCCCATTCAAATTTTTCCCTATATATACCCCATTAACTTTTTCATAAAATCTTTTACCGCCTATACATCTTCTCTCATTCTTTCGTTCTTGCATTCGATCCAACGCCTTTACGATTTGCTTCACTTGCTCCTTTTTTGATCAGGTTAGAGCTTTCTCACTCACCCTTCTTTTTATAAAATCATGTCGATGAGATCTCTTCTGTGATCACTCCTAAGGATTTGGAGGAGATCATGGAGGATTATCCTCCTATTTCTGCATTAAACCCCATTCCCCCTAGGCACAGGCAACGTGCCAACGATCCTCCTGCAAATAAGATTGCCATATACTCGAAGGTGATGAAATATGACATCATTCGCTATCCCCCCACCGAATTCCTTTTATCTGTTCTTCATCACTTCTGTATCGGCGCTGGGCAGCTTCATCCATATAGCGCGTGCCGTATATCTCTTTTCGAGATGTGGATTAGGGCGCAAAACTTTGCCCCTACCGTAAACCTGTTTAGGAACGTTTACTCCTACTAGCCACACAATAACGTCCGGTTCTCATTCACGGAGCGCGTAAAATTCGTCCAGCCGACCAAGGCTGGTATGCGTGAAAAGTGGAAGAATTCCTTCTTCTACGTCGACAACACCTTTATCCCCAACTCTTGCGCAAATGCGCGCGAATGGCACTATAGTGTCAATAAGGACTTAAACGAGAAGTCCATAATGATACCCAATGAGGAGCGCATATACAACCTCTGCAAGGGCAAGCAACTTCCGGTGCGCATATACGCGACGGACATTCTGCGTGTCGGCTAAGTCTGCACTCATCCTGCTATCGCGCCTGTCTTGATGTATAATGGGCAGGGTACGATAGATAGCGCATGTTGCTTTTGTAATTTAGATATTTATTTATTGTGCGTACTAACTTTATTTTGTGTTTATTTTGCAGTCATGTCGATCCTTACCGTTCTTGAGGATGAGGACCTCGATGAGATTGTTGCCGCCTATGGAGGCAAGGAGATTGAGGGATCCCAAGTTGAGGGAGATGCCATCCCTTCTACCGGCACGGAGGCCAATGTCCCTCCTACTGGCGTCGAGTCACATGCGCCCGAGGGGTCACTCACTCTGAGGAGGAGGGGGTTCCACACACGGATGTGGAATCCAGCGATCACAACACCAGGGTTCCCACTCCCCCATCTGCGATCCAAGGGAACCCAGCTAACCAAGGTGCTTCTTCACATAAGAAGAAGAAGCGCAAGCATTCTGATAAGGATGAGGAGAAATCCTATAAGAAGAAGAAGCAGAAGAAGACTGGTAAGCGCACTTGTTTTCACAACTTCCAATTATTATTTGATATGTTTTATTGCCTTTTAACATGTAATTCAACTTTTTTACTGCGCAGATGACGGCGAGGGCCCTACTCCAAACGTGCTTCTAGAGTTCAGCAAATTGACCGAGTTTCTGGAGGTGCCATCTAGGCCCGCCATGTCACAGCTGAAATTTTTGATGGACTACACCCCGGCGAGTGCGCTGAGGTTCTTCAAGAAAGAGAACCTAGATGCAGACCTATACATGGACGTGCAGACGTCACTCACCCATTTTCTGCGCGACGTTTGCGGGATCAAAGACAAATATGCGCTGCTGAAGGGGGGGTCCAGCTTAGGTCAGGAGGCCTTGAGCGTGAGGAGGCATGTGATCGCCTCAATGCGCTTCATGATGAGATGAAGGTGGCACGGAATGTGCAAGCTAGCATTGTGGCTACTGTTGTGCAAGCGTCGTCTGAAAAAGAGGCGCTTTCCAAGGAACTTGAGTTGGTCAAGGCGGAGAGGGACCAACTAAAAATCAATGAAAACGCCCTCTTGACCACCAACGCTGATCTTTGTAAAGCTGTAGAGCAGCATTCCGCGCAACTTAACGAACTGGATGGGATGCGCAAGTATGCCTGGGACCAGTTCATCACTCCAAAACTTGGGCTCCCAGGGTTGGTTACGCGTGCTTGCAACTCTCTTGTCATGAACGATGCGTACAACAGGGCTGCGCGGTCCATGAAGGCGGCCAGAGGTGCAGGTTCTGGGAGTTTCTAAAGAAACATATTTAGCTTCCCACTGACCTGCCACCTTTCGTGGCCAAGAAACTACCTTCAGGTGCTGTTGAGGAGAAAAAAGCGGTTGTGCTCGCGCTAGAGCACGTAGATGTGCCCAACCTTATTGCTATGACGCAGAGTACCGAGGCTACCGTCGAACAGTTGTTGAACGCTGTTTTTTAGTTTTTTATGTTTATATATTGTACGCACATTGCACTTTTTGTAATGAACACTTTATGAAATGAAGCATCTTGTTCTTTTAAGTTATATCTCTTGTTGATCGCGCTATTACTTTTATTACTTGTATTCAATTATTGCATATGCATAATACCGGGTATAGATTTGTACTTGTGAATTGTGGTGACACCAATTGCACGTATATTGACTTCAACGTTTCAAACACGTTAGGTTCGTGGCTTAAACAAGTTAAATTTGTTAATTGTATATCATACTCAAGGCATGTCAGCGCGTAATTTATCATATATGTTGTTATGCACACAACATAGACTTAAACTACACGCCCTAATATCTGCGCATCGAGAGCCTTCTAAGTGCGCCAACACTTAGGATTGAGGTCAAGAGTGACCAACCCTATCGCTTATAGTCATGACTTGCAGATCTCGTATTCTGCGTGGGTGTGGATAGGACAAACCTGTTGATGCATTTTCTGTAAGTCCATAGACATCTATCTTACGTTTGTGATTAGTACTTCAGTTTATGGGCTACCATGATCGCTCGTTATTATCCTATTTGTGTTTATATGTGCTTACAGGTACTGTAGGAACGCGATAAGGATGTTTGACTTTATTAGACTCAGTCAGACGTACGAGTGAAGCCTCACTCGTAAGGCTGACAAGCTCATACGCACGAGTGTGCTGAGCTGAGTCACAAACCTAATCTGTGTAAATATACACGAGAGTGTGATCACCTGTACGGCTGAGACAGCCCACTCGTACGAGTGAGGGCTGACTCACGCGGTTGAGTTAACAGCAGGGGTATATAAGTGTTTATGTTCTTCATTTTAGGTTAAGCCTCTCATTACACACACATCACTCAGATTTGGTAGCCTGTCCGATTCTCTCTCAACCCAAATCACTCAAGAGGTGAATAATAGCTCTAGGTGTTAATCTAATCACACATCCATTGTTGTGGTTTGACTTAATTAATCCCAAAAAGCATTTCATATTCACTAGAGGGTTTGATTCACTAATTCCGCCATTGTGTGAGTTAAATATGTTGATTTTAAAGTTTCTAGTCATGTTTCATCATTGGCATCATAGCGTTAGTTGTGATTTTAACATCATCCTAATGATTTTTGATGATTAAAGAGTTTATTATTTGGGTTTTTGAGTTTAGAGTGATTTTGATCAAAAAGGAATCATTTTTACCTGTGTAATTGTGATTAGAGTGTGTGTATGTTAGTTTAGTGCTAATCCAGCTTGTGGACGAAGAAATTGAGGTTTAACATCAGTTTCTAGGTTTTAGAGTGAATTAGGTTGAACAACAACCCACACGAGTGGGTCTGTGAAAATTTTCTCACTCGCACGGTTGACCTCACTCGTGAACTCACACGCACGGTTTAGCATAACCTTAGTTAGGTTAAGTGACTACAGTCTGATCACACGAGTGATCATACGGTTGACTGTAAAATGTACGAGTGATTACACGGTTGATCCTTACTCGCACGCCTGAGGTTTAGTGTTAGTTCTTTTGGTTGGTTAGGTCATACGTACGATTAAGTCGTGACACGTACGCTTGAGGTAGTGACACGTACGCGTGAGGTATTGACTCGTGCGCTTTAGATCCTGAACCGCACGGTTTACCTGTTTTGGTAATATTGTCAAGATGTTTAATTCGAACGATTATGCGTTAGTTGCACCGTTAGTTCAGAGTATTACGAATATGACTCAACGATTACTCCTTGCTGAGAGTGATTCCGGAAGTGGTACGAAATGTCCAAGATTAATGAACATGGATAACTATTCTACTTGGAAGTCTAGATTTAAAATTTGGTCTGATGGTCAGGACACGAAGCTTTGGAAGTACATTGAAACCGAATTTCAATGGCCACGTTCACCAGTTACAAATGAATTGTATACGTTGCATAATATGCCTTCGGAAGAACGTGAAGAGTATAACTTGGAGAAGAAGATGTATTGTAATGTGACAAGTGCTCTTGATGGTCCAATTTTTCATCAATTTCCGTGTCATGATAATCCATTTAAGATATGGGAAGCACTTCATACTTTCAACGAAGGAAATACATCTTACAGAACTAGAAAAGGTTTAGAGTTGAAAGCTGAGTTTGATCGTTTTCACTGGCACGTCGGAGAATCTATTACGGAATTGGTTGAAAGATACCGTCATTTGCTAGCTGAACTGCACAAAACATGATGTAACCATTGCTGAGAAAGATAAAGTGACATGTCTAGCTGGAGCATTACCTTTAGAATGGAATGGTTTCGTACTAACTATGAAAACCAGTGGAGAACTTGCTACTGCTACTGTGAACTCGTTTATCGCAAGACTTCAGGAAGAAGAATTAGAACTGTTAAACAAAGTCAAGAGGTCTAAACAAGTTCAAGACACCAAAATATATTGTCCAAATGGTTATACACCTCCTAAGTCAGCTCATGAACCATTTTAAATAGCTTTTGCTATAAACAATCAGAATATGTATGGTTTAAATGTTAGCAGTGCACCTATTTAACAACCTTCGTTTCCACCACAAGTTTCACCATGTTCACTCAATACTCAATCATAGCCTACTTCTAATACTACAGAGTCATCTACACCGACTGCATCAGATGTTCTTTCTGCATTTAAGATTGAAAACATGAGGAAAGCTGGGAAAGAAAAGATTAGTGAAGATATAGCTTTACTATCAAGCCTTGTTAATTCCTATGATAGTTATCTTGATGGTCGTATGAGTAACATTCATCTAACAACTGAAGATTATCATCAACTTGTTAAAGATGAAGTAGAAAAGATGGATATTATATGGGGTATGGTAAATCTTATGAGAAGAGCAAGAGACTACGAAGAGCGAACTGGAAAACCGATCAGTCTGACCTAAGATACAAAAATGGGATTTGATATGAATACTGTTACTTGTTACAACTGTGGAGAATTAGTTCATTTTTCAAGACAGTGTACAAAACAGAAGAAGCAGGGTAATCGTAATCCTTTCAAGAATCAGAACTACAGTTCTCAGAGTCAAACAACTAAACGTGAGATTAACATTACTGATAAAGTAAATGAACCAGAAACAACTGAGACTCCTAACAAAGCTTTGGTTGTCATTCATGGAGATGATGTTGATTGGTCTATCAAATTGAATTTAGATGATCAACAACCTAAATCTAACATGGCAAAGATCACTGAAGTTGAAGCAGATTGTGTCACTGATCGAAATTTAATTGAGAAGCTGACTGCTCGTGCTGAAAGAGTTGAAGAGTTATCTCGAACCATTCAGAAGGAGAAGGTTCAGAAACAGGTTAAAGACAAATTCAAGAAGGCACGTGATTCAGTTCCTCGTACACCTGAATCTGGAAGTGTTTCACCAACTTCATCAGAGGACTATTACTTCAATAGTTAGAAGAGTATATATGGTGATACCTCAGTGTTTGAAGATAGTCTAGAAGCGGATCAACATGAAGAAACCTTATTTGATGCTGATAAGGAACTAGACGAATGGGGTAGAATGATTGCCGTAGAGTTGGAAATGTTAGTTCTCATGGTTGAAGGTTCAAATCTTGAGTGTGTAAATTCAGAAGATGACGATTTAGACGAAATTTCAGATTCAGAAGTTGAAGTTAAAGCTGATCGTACTGGACTTGATCAAACTAATTTTGAGGCACTGAACAAGCAAGCAGTAGATTTACTAAAGACGTGCTTATCAAAAAGTGATCTTGAGAAGGTCACCAGGTTAACAAAAGCTAAAGATATTTGGGACAGACTTGAACAGATTCATTTGGGAAAAGATGTTGATACATCAGAGTTTCTTACAGATTCATCAGAATCAGAAGATTAGCTCGATGATGGGAAGAAGACAAATTACTTTGCATTTATGGCTGAGACTTCTTCATCAAATAACGCTCAACAGGTATCTTCTGATCCATCTACTGATAATGAATGTGTTAAATGCGCTGAATCTAAAATAACAATAGACAATTTAACAAAGGCTTATGCGGAGATGAAAGATAAATGGCAAGCAAACCATGTGACCACTAAGGTTGAAAATGAGTTGAAAGAGCAGATCAAAGTTTATAAAAAACAACTTCACGATCTTAAATGTTATAACTTTGTCATAAATCAAGCTTTAATTAAACGTGTTGACACAATTAATGAACTAAAGAAAGAAAATGAATGCGTTAAAGGTGATTTAGAAGCAATTTCAATTAAATTAAAATGTTGGGCAAGTGCGTCACAGTGGAATGCATTAATGGTGGAAATTAATGACACCAAGGGCAAGGGTATTGGATATAAGTCTGCATCTCCTCCTTTTCAGAACACATTTATTAATGCAAACGTAGTTGACGATCAACCAGAAGACTGTATTCCTCTTAGTTATGAAGATTACGTTGAAAAGAATAAAAAATGTAGCTCAACTAAGAATACAACTTTTGATGATAATGCTGAAGGTGCTCTAGATCATGAGGAAGATAGGAAAACTGGGTTAGGAGATAAGTCTAAGACAAGTAGGGTTAGAACACCAAAAGGTCCTGTTAAAATTTTAAGAAATTGTAAGACCCGTTAATTCGTATGACGTGTAATGAATATATATATATATATATATATATATATATATATATATATATATATATATATATATATATATATTCATTACACGTCGTACGAATAATATATACGAAAAGGATATATAGGTGTATCGTATATGTACGTCTAGTGTATGAAGGGTTCGAGACGCGTTCGTGTGTTGGAGTTCAAGTACGCGAAAAATGGACAAAAACCCACATAAGGTCGCGGCGCGACAGTGTGAGCCACGGCGCGACATTTAACTAGAATCAGGATTAGGAGGCACGCAAACAAGACACCAGACCACGACCAAGGTCGCGGCGCGAGGAAAGAGAGCCGCGGCGCGGAAAATCTGGGGGGCTCGTTCTCGATTTCGTAGTTTTAAGGGTTTTTAGGGGCATTTTAGTCATTTTGCGTGTGTGCCAAATTTGGGATCTTAAATCCCATCCACTCATCTCATTTTCTTTATTTCTTTTTCTTTTTTTTCTTCATTCTCTCTCAAAACTTAAATACTTCAAATCATTCAAGAGGGATTTTGGAAAGGAGGAAGCAGGATTCGATCGAAAGCGTAAGAGGCAACTTTATTCTCCTCGTTCTTAGCTACAAGGTGATACTAGTGGTAAGCTCTAACTCCGAAATTTGTTTTTGTGTTCATGTTCATATTTTAGGGGTTTTTGATTTTGAGTTCATAATGAAACCTCATTAGTTGTTAATGGAAGGTTAACACCAAGATTCTGGTTTATAAGTGATGAAGGCGGGTTTTGGGTCGAAAACCGATTTGGCCATGATTAGGTTTTAGAATTGGGTTTAATCACTAGGTTTAGTGACTATGTAAGTGTTGGAACCATTTTGGGTCTATTTGGTTGACTAATTTTGAAATGGGTCAAAATTAGGGTTTAAGTGTCATTTTAGGCAAGATAGGTGTTTAACACCTATGATTGGGTTTAATCGGTGTATTAGGACAATTCTCACTTGTGTTAGTGATTATTGGTTAGTATGGGCGCGGTTTGTGCTTGGAAGTGCATTTGGGTCGAAATTGCACTAATTGTAAATTGGGTTGGTTTGTAAGTCCACCCTAATTGTGGTTTGTATTGTGTTAATGGAATAGGTACGTTCCATTGACGTGTTGCGGATTTGTTCGGTTGCATTCATCAAGACGACAATGTGAGTGTTAATATCCTATGTGCATATGTATGTGTAGGATGGGTACGGGTCGGGTGAAGTGGTTCTCGGTTATAGAGCTCACTTCACATATAGGTGATGAAACATGACTAGGAACTTCAAAATCAACAGGTTTAATTCACACAAATGCGGAATTAGTGAATCAAACCATTCTAGTGAATATGTGAAGCTTTTTGGGATTAAATTAGTCAAACCACAACAAGGATTGTGTGATTAGATTAATGCCTAGAGCTATTATTCACCTCTGGAGTGATTTGGGTTGAGAGAGAATCGGATAAGGCTACCAGATCTGAGTGATGTGTGTGTAATGAGAGGCTTAACCTAAAATGAAGAACATAACACTTAAATACCCTTGCTGTTGAGTCAACCGCGCGATTTAGCTATCACTCGTACTAGTGATTTGTCTCAGCCGTGCGGGTGATCACTCACTCGTGTATGTATACTCAGATTAGATTTGTGACTCAACTCAGCTCAACCGTGCGTATGAGCTTGTCAGCCATATGAGTGAGACTTCACTCATACGTCTGACAGAGTCTAATAATGTCAGACATCCTTATCGCGTTCCTGCAGTACTTGTAACCACATATAACCATAGATAGGATAATAACGAGCGATCATGGTAGCCCATAAACTGAAGTACTAATCACAAACGTAAGCTAGATGTCTAGGGACTTACAGAAAATGCATCAACAACTCCCCCGGGACCTAGAACATCAATTACAATAAAGTAAACGTTCATGAAATACAAATAAGTCCAACAGTAACATCAGTTTAACATCAAATACATACCCAGATTCTCTCTCTCGCATAAATACATCATTAAAAACAAAATACAAACTAGCAATACAGTATCTGACATAGATCAGCTGGCTTAAACTTGGTTTGAGCTTTGAGCATCACTTTCTCTGTTGAGGTATGCATAGTACACATCGATCACACATTGATATCTCAAAGCTTCCTCCTTTTGATCATCTCTAAACATAATGTGATGGCGGTGAAGGGTCTCCACATCAAATCTCGATAAGTTCCTCAGCCACATAGGATCTAAAATCCTCACGTTGTCGAACTGTATGCTTCCATCTTCCTTTTCAATTGCAGTCAAGATCACTGCTTCCTCCGATAACTCATCATAGAACCACCATCTGAAGTTTTTACATATATCCTTGGGTAAGGGCATCAAGGGTGATTGTTTCATGTACTTGGCTGGACGGAACTTAACAACGCGTACAGGTCCACCTTTAGAATTTCTCTTTGTCGGGTGCATGGAAAACCTGGCGGCTGTTGACTTAAAGATATCCCATTTCCCTGTCTTATACTCATATCCGAGTTTTTTCTGAAACCACCTGGAAAGGTTACTATCTTCAGCGTTCAACATCTTCAGCTTAGCAAGTTGCATGATCTCGAAGTAAGGTAGAGTTTTGAAGTGACTCGGTCTTGCCATATAATTAACTCCTCCTTCCCTCTTGATTGCAAAACAATTGATCTCCTTGAAGTAACCCCAGCTCAAAATTTTACCCTTGAAATACTTCTTGGTTCTCTTTCCCCTTTCGTAGAAACTAACAAACTTCGGCTCGAGTTCTGGCTTATTCAACTGATCAGGGTTAACGACATTCTGTTTCCACCAACTCTAATGGATCTCGTCTTTTTCAACGTTTCTGTTAACTTTAACCCTATCACGTTTGAACCATTCATTAATCTCATTCCATGCCTCGGCTTTAGCCTGCTCAGCTCAGAGTTTCTTCTTCTTCAGCTCAGTCTCTTTTCTTTCTTTCTCAACAAGCAGTTTCTCATGTTGGATTTTCTTATTCCTTTCCATTAACTCATCAACTTCCTTGATTTGCTCCATGTATACCTTCCTTGCTTCTTCTAAATCATTCAATCTCTTTGTTTTCACCTCACTACTCAAATTGAAAAAGTCACTTAAAGTGTTGAGTGACGGATTTGAGTATGGCTCAAGCGAAGGCTTAACAATCTCAACTTCTTCTTCTTCTTCTTCTTCTTCATCAGATTCTGTTGCCAATTCATCTTCAGATTCAACAATCACATCTTCTTTCACATTATCTTTACCAACATAATCTTCACTCTTCTCATCCGCAAAAAACTTATCGAAATCACTTAAGTTGATATTTTGGATTGATTCGGGAGGGATACTGGCAAATGACTCTTCTTGTCAAGCCTTGTTCTCAGGTTCAACTGTCTCTGCATCCTCTGTATCATTTTCTCTATCGTATGCCAGAGCAGCAAGCTGTTCCATCGGAAAATCACTTGGTGGAACGTACCCCTTTTCTACATCATTAAAAACATTTGAATAATTCATATAATATTCAGCAGTAAAGACCTCACCATATTCATTAAAGCTTCGAATAGGTATCACTAACGAAATCTAAAAAGAAGGTCCTCCAGTTCCAGCATCTTCTTCATCGTCTTTCTCATCATCACCACCCAAATCAGAGGAATATTCTTCTCCTCTTTCCTTAATCAACTTTGATTTACCATAGGTAAGAAATTCGATCTTATTGTTCATCTCCTTCAATTTCTCCTTATTCTCACTCTTAATCGTCAACACCTTCTTCTTCAACTTCTCCGTTCTACCCTTCTGACGGTCCAATCTATTCGATAACCTCTTGTTTTCCTCCACTAACGACTCAATCTTAGCTTCATTGATCTTCTTCTCCTCAATAACTTGATTCTCTAGATTGGTTATTTTCGTGATCAAAGACAACAGTAGATTTTGCTTTGTCTTGAATTAGGATGATGTGACCTGAGGTGTTGTGGTCGCAGGTCTCGGTGAGGTAACAGCGGCTCTTGCATCCTTCATGAAACCGGATGGTTGTCTCTGAGCTTGTTGATTCGAACCTCCCTGAGATGACCTTTGAGATGAGTCATAATCGTGTTTAGTTCTCTTCTCGTTCTTCTTGGGTTGTTCTGAAGTCATCGCTTCCTTCCCTTTCCTCTTCCTTTGAATCAAACTAACATCTTCCTCTGTCGCTTCATCATCACCTTCAATAACTTCATCATTAACATTACCTCCTCCTTGAGCTTCACCGGTAGCTCTCTGATTATCATCTCCACCTTCTTCATCTGTAACTTCGTAGTTAGAGTCTGAATCATCGTTTCTCCACGCGTTACCAGACGAACATCGATAATTCTCCTTAATCAGATGGCAAACAAGCTTTCTATTAAAATCAGGTTTCAAACCCTCGTTTCTTGTTTCCTCCATTCTTCGGAAAGTTATCGAATTCATTGGCCTAGGGTGAATAATATCCTCTTCAAGCTTCGGTAGATCAGGTGCAGCATCATTAATAATCATTTGAAGAAAACGGGCGTAAATAAGATATCTCTGAGTAGAATTGAAAAGATTCGCTTTGAAGTAATAGAAGACGAATCCTAAGAAATCATATGGAGCTTTTAGAACAAGTGCCACAAACATACTTTGCACTTTCTCGTTCAGCTTATCGAAACCAGCTTTACGTCCACTCAAACAATGCATGATCACATGAGAAAGATATGGAGGCCGAAGTGTCTTCATCAGTTCAGATTTGCCAGCAATATAGCCAGATAAGCACATCTTTTAAAGCATCCGTGAATTCTCTCACGATCTATTGTCATATGGGAGCAATTCTCGTCATTGAAGCCTAAAATCTTCCTTATCACAGTCTCAGAAACTATGATCTCATGTCCTTGAACAGTACTGACTATCTTAGTCTCATCTTCCGATACATCAAGTATAGCATTTCTCCAGAATTCCCTCTGATGGCTGTAGTATGCCATGCATTGGGTAGAGATAGCAGTATGAATTCTTGATCTCTTAAGAAATTCCACAATCTCCTTAAAGTGATCACCTCTCTCGAGAGTAGTTTCATATAGAGCAACTTGATTGTTCAGCTCACCCTTCTCTAGGATAATTTCTGGTTGAGCAGGTGGGTTAACGGGATTCACTTGAGTATTTGCTTCTTGCTCCCCCTGTCCTTCTAGATTAACAACTGGAAAACTGACTTGTTGTTCAGCCATTGATGATATCTTAACAAACTGAAATATCAACATAAACGTTAGAAATACAACCCACATTTCATAAAACATCAAAGCATTCACAACAAAGTGTCATAAACATGTTAAAATGATAAACCGTGCGAGTGATACTGTCACAAGTGCGGCTGAGAGATTAGACATGCGAGTAACATAGTCACTCGTGCCACTGTTGACACGTTTGAAAAGTAATGTGGTTTCAGACAAGGTACACGGTTGAGGCAACATTTATAAGCGAGTGAGTCAACCGTGTGGTGACTCGTGCGGTTAATCACACGTGTCAGCTCAGTCAAGCGAGTGAGCAACCAAATCAAATCGAACAAGTGAGCTCAAAGGTTCACACAGTTGATCATCAACCACGTACTGACTCGTTCGAGTCATGTCTCACGCGTGCGAGTGATGTCACTAGTGCATGTCTGATGAAACCGATATTAAATGCATTTTTAAATCACCGAGATTACATATTTGATCGTTTTAGGGGCCGATTTATATCACAATAGCAACATTAGGTATCGTTTAACTCAAAACAAAAACATATACACATCAAAACAAGCTTCAATTTAATGAAATTCAACATACAAACCCTTAGGGTTTTGATACATTCAAACAAAAAATTAGCACACTAAAACTTGATGAAAATATACCTAGATGGTGGTGCTGTGGTCTGCTAAACGTGCTTAACAAACGCTGCGGTGGAAAACAAGATTGGTGATGATCGAATTTTGAGAGAAAAATAGGTAGAGGGTGCAAGAGTGAGCGACTGTGCTCAGCACTCTCTATTTATACTCTCGTGATCAACGGTACGGTTGATCACACGATCCATTATCAACCGCTCATCTCACATAATCACTCGTGCGTGTGACCCAGATGTCTTAGGACAATTCTAGAACAGGGTTATTCGTACGGTTAACCTCACACGTGTGGTTACTCGTACGGTTCACACATCAGTCATGCGAGTGAGCCACTTAGGCAATTTCAAATTTTCAAATTTTCACAAACTTAGGATTTCAACTCGTTTGGCAATCTTAGAGCTAACTAGCACTTTCAATTTGAGTCATAAATCACTAATCCATCAAGAAATGATCATTAACACTTAGGTTGATCAAAAATCTTAACCACAACAAGGTTATTACTCTAAACATTCTGTTTCACATGAGTAAGTCCTACAATGTAATGTCATCTTAATTTCACTAATACCTTAAATCATTAAAATCCTTCAAACAATCACAAGCTCTACAAACTTCTATCTTGTGGATATGGTGGCAAAAAATATCTTGATCTCGACAAGGTTTTTTCAGATGTCATTGTACATTCAGAGGATAATCAAAAAACAAAAGAACGAGAGAAATCTTTATAAATTTTCTAAAATATAATGTCATGCAACTAAACATATGCAAAAAAATAAGACATTCTACCATGAAGTGCAATAACATGCAAAACCAAAATCTTTTTATTGTTTTACAGTTTTCAATGCAAGCTATTTAACAAACAGATAAACAAACACATAAATCCACATTCTTTTTGTGAGCAAGATGATCAACAATTTAAAAACGGATCAGAACTGACATATTGAATCAACTTCTGTTGTTCATTCCTAATTGTCTAGTTTATGTTCATTATCATGCAATTACTGATATCAATCCTCATTAAACATGAACATATTCATTCCGGACACTTCGACAATCATGTTGGCATTAATTACTTGAACACTATAAAGCAGTGACTTTTGAGATCACGCTAAGTTCATTAATCATTGATTCTTTCACCACTTATTATTGTGCATTTTTATTAGGTTGTCAATTCATTACGCGTAACTTTCCGTTATCTCTTTCCATGTACTTCATTCAAATTGAACAGGATGGTTCTCACGGCATTTTGAATAACCTTGTCAGCCTTTGGCTTCTACTAATGTGTTGACAATCTTCAATCTAGTTGGTAGGCAGATCTTAGTGTATATTGGATTATCCGAATAGGCGCATTATTTACCGCGGGGATTGGTCTACAGTTAAAGCAGACTTTCCTGATGACCATTCGTCACACGAAATAAATCTCAAGGCCCTTAACTTCTTTATTTTCAATTTGACATGGAAAATGAAATCGAAAGTTAAACTTTCATATATATGTTATTTATAGTATATCTAGGTAAGTATCTTTCCAACTTACAGTCTAAATAGGTATAACTCTATATTGCAGACGACAAAAATCTTGATAGTTCAGTGTGAACGTCGTGATTAAACAATTCAATCTGCACGGGGGCGTCACACTAAGAATGATCTGAGTTCTTTATGAGCACATCATGAATCAGCATTCTTCATACTTTCAGGACTTTGCCATCTTGATAAGCCAATTATTTTTTACAATGATTTTCTTTTGATATTTTTTCTCAGCATACCACTGTCTTTTGATATATTTATTTTGAATGCCATCATGAATGGATTTTCCATTTTTATACATGAACTCATGTTTCTTTGTTGTGTGCTCAGATCACTCGAAGGTTTTCTCCCTTAAATGCTTGAACGGTCCGCAATAAGGAATTATACTTTTCAACCTTAAGCGAGAAGGGACACTTACTTCGACATAAACTAATTTTCTCTGTTATTTTCGGGGTTTAGTTTCGATTATAAAGTCTTAGGCCCATGACAACGTGGTATGCACTAGCCAAACAGATAATCCTCAAACTAAAATCCACACCAACCTTTTCTAGTGATTATCAATTATGATAGGGGATACCCTCAACCGACTATTGAGTTCCTCAACAATTATCATTAGATACAATTTTGAAGATAATTAGGTGACTACCTTCAAACGCTACAGATCGTTCATGACTTCTGAATCTTAGATGATCGTTATTCTTATTATGATTGTCTAATGCCAAGAATTCATAAGTCACATCTATCAGTACATCACACAACAGATAAACATAAACATTCAAATCAGTCCATACTAATCAAATATATCAATTCTCAGTAAAGTAATTTCTTCATCTCCCACATATTAATCAAAACAAGCTCCTTTTCAGATTTTTCAACTTTTTAGGGTTTTCTGATGAGTCATTTTATACTTTTTAGATATTTTCTGTTGAAACATATACTCCCCCTAAAATATTAAAACATAAAATCTTTTTGTCTTTTAGTATTTTAACAAAAGAAACAGAAAATAACTACAGACTAGCATGCAAACATGAAAGAATTCATGCAGAGAAATGCAGACAGGAAGCAAAACTATGCAATACAGATAATAAGAAACTAAAATCTATATGTCATTCATCCTACATGCAAAGTTTAAAAGTTTGATTAACCCCCACACACAACATCTGAAATTACTTTGTCTCGATCAACAATGCCATTCATCTCTAAAAGTAGCAAGAACCTAGGTTTATCAAAAGCCTTAGTGAAAAGGTCAGCCCTCTGGTCCTTAGTACCTATTCTCCTAACCTCAATTATCTTTTTCTCATGGCAATCCCTAAGAAAATGATATTTAACACCTATTGTGTTTAGTCTTAGAATGTTGCACAGGATTCTTAGTAATTACAATAGCAGCAGTATTATCAATATAAAGATGAGAGAAAGAGATTCTTAGTCCGTAATCGCGAAGTTGTTGTTGAATCCAAACAACTTGCGAACAGCAACTAGCAGTAGCGATATATTCAGCTTCACACGTGGAAAGCGCAACTGCAGTTTGTTTCTTGCATTGCCAGGTCACCAGCCTTTCACCTAAAAATTGACATCATCCTGATGTAGATTTGTTGTTGATTTTGCAACCTGCATAGTCTAAATCACTATATGCTACAAGATCAAACTTGTCTTCGTTCGAATACCAGATGCCGAGATTTAGAGAATGTAACATATAACGAAGAATTCTTTTGGCAGCTGTAAGATGAACTGTATTCGGATTAACTTGATAACGTGACATGTTGCGAACATAATATCCGGTATAGATGCAGTGAGATACATGAGCGATCCGATGATTGCTCGATAGTATGTAGGATTAACAGGCTCCCCTTCACAGTCTAACGAAATACCATGATTCACAGCTAGCGGGGTTAACACAGGACGTTCTTGAGTCATACCGAAATGTTCGAGTATATCATTTACATACTTTGCTTGATGAAGAAAAATTCCATTATCAGTCTATTCAACTTGCAAACCAAGAAATTTGTGTAAGAGACCCAATTTGCTCTTTTCGAATTCGTCCTTCATAACCTGCTCGAACTCATCGACGAGTTCCTGCTTAGTAGAACCGAAAATAATGTCGTCTACATAGATCTGGATCAAAATGATATCATCATCTTTAACTTTCGTGAACAGAGTACAATCTACCGTGCCCATTTGATAACCTTTTTCGATCAGATAACTAGACAAACATCCATACCAAGCTCTTGGGGCTTGATGTAAACCATATAGGGATCTTCGTAAACGGTAAACTTTATCAGGATAAAGATGATCTTCAAAACCCAGTGGTTGATTGACATATACTCTTTCATTTAGCTTGCCATAAAGAAATGCACTCTTGACATCCATTTGAAACACTTTGAACTTCATAAATGAAGCAAAAGTCAAGAAAATGCGAATAGCTTCCAATCTGGCAACAGGAGCAAAAACTTCATCATAATCGAATTCAGGATCTCGCTGATAACCTTTACCAACTAATCTTTCTTTGTTACTGATAACATTGCCATCTTCATCAAACTTGCACTTCCAAACCCATTTGAGATCAATTACTTTAGCACCATGCGGCTTAGTAACTAGCTTCCAAATATCTAAATGATGGAATTGCTGAATCTCTTCTTGCATTGCCATGACCCAATCAACATGCTTCAAGGCTTCTATTGTTGTCTTTGGCTCTATTCTAGAAACATGACATTAGTACTCGTAGTATGCAGTAGCAGCTATCATATGAGTATCAACTTGACCATCAAACTGAACTTGCCTTCTTGTTCTAACACATGCATTTGGATCTCCAATAATATTCTCTCTAGGATGAGCAACTGTAGTTATGGGAACTGGTTGTGCGTGAACAGGTATCTCAGGTTGTAGATTTGTAGTATCACCAATATCTTCATGATTATCCGAACTTTCACTTGAAATATCAGATCCGCAGGTATCGTACATTGGATCAACGTCTTGATCTGAATCTTAAACTGGTTCATCGACAGTGGGTAATGGAGTTGGAGTTGGAGTAGGTGCAGATAATTCTGGTTCATTTTGTAAATCAAACAGCATTTGTAACTCAACTTCATTCTCCGTCTGATATGGAGCAAGATTGAATGAGTCAATCAGCTCATCATAGTTATAAATCCAGGGATGACTCTTCGGAGCATTCTTCATATGATTCCTCTGGACATCAACTTCAGACCATTCTTCAACACATCTTATCTCATTGTTGAAAACTCGCTTGCTAGGAGAACTATATCTAAGAAATACTCCAGTAACCACTTTTGAATCAAACTTACTTCCTGGTTTTCTTTTCAAGATGGTACATGGTGCACTAAATGGTTCTAGATGCTTCAAAGATGGTTTTCTCCCATGCAATAGCTCATAGCAAGTTTTACCCAGTCGTTTAACAGTCAGAACTCGATTCATAGTGTAACACGCATTTGCAACAGCTTCACTCCAAAAATGAACAGGTAACGATGAATCTGCTAGCATTGTTTTAGCTGTCTCGATCAATACTGATGAAACATGACTAGGAACTTCGAAATCAACAGGTTTAATTCACACAAAGGCGGAATTGGTGAATCAATCCAATCTAAGTGAATATGAGGAGCTTTTTGGGATTAAATTAGTCAAACCACAACAAGAATTAGAATTGTGTCATTAGATTAATGTCTAGAGCTTTTATTCACTACTAGAGTAATTTGAGTTGAGAGAGAATCGGATTAGAGAACCAGATCTGAGTGGTGTATGTGTGTGAGAGGCTTAACCTAAAATGAAGAACATAACACTTATATACCCCTGCTGTTGACTCACCCGTACGAGTTATTCATCACACGTACGAGTTGGCTTCATCAGCCGTACAGGTGATCACTCACTCGTGTCTTCTCATTTAGGTTATAATTGTGACTTAGCCCAACATCAACCGTGCGTATGAGCCTGTCAGTCGTACAAGTGAGGCATCACTCGTACGTCTGACTAAGTCGAACATAGTCAAACATCCATATTGCATTCCTGCAGTACATGTAACCACATACAAACACAGATAGGATAATAACGAGCGATCATGGTATCCCATAAACTGAAGTACCTGCAATGGACGTGGATTAGATGTCTAGGGACTTACATAAAATGCATCAAAAACTCCTCCTAGGACCTAGACCATCGATTACAATAAAGTAAACGTCCATGAAATACATATAAGTCCAGAAGTAACATCAGTTTAGCATCAAGTACATATCCAGATTCTCTCTCTCTCTCTCCCCTAAATACATCATCAAAAACAAAATACAAACTAGCAACACAATATCCGACATAGATCAGCTGGCTTGAACTTGGTTTGAGCTTTGAGCATCACTGTTTCTGTTGAGGTATGCATAGTAGACATCGATCACACGTTGATATCTCATAGCTTCCTCTTTTTGATCATCTCTAAACGTAATGTGATGGTGGTGAAGAGTCTCCACATCTAATCTCGATAAGTTCCTTAGCCACATAGGATCTAAAATCCTCACATTGTCGAACTGTATGCTTCCATCTTCCTTTTCAATTGCAGTTAAGATCACTGCTTCTTCCGACAACTCATTATAGAACCACCATCTGAAGTTTTTGCATATATCCTTGGGTAAGGGCATCAATGGAGATTGCTTCATGTACTTCGTTGGACAAAACTTAACAACGCGTGCAGGTCCACCTTTAGAATTTCTCTTTATCGGGTGCATGGAAAACCTGGCGGCTGTTGACTTAAAGATATCCCATTTCCCTGTCTTATACTCATATCTGAGTTTTCTTTGAAACCACCTGGAAAGGTCACAATCTTCAGCGTTCAAAATCTTCAGCTTAGCAAGTTGCATGATCTCGAAGTACGGTAGAGTTTTGAAGTGACTAGGACGTGCCATGTAATCAACTCCTCCTTCCCTCTTGATCGCGAAACAATTGATCTCCTTGAAGTAACCCCAGCTTAGTATTTTACCTTGGAATACTTCTTGGTTCTCTTTCCCCTTTCGTAGAAACTAGCAAACTTCGGCTCGAGTTCTAGCTTATTCAATTGATGAGGGTTAACGACATTCTGTTTCCACCAACTCTGACGGATCTCGTCTTCTTCAACGTTTCTTTTTTACTTTAACCCTATCACGTTTGAACCATTTATTAATCTCATTCCATGCCTCGTATTTAGCTTACTCGGCTCGGAGTTTCTTCTTCTTCAGCTCAAACTCTTTTTTTTCTTTCTCAACGAGCAGTTTCTCATGTCGGATTTTCTTGTTCTTTTCAAATAAAACATCCACTTCTTTCACTTCTTCTTTGTATACCTTCCTCGCTTTTTCTAACTCAATTAAGTTCTTCTGTTTCACATCACTACTCAAATTGAAGAAGTCACTTAATGTATTGAGTGACGGATTTGAGTATGGTGCAAGCGATGGCATAACAATTTCCAATTCTTCTTCTTCATCATCTTCATCATATTTTGTTACCAATTCGTCCTCGGATTCAACAATCACATCTTCTTTCACATTATCCTTACCAACAGAATATTCACTCTTCTCATCAGCAAACAAATTATTAAAATCTCTCAAGTTGATATTTTGGATTGATTCGGGAGGGATACTGGTAAATGACTCTTCTTGTAGAGCCTTGTTCTCAGCTTCAACTGTCTCTGCATCCTCTGTATCATTTTTTCTATCGTATGCCAGAGCAGCAAGCTGTTCCATCAGAAAATCACTTGTAAAACGTCCCCCTTTTCTGAATCATTAAAAACATTTGAATAATTCATATAATATTCAGCAGTAAAGACCTCACCGTATTCATTAAAGCTTCGAATAGGTATCACTAATGGTATCTCAAAAGAAGGTCCTCCAGTTCCAGCATCTTCTTCTTCATCCTTTTCATCACCTCCACCCAAATTAGAAGAAATTTCTTCTCCTCTCTCCTTAATCAACTTAGTTTTACCAGAGGTAATCGATTCGATCTTATTGTTCAAATCCTTCAACTTCTCCTTGTTCTCACTCTTAATCGCCAACACTTTCTTCTTTAACTTCTCCGTCCTTCCTTTCTGACGGTCCAATCTATCAGATAACCTTTTGCTTTCTTCTACCAATGATTCAATCTTAGCTTCACTGATCTTCTTGTCCTCAATGGCTTGATTCTCTAAGTTGGTTATTTTCGTAATCAAAGACAACATTAGATTATGCTGTGTCTTGAATTCAGCTGGCGTGATCTGAGGTGTTGTTGGGGCAGGCCTTGGTACGGTAGCAGCAGCTCTTGCATCCTTCATGAAACCGGATGGTTGTCTCTGAGCCTGTTGCTTAGAACCTCCTTGAGATGACTTCTGAGGTGTATCAAACTGATATTTAGTTCTCTTCTCCTTCTTCTTCGGTTGTTCAATCATCTGTTCTTTGCCTTTCCTCTTCCTTTGTTTCAAACTAACATCTTCCTCAGTCACTTCATCATCACACTCAATAACTTCATCATTAACATTACCTCCTTCTTGAACTTCACCAGTAGCTCATTGATTATCTCCCTCACCTTCCTCCTCATCAGTAACTTCATAGTTAGAGTCGAAATCATCATTTCTCCACGCATTACCAGCCGGGCATCGATAGAATTCTTTGATCAGATGACAAATAAGCTTTCTGTTAAAATCAGGCTTCAAATCTTCGTTTCTTGTCTCCTCCATCCTTTGAAAAGTAATCGGATTCATCGGCTTAAGGTGAATAATATCCTCTTCAAGATTTGGTAACTCAGGTGCAACATCATTAATGATTAATTGAAGAAAATGGGCATAGATCAGGTATCTCTGAGTAGAACTGAAAAGATTTGCTTTGAAGTAGTAGTAAAAAAATCCTGAGAAATCATATGGGGCTCTGAGAACAGTGCCACAAACATGCTTTGCACTTTCTCATTCAACTTGTTAAACCCAGCTTTACGACCACTCAAACAATGCATGATCACGTGAGCAAGATTTACCTGAGATATAGCCAGAATAAAAACATCTCTTGAAACATCCATGTATTCTTTCTCGGTTGAGCGTCATGTGGGACCATCTCTCATCATCAAAACTTAAAATCTTCCTTATCACAGACTTAGAAACAGTTATCTCATGCCCTTGAACCTTACTAACAATCTTATCTTCAGTATCTGACACATCAAGTACAGCATTCTTCCAGAACTCTCTCTGATGGCTGTAGTATGCCGTACATGCAGTAGAGATAGCTGTATGAATCCTTGAGCGTTTTAGAAACTCCACAATCTCCTTAAAATGAGAACCTCTTTCGAGAGTAGTATCATAAAGAGCAACTTGATTGTTGAGCTCGCCTTTCTCTAGAATAGTCTCTTGTTGAACAGGCGGTGATGTTATGCGAGGTGTATACGAAATATACTATATTTTTACTACGAAATACTACGAAATATGATACAAGTTTTAATTAATTTACGGATGGGATATACCTAAACCTTGCTACAACACTTATAGGCAGTGTACCTAATCGTAGAGTAGTGTAGTTTTTAGTAAGTCCGGTTCGTCCACAGTGAACTAGCCAAGTTTAACGCTATATATATATTTTTTAAACTATATTTGTATAACTATATATATATATATATATATAAGTCGTATTATTATTATTATTATTATTATTATTATTATTATTATTATTATTATTATTATTATTATTATTATTATTATTATTATTATTATTATTATTATTATAAAAGGGGGGTTTTTTACCATTTAATGACCGGTTTGTCGATTTTAAATAAAGCGTAAAGATAAATGACGATAATATAAATGGCAGAATTTAAATTGCGATAAAGTAAATTGCAGTAATTAAAATGACAGTAAATAAAGGTACGATGAAATATGAAATAAAAGTATTATGCTTATTTAAACTTCCATAATCATGATGTTTGACGTTTTGATTTTAATTAATTGTTACCCGGGTTAATTGTCCTTTTTCCTGGTTTATTTGATACCTATCTGGTTTTTGTCCATAATAGTCCATCGGTCATAATTATAAAATGCTCGTCAAAATAACCTTATTCCCAAAGTCAAATATTCCAACTAATTAGGGATTCGAACTGTAACAAGGTTTTAATACTTTGTTAATAATTACACCAGGTTATCGACTGCGTGTAATCCAAGGTTTTAATACTTTGTTAACAATTACACCAATTATCCTTGTATGTAATCCACCCCTGTTTTAATGAGATATGAATATTAATTTATCCACTTGATCAGAATGAATAATCAATTACCCAACCCAAATAATTAATTAAATGATCGTAAAAGATGTCGTATAAACGTCACTAAATAGAACATACATAATCATTTTAATAATTATTAGATTAACTAATTTGAAGATAGGTTCGACAGATTCTAATGAGTTGTCATTCGATTAGACAATACCCCCTATCTATTAATAGTCAATAGTCCAATGTCCACAAGTGTCGGTCTTTTGTCCAAACCTTAATTATGGTACAAAATCTAATAACCCCGTCTTAATATTTAGTCTAACATCATGATTACTTTGGCTCAAATAAGCATAATAATAACTTAGTTACGAGACATTAATTTAAAAAGGAAGAACATAGCTTACAGTGGTGATTAATCGCGTAGCGTTACACGGACAGAGTTTCGACTTACAAACTTACAACATTTGCTACCATAACCTTATTATTATTAATTTAAATTAAAATTATAATTAAAATATAAATATAAATATAAATTAAGAGATAAGAGAAAGAAAATAGAAAAAGATATATTTTTACTCGCAGAAAACTGGCTAATTTATAGAATGTGTCCTGCTACAGTAACTCATGTGATCGCATGAGATTTTAGTGCAAATCTCATGCACTCGCATGGGCTCATGCACTCGCATGGGTTTTATGCCCATTTCCCATGCGATCGCATGGCCGTCAGATCCAGCTCACATATTTTTTGTTTGCTAGTTTGTCGACGTTATTTAATATAATATATAATATATAAATAATTTATATAATTATTTAAATGTTATATTATATTCTTGTGCATAGTTGACTTGTAATTTTAGCTCCGTTGCGTTGCGCGTTGATAGTTGGCTCAGGTCCCGGTTTCGGATTTTCGAACGTCCTTTCGTACGATTTAATATCTTGTACTTTGCGTTTTGCGTCTTGTACTCTTATAACTTTTGAGACATTTCTTATCAATAATTTGAACCACTTGGATTGTACTTTGTACTTTTGAGCTTTTTGGTCGTTTGCGTCTTCAAATCGTCGTTTTCTTCTTTTGACTTCGCACTTATTTATTTAAACGATTATTACATAAAAAATAGAAAAATTACAACTAAAAGCTTTACATATTGGAAGGATATTGTGGCTAAATATATGTTCATTTGGAGCACTATCAAATATCCCCACACTTGAGCGTTGCTTGTCCTCAAGCAATACATAACTTTGAAATAAAATCACACTTCACTCGAATCACTTTTTTTTATTCTCACACTTTATACATAAGTGATTTTGATACAACGGTATACACAATGATAGTAACGATGTGGTTTACAGTTCCACATGACTATGAAAATTTAGATCCTTTAAGGAAATTGGATCTTTATGAAAACATTTGATCTTTTAAAAATTCATTCTAGAATATACCCTAGATAAGTTTTCCAGAATAACCCTTCACCAGTGTTTGCAAAATGTTTTTGTGGGTTTGGTGGGTTTCAGATTTGAAAATTTTAGCTCAAAACTTATGGTTTTGTGTTATCCACTTGCTAACCTTGTATTAGGAAAGCAACACGTCCAGTATACTTGTTCTGTATATTATCTTTCGGTAAACTACCGTCCGGTTGTAAAAGAAAGCGTTGAACAAGCAACTGTTAAGGCAATGTCCCGTGACATGCTTTTTATTATGGTCTATATCATGTCGGATGCAATTACTATCCTTTGTAGGAGCAATAGTAAAGATCACCCTATAGTTTTTCGGTCTGGCACAGGGTCCTGTCTTCGACCATGCTATGAAACCACCATTCTTACGGTTGACACCCGATTTAGTTCAGGTGACCTAATGAATTCCAGGTGAATTCCTAGGATTTTACGTTCAATGGTAATGAACGCATTGAAAATGGGTTTTCAGAAAATAAATCGGTTTTAATTTTGATCAAAATATTTTCTCGTTCAAGATCGAGTTTAGATATCATTGAATTCAATGAGTTTGTAATTCTCAATCTTTAAAGTCAATCTCAAGGATTGAGTAATATCAGGCTTAAAAGTTGATTTTTAATCTTTAAGGAGATTATCCTTTCTGGGGGTCTGATTCATTAGTCTTATCAAGTTAATTTGCACGGCGCCCTCCTCATTTTACGAGATAAATCCTTCTCATGGTTAGGATAAATCTGACCACTTGACGACCCTGTTTGATGCTGAGGTCCGTGGATTTTCTGCTGATTTTAGAGATGACCTTTCTAGATTTTTCGTCAACCTACAGCTGGTCTGGACGACAACTTCCTGAACTAAATCAAGAAGTGCGTGTCTTTTTCTGAAGACTTTACTTCATTTTAATGATGAAATTGATTCATCGTGTAGATCCATATTTTCTTTCAAATGTATTACAGTAAATCGGGTAAAACTGATTAGTTTAGTCCAAAGCAAAAGTACCTGCAATAATCTGTACCAAATATGTGATATGTGTTTTAAAGAAATTGGTAAATTCTTCCCACACTTAGCTTTTATTTATTTTTTTCTTTGCCTTTTTATTCTCCTCTATTCCATTTTAAATGAATTCTAACGTTTTGGGTTGTTTCTCCATTTATGTTCTTTCCGAGGTAACAATAATTTCGGTATTATAACCTAGTTTTATCGTTCATAAATAGTATAAACATGATTTTGAATTCATTTAGTTGAAAAATTTTCAAATTTTCACAAAATTTGTGGCAATTAAACTAAGTGTAAACCCGAGAGAATTTATAACCCTTCCCAACACTTGAGATCATGCAATGCCCTCATTTGCATGAAATCAGACTATAATTATAAATTCATGAGGGTGATTAGTGTAGAAAAGTGATTAAAAGTACCGAGTTTGCAAACATATTTTATATCACATTTGATATTTTGCGTCTTGTCGTCAAAATTAGTAGCTTTTGCTGAACTTTAATGCCTGTCTTTGAAAGTGCGTTGTTTTACCTTGTTTTGTACATAAGATAAACTACAAACATATATACACATACTTTTACATATATATATATATATATATATATATATATATATATATATATATATATATATATATATATATATATATATATATATATATATATATATATATATATATATATATATATATATATATATATATATATATTTTATAAAAACCTTTATTTATTAAAACAATTTAAATGAATAAATTTTTAAAATTTTTGTTTCCTTTTACTTTAGGTAGTTTCGGTATGTTTACCTAGTCCGTCCATCGACAAAATTTAAAATTTGTCGTTTTTAAAGCGATTGTTTTAAAAGCAAAGATTTTTGGGTTTTTTTAATTTTTTTGGTATATACTTTAGATCAATAAAATTAAAAATAATGATAACTAAATTTGTCGCCCTGCCCTCGGGTAAAGCAATTTCGGTTCCATGACCTAATCTTCAACTTATGATGAATTTTAGAAATCATTTTTTTAAATTTAATAAAATAAAGTAATTTTTATTTTTTAAAATAACACAAAAATTAAATTTAAAAATGCATATACAAAACCTACAAAACAAAAATTCAGAATGAGGGGAGAAAACTAGTTCTTTAGTGTCTGCTAGTGGAAAAGACCAATCGAATTCCATTCTCGGAACTACACGAGAACAGAACAACTAACTCCAGACAGCATTTTCTTTTTAGAACATTTGAATCTCCCCACACTTAGGTAGCTGTGGTGTCGAAATTGTGATTAACTTCATCGTCAATTTCTCTTGGACCATAATCCACTTGCATATCTATGACTTTTACTTTAAGCCATTGGTCGGATTCCTGTGTAATATCCACAAATTCAACTAGTTTTGCCTTTTCTTTAGGCGAAAGATTGGATACTAACCGGTTACATAACTTAAAGTTCCCGTTGGTTCTAGCATCCCGAATCCGTTTAATAAGTTTTTTCATTGAACTGTTAATAACGGAGTCATTAAATTTTGTATTAACAACGGGGTTCTTTGTTATCAAGTCATCATTAGGTGTTACTTCATTTTCCCCACACTTAGGCATTTTATTATTGTTAAGCACTACCGTTAGAGTTGGTAAAACAACATGGTTCTTACCAATTGTTTTTGTTGGTTCAACGGTTTTGGTTGGTGGAGATTTAGTCTTTCGAATCACAAAGGTGACCGATTTTTCACCATCACTAAGTGTCATTCTACCATCTCTTACATCAAATAACGCCCCGGTGGACGCTAAGAATGGTCGACCTAAATTTAGAGGAATGTTTGGGTCCTCTTCTATGTCAATGAAAATAAATTCGACTAAAAAGGTTAAATTACCCACTTGAACGGGTAGGTCGTCAGCAATTCCAACTGGGTGCTTAATGGTTTGATCAAAGAGTCGAACGCTCATTTTCGTTGGACTTAACTCACCTACTCCTAATCTCTTATATAATAAAAGAGGCATAACACTCACACTCGCAACTAAATCTGCTAGTGCATCATACATGACACAATCACTAAGTAGACAAGGAACAATAAATTCACCCGGATCACCCAACCTGGGTTGAGGTTTTGGTGGAACTGTCTTCACCGGATTTATCTTTACGGTTTTTGTTTCTTGTACTTTCTTATTCTTCTTCTTCTTTCCAGAGGTATCACAAACTTTATTACCTATTACTTGCTCATACTCAACTCCTTTTCTTGGAAACGGCATGGGTGGTCTGTATGGTGCCACCACTGGCTTTACATACTCGGGTGGTGGTGGTGTTGTAACTTCTTCATTGTTACTCACATCTAAAACCTTCCCATCTTCTGGTATTAGTTTTTCAGAATTTGTTGATACCATATTAATATTCTCATTCCGAGGATTTACTTCAGTATTACTCGGTGGCTTTCCTTGTTCTCTTTCACTCATCATGCTAGCAAGAGTACCTACGTGTTTTTCTAGATTCAAAATGGAAGCTTGTTGAGTTCTTAATGACTGATCAAACCTCTCATTTGTTTGGGTTTGAGATGTAATAAATTGTGTTTGAGATTCCATTAGCTTTGCCATAATTTCTTCCAGATTTGGCTTTTTCTCTTCGGTGTGTTGTGGTGGTTTATATAAGCCAGGTCTTTGTTGATTGAAAGTGTTGTTTTGAGTTGGTTGGTTATTCAGACCTTGTTGGTTGTACGAGTTATTGTTTGGCCCATTTGAATTGTAAAGAATGTTTTGATTTCGATTGAAGTTTGGCCTTGGCGGTTAATAATTATTTTGATAATTATTTCCCGGCCTTTGGTTCATGTAGGAAACATTCTCACGTTGTTCCATCGTTTTCTCAATGTGACAATCTTTCATTAAGTGTGGTCCACCGCATTGCTCACAACTGATTCGTATTGCGTGAATATCTTTATTCATCTTTTCCATTCGTCTCTCGAAAGCATCTATTTTTGCGGAAACGGAATCAAAGTCATGGCTAGAATCGGCTCTAGCCGCTTTAGATGAACGAAAAATATCTTTTTCCTGGTGCCACTCATGTGAGTGGGAGGCTGTATTATCAATTATCTTGTGAGCTTCAGTTGCGGTTTTCTTCATAATGAAACCACCAGCTGCTATATCGATGTCTTTTCACGTAGCAATGTCGATACCTTGGTAGAATATTTGTACTATTTGATAAGTATCTAAACCGTGCTGAGGACATCCTCTCAACAACTTTCTAAATCTTGTCTACGCCTCATATAGAGTTTCATTTGGCTTCTGCGTGAATGTAACAATTTCTCCTTGAAGTCTCACGGCTTTAGATGTCGGAAAGAATTGTTTAAGAAAATTTTCAACTAAAACGTCCCATGTATCAATCGCCCCTTCAGGTAACGATTCTAACCAATCTTTGGCTTCTCCCTTTAAAGTCCAGGGAAACAACATGAGATAGATCTGTTCATCCTCAACTTCTCAGATTTTGAATAGAGTACAGCTCCTATTAAAGGTTCGAAGATGTTCGTTTGGATCTTCTTTTGGCGTACCACTATATTGGCATTGATTAGTTACCATGTGTAGGATTTGTCCTTTGATTTCATAATCTGGCGCATTAATGTCTGGCTTAATAATGGCGTGACCTTGGCCAGTGCGTGTGGCTCTCATTCGGTCTTCCATACTTAGAGGTTCTGTTACTTCCATAATTAAATTTGTTGAATCTGAATCACTAGAGGATTCTGATTTAATGGTTTCTTCCTCGACAATCTCTGGATGAGTAATTTGTGGTTCTGTAGGAATGATTAGTGGTTCAGGATCTCTGAATTGTCCCTGAATATCCTCCGGATTCTCAATTGTGAGGTGGGGTTCAAAAAATGGATTATCGGAAATTTGAATTGGAGTACTTGGTTGACTAGATGACGATTCTAAAGAAAAATCAACGGCGACAATATTAGCTAGATGTCTTGATCTGGTTACAGGTGGTGAACGTATGAAAGGTTGTGAACGTTTTGCTTGGTGCATTCACTGAATATCCTATTAGTTATAAAAGATAAAAATTATATAAGTTATCAAATTAATAGACTTTTCTGATTTTACCCACGTTTCGAATAGCCAATAGATGCAGCAGGTAGCCAGGACCCTTTAAATCAGAAGCCCACAACTCGCCACTAACAAATCCAACTATTACTACGAATCAGAAAATTTAGGATGTCTATCAATTTAACTGCTTAAAATAATTTTTCGTTTTGAAATTTTAGAGAAGAAATAGAAAATTCTATGTCCTAAAAACTAGAGCGTCGAGAAATAAGAAAGAAAAAGAGCGCGTCGAAAAATAAAAGGTCGAAAAATAAAAATAAGAAAGAAAAACGTCGAAACTTAAAAGTCTAAAAACTAAATCTAAAAAGTTGCGCCTAAAGGTATTAAAGCTTAAAAGGAATTCTATATCCAAAACGGCAATAACTTAAAAAGTACTAAAATCTTAAAACGGCGTCACAAAATTATAAAGCACCTGAATCTTAGTCTAAAGAAAAAGCACTTAAGGGATTTTACGGCAAAGCCTAAAAATATAGAAATAAAAATAAAATATGGCTTTTACTATATCTTAAAACTAGTTATGAGCGAAAAATATACAAATAAATGATTAAAATATACAATTTATAAAAAGATAAAAAAATAATAAAATTACTTATTTTTATACAAATATTATTTTTATATTATTATTTTATAAAAGTATTAATTTATTATATTAATAAAACTAAATATAACTTAAAAATACAAAATAAATAACAACTAAACTAAATTATTATTAAAATAAACCCTAATTAGGTAATTAATAATAATAATAATTAATTAACTTAACCCTAATTCGGCTGTCCTAGGTTTCAGACGTGTCAGACATCACCATGCGGTCGCATGGATTTGAAGCTTTCGATTCATGCGATCGCATAGGCCTGAATTTTGGATCACAAATTGGGCTTCTACAGTACCAGGCCCGATTATTTATACTTTTTTTTATGTTTTATATTTCTGTAAAATATTTATATAAAACTTAAAAATAAAAAAATTTACTTATTATTTTTTTTATAACTTTTCACAATAAATAGAAATATAAACTTTTTAAATTTAACTAAACTTAAAAACATAGATATATATTTTTCTTTTTCTTTTATATTTTTGATTATATTATATAAAACGTATTTTTATAAAAATGAATTAAAGCTTAAATTTTTTTTTTAATAGCGTTTCGCTTTGGCGTTCCCCGTCAGCGGCGCCAAAAACTTGATGTTATGCGAGGTGTATACGAAATATACTATATTTTTACTACGAAATACTACGAAATATGATACAAGATTTAATTAATTTACGGATGGGATTACTTAAACCTTGCTACAACACTTATAGGCAGTGTACCTAATCGTAGAGTAGTGTAGTTTTTAGTAAGTCCAGTTCGTCCACAGGGAACTAGCCAAGTTTAACGCTATATATATTTTTTTAAACTATATATATATATATATATATATATATATATATATATATATATATATATATATATATATATATATATATATATATATATATATATATATATATATATATATATATATATATATATAAGTCGTATTATTATTATTATTATTATTATTATTATTATTATTATTATTATTATTATTATTATTATTATTATTATTATTATTATTATAAAAGGGGGGTTTTTTAACGTTTAATGACCGGTTTGTTGATTTTAAATAAAGCGTAAAGATAAATGACGATAATATAAATGACAGAATTTAAATTGCGATAAAGTAAATTGTAGTAATTAAAATGACAGTAAATAAAGGTACGATGAAATATGAAAAAAAAAGTATTATGCTTATTTAAACTTCCGTAATCATGATGTTTGACTTTTTGATTTTAATTAATTATTACCCGGGTTAATTGTCCTTTATCCTGGTTTATTTGATACCTATCAGGTTTTTGTCCATAATAGTCCATCGGTCATAATTATAAAATGCTCGTCAAAATAACCTTATTCCCGAAGTCAAATATTCCAACTAATTAGGGATTCGAACTGTAACAAGGTTTTAATACTTTGTTAATAATTACACCAGGTTATCGACTGCGTGTAATCCAAGGTTTTAATACTTTGTTAACAATTACACCAATTATCCTTGTATGTAATCCACCCCTGTTTTAATGAGATATGAATATTAATTTATCCACTTGATCAGAATGAATAACCAATTACCCAACCCGAATAATTAATTAAGTGATCGTAAAAGATGTCGTATAAACGTCACTAAATAGAACATACATAATCATTTTAATAATTATTAGATTAACTAATTTGAAGATAGGTTCGACAGGTTCCAATGAGTTGTCGCTCAATTAGATAATACCCCTTATCTATTAATAGTCATAGTCCAATGTCCACAAGTGTCGGTCTTTTGTCCAAACCTTAATTATGGTACAAAATCTAATAACCCTTTCTTAATATTTAGTCTAACATCACGATTACTTTGGCTCAAATAAGCATAATAATAACTTAGTTACGAGACATTAAATTAAAAAGGTAGAACATAGCTTACAGTGGTGATTAATTGCGTAGCGTTGCACGGACAGAGTTCCGACTTTAAAACCCGTAAAACATTTCTTACAATAACCCAATTATTATTAAACTTAAATTAAAATTAAAATTAAAATTATAAATATATATATTATGTTTACAGAGAGGAGAAGAGAAAAGATATCCTAAATTCGTCCCAAAAATGCTGAATTTATAGAATGTGGCATGCTACAGTAACTCATGCAATCGCATGAGATTTTAGTGCAAATCTCATGCACTCGCATAGGCTCATGCACTCGCATGGGTTTTATGCCCATTTCCCATGCGATCGCATGGCCGTCAGATCCAGCTCACATATTTTTTGTTTGCTAGTTTGTCGACCTTATTTAATATAATATATAATATATAAATAATTTATATAATTATTTAAATGTTATATTATATTCTTGTGCATAGTTGACTTGTAATTTTAGCTCCGTTGCGTCGCGCGTTGATAGTTGGCTCAGGTCCCGGTTCCGGATTTTCGAACGTCCTTTCGTACGATTTAATATCTTGTACTTTGCGTTTTGCGTCTTGTACTCTTGTAACTTTTGAGACGTTTCTTATCAATAATTTGAACCACTTGGATTGTACTTTGTACTTTTGAGCTTTTTGGTCGTTTGCGTCTTCAAATCGTCGTTTTCTTCTTTTGACTTCGCACTTATTTATTTAAATGATTATTACATAAAAATAGAACAATTACAACTAAAAGCTTTAAATATTGGAAGGATATTGTGCCTAAATATATGTTCATTTGGAGCACTATCAGGCGGATTAACCGGATTCACTTGAGGATTCTGTTGTTGCTCCCCCTGAGCTTCTGGGTTAACAGCCGGAACATTGAGTTGTTGTTCTACCATTGGTAATATCAAGCTGAAATATTCACAGAGAAGTTAGAGATATAAACCAATTATTGTAGATCATCAAAGCATTAGCTACAAAGTGTCACAGATTTATAAAAACATGATGAACCGTGCGAGTGATAATGTCACATGTGTGGCTGAGAGATCAACCGTGTGAGTGATATAGTCACTCGTGTCACTGTTGACACGTTTGAGCATTAATATGGTTTCAGACAGGGTACACGGCTGATGCAAAATTTATAAGCGAGTGAGTCAACTGTGTGATGACTCGTGTGGTGTCTCATACGGTTAATCACACGTGTCAGCTCAGTCAAGCGAGTGAGCAACTAAATCAATTCAAACGAGTGGGTTTAAGGTTCACACGGTTGATCATCAACCGCGTACTGACTCGTGCGAGTCATGTCCCACGTGTGCGAATGACGTCACTCGTGCATGTCTGATGAAACCCGTATTAAATGCCTTTTTAAATTCCACAAATTACATGTTTGATCGTTTTTTGGACCGATTTACATCACAATAGCATGTATAGGATCCGTTTAACTCAAAACAATAACAAATAACGATCAAAACGAGCACCAATTATACAAAATTCGAGTTACAAACCCTTAGGGTTTTGAATCATTCAAACAACAAATTAACAGACTAAAACTCGATGAAATCTTACCTATTAGGTGGCGCTGAGGTCGGAATAAAGTGATAAACAAACGCTGAGGTGGAAAACGTGATCGGTGAAGGTCGAATTTTGAGAGAAAAATGGGTTGGGTGCATAAGTGTGAGCGTATGTGCTCATCACTCCCTATTTATACTCTCGCGATCAACCGTACGGTTGATCACACGAACCACCATCAACCGCGCGTCTCACCTAATCAATCGTGCGTGTGACCCTGATGTATTAGAACATTTTTAGAACAAGGTCAGCCGTACAGTTAAACTTACACGTGTGGTTACTCGTACGGTTCACACATCAAACGTGCGAGTGAGCCACTTAGGAAATTTCAAAATTTCCAATTTTTACAAACTTAGGATTTTGACTCATTTGTCAATCTTAGAGCTAACTAACACCTTCAATTTGAGTCATAAATCACTAATCCTTCAAGAAATGATCATCAACACTTAGGTAGATCAAAAATCCTAACCCAAACAAGGTTATTGCTCTAAACATTTGGTTTCTCATGAGTAAGACCTATAGTGTAATGTCATCTTGAGTTCACTAACAACCTTAAATCATCATAGTCCTTCAAACAATCACAAGCTCTACAAACTTCTATCTCATGGATTTGGTGGCCAACAATATCTTGATCTCGACAAGGTTCTTTCAGATGTCATTGTACATTTAGAGGATAATTAGAAAACAAAAGAACGAAAGAAAATCTTTATAAGTTTTTCGATATATAATGTCATGCAGCTAAAAATATGCAAAGAAAAGACATTCTATCATGAAATGCAATAACATGCAAAACCAAAATCTTTTTGTTGTTTTTCAGTTTACAATGCAAGCTATTAAATAAACAGATAAACAAGATATACAAATCCACATTCTTTTTGTGAGCAAAAAGATTAACAATTTAAAAATAGATCAGAACTGACATATTGAATCAACTTCTGTTGTTCATTCCTAATTATCCAGTCTATGTCTATTATCATGCGATTACTGATATCAATCCTCATTAAACATGAACATATTCATTCCGAACACTTCGACAATCATGTTGGCATTAATTACTTGAACACTATAAAGTAATGATTTTGAGATCATGCTAAGTTCATTAATCCTTGATTCTTTCATCACTTATGATTGTGCGTTTTTATTAGGTTGTCAATTCATTACATGTAACTTTCCATTATCTCTATCCATGTACTTCATTCAAATTGAACAGGATGGTTCTCACGGCATTTTGAATAACCCTGTCAGCCTTTGGCTTCTATCAGTGTATTGATAATCTTTAATCTAGTTGAAACGGCAGATTTTAGAGTATATTGGATTATCTGAATAGGAGCATTATTTACCGCGGGGATTGGTCTACAGTTAAAGCAGACTTGCCTGATGACCAGTCGTCACACGAAATAAATCTCAAGGCCCTTAACTTCTTTATGTTCAAGTTGACATGGAAAACGGAATCGAAAGTTATACTTTAATATATATATATATATATATATATATATATATATATATATATATATATATATATATATATATATATATATATATATATATATATATATATATATATAGAGTATATCTAGATAAGTATCTTTCCAACTTACAGTCTTAATAGGTATAACTCTATATTGTAGACGACAAGAATCTTGATAGTTCAGTGTGAACGTCGTGATTAAACAATTCAAGCTGCGCGGGGGTGTCACACTAAGAATGATCTGAGTTCTTTATGAGCACATCATGAATCAGCATTCTTCATACTTTCAGGACTTTGCCATCTTGATACGCCAATTATCTTTGACTTTGATTTTCTTTTGATATTTCTTTTTCAGCATATCATTGTCCTTTGATATATTGATTTTGAACACCATCATGAATGGATTTTCCATTTTAATGCATGAACTCATGTATCTTTGTTGTATGCTCAGATCACTCAAAGGTGTTCTCCCATAAATGCTTGAACGGTCCGCAATAAGGAATTATACTTTTCAACCTTAAGCGAGAAGAGACACTTACTTTCGACATAAACTAATTTCTCTGATATTTTCGGGGTTTAGTTTCGATTATAAAGTCTTAGGCCCGTGACAACGTGGTATGCACCAACCAAACAGATAATCCTCAACTTAAAATCCACCCCGACCTTTTCTAGTGATTATCAATTATGATAGGGGATACCCTCAACCGACTGTTGAGTTCCTCAACAATTATCATTAGATACAGTTTCGGAGATAATTAGGTGACTACCTTCAAATGCTATAGATCATTCATGACTTCTGAATCTTAGATGATCGTTATTCTTATTATGATTGTCTAATGCCAAGAATTCATAAGTTACATCTATCAGTACATCACACAACAGATAAACATAAACGTTCAAATCAGTCCTTACTAATCAAATATATCAATTCTCAGTACAGTAATTTCTTCATCTCCAACAGATTAACCAAAACAAGCTCATTTTCGGATTTTTCAACTTTTTAGGATTTTCTGATGAGGCATTTTACACTTTTTAGGTACTTTCTGTTGATAACAAATACTCCCCCTAAAATACTAAAACATAAAAGTTTTTTGTCTTTTAGCATTTTAACAACAGAAACAGAAAATAACTACAGACTTGCATGCGATCATGTAAAGAAATGCAGACAGGAAGCAAACATATGCAATACAGATAATAAGAAACTAAAATCTATATGTCATGCATCCTACATGTAAAGTCTAAAAGTTTGATTAACCCGCACAAACAACATCCGAAATCAGTTTGTCTCGATCAACAATGCCATTCATTTCTAACAGTAGCAAGAACCTAGGTTTATCAAAAGCCTTAGTGAATAAGTCAGCACTCTGGTCCTTAGTACCTATTCTCTTAACCTCAATAATCCTTTTCTCATGGCAATCCCTAAGAAAATGATATTTAACACCTATGTGTTTAGTCTTAGAGTGTTGCACAGGATTCTTAGTAATTTCAATAGCAGCAGTATTATCAATATAAAGAGGAGAGAAAGAGATTCTTAGTCCGTAATCGCGAAGTTGTTGTTGGATCCGAACAACTTACGAACAGTAACTAGCAGCAGCGATATATTCAGCTTCACACGTGGAAAGTGCAACTGCAGTCTGTTTCTTGCATTGCCAGGTCACCAGCCTTTCACCTAAAAATTGACATCCTCCTGATGTAGATTTGTTATTGATTTTGCAACCTGCATAGTCTGAATTACTATATGCTACAAGATAAAACTTGTCTTCGTTTGAATACCAGATGATGAGATTGGGAGAATGCAACAGATAACGTAGAATTCTTTTGGCAGCTGTAAGATGAACTGTATTCGGATTAACATGATAACGAGCACACAGACATGTTGCGAACATAATATCCGGCCTAGATGCAGTAAGATACATAATGAAAGGACCCGTTCATATACATTATAAACGATTCACAATAGTTGATTACATTGCGAGGTATTTGACCTCTATATGATACATTTTACAAACATTGCATTCATTTTTAAAAGACAATCTTTCTTTACATCGAAAATTGACAGGCATGCATACCATTTCATAATATCCACTATCCAACTATAAATTGATTTAATAATAATCTTTGATGAACTCAATGACTCGAATGCAACGTTCTTCGAAATATGCTATGAAAGACTCCAAGTAATATCTTTAAAATGAGCAAATGCACAGCGGAAGATTTCTTTAACACCTGAGAATAAACATGCTTTAAAGTGTCAACCAAAAGGTTGGTGAGTTCATTAGTTTATCATAATCATTTATTTCCATCATTTTAATAGACCACAAGAATTTCATTTCCAGTTCTCATAAATATACGTCCCATGCATAGAGACAAAAATAATCATTCATATGGTGAACACCTGGTAACCGACATTAACTAGATACATATAAGAATATCCCCTATCATTCCGGGATCCTCCTTCGGACATGATATAAATTTCGAAGTACTAAAGCATCCGGTACTTTGGATGGGGCTTGTTGGGCCCGATAGATCTATCTTTAGGATTCGCGTCAATTAGGGTGTCTGTTCCCTAATTCTTAGATTACCAGACTTTAATAAAAAGGGGCATATTCGATTTCGATAATTCAACCATAGAATGTAGTTTCAATTACTTGTGTCTATTTCGTCAAACATTTATAAAAGCGCATGTATTCTCAGTCCCAAAAATATAAAGGGTAAAAAGGCAAATGAAACTCACCATACTGTATTTCGTAGTAAAAATACATATAACGTCATTGAACAAGTGCAAGGTTGGCCTCGGATTCACGAACCTAAATTAATTATATATATTTATGTGTTGGTCAATATTTGTCTAACAAATTAGGTCAAGTCATAGTGTACCACAATCCTAATGCTCGAGACTAATATGCAAAAGTCAACAAAAGTAAATTTGACTCAAAATAATTTCCAAAAATCTATACATAATTAATATATAGTTTAAATATCGTCGTTTTATATTTTTAAATATTTTTAAAAGATTTATTAGAGTAAATAATATAATCTATTTATTAATAAATAAAATTTTATATTAAATTTATATAATAAAATATACTTTTATATATATTTAAGTAATAAAATTTATAGGGTTCATTTAATATCATAAAGATAATATGATAGGTATTATTAAAGTAAGTTATTACACATAGTAAAATATGTTTGTATCACATATTCATTTGATAAAATAATATCTATAATGATAGTAAGTAAAAGTTGTATTATTTTGTAATAATAATTATTATTATAAAAATATCAATATTTATAATTACTAAGATGACATTATGATAAAACGATAATTCTAATTATGATAACTTTAATATTTACGATAATTTTTAATATTATCTTTAAAATAATAATTCTATTTAAAATAATAATAATACTGATATTTTATAGTAACAATGACATTTTTATTAAAATGATAATTTTTGTTAAAATGATAGTTTTAATACTAACGATACTTTTAATAATAATAGTAATGATAAAAATAATAAGAACGATAATTTTATCTAAATAAATATCTTATAATATTTTAATTTCATCATAAAACTCTTACCCATTCTTTCCTAATCGTTTCGTTTAATAGCTTGTAATCGTCTTTTATATCGTGTTCATAATATTGATAATAATAGTAATCAAATAATTAGGTGTTACAAATATTTATTTTAATTACACTAATATTAATAATGATAGTTACTATAACATTATTAACGATAATACTAATAATTATCTTAATGATAATATAGTAATAATAATAATAACAATAACAATGACTATTTTTAAATAATGATATATATATTAATAATGATAATAATAATAATAATAATACCAACAATAATAATAATAATAATAATAATAATAATAATAATAATAATAATAATAATAATAATAATAATAATTGGATAATAATAATAATACTAATTATAACTTTAACGATAATAACGATAGTAATAAAAAAAATAACAATTTTTAATGATAAATCCCTTTTATTGATAAAGATAATAATAATGATAATAATAAGATAAAACTAGAACGACGATAAAAACGACGATAATAATAATAATCATTTTTAATAAAAATATTGAAAATTCAATTGATTATAACTTCTAATCCGTTCATCGAAACCATTCGATATCTAAAGGAAAAGTTCTTAATTTTTCGCTAGCTTTCCAAGGACATGCATATCTTATACCTTATCTCAACCGCAAGTGTAACTAATTCAAGATTCAACCTAACCTGTCTAAGGGCAATATCAAAAGTACAAGCATGCATAATCCTAAATACTCGAGCACTAGTCAGGGATACACTATTAGTATGTAAAAGTTAAATTATGAGTACTCACGTATCAATATTGAGATTCAATATTGCAGGAAAGGTACGTAGACGCAACGGAAATGATAAACACTATATTGACCTCACGAGCATACCCGTGAACCATACTCAATCACCTCCATAGCTATAACCCATAATTTCCTTAATCCTATCCTACTCGAAAAACAATTTCGAAATCACTCGGACAGCACTCCGTCGTAATATTTTATGTATACTAATAATATCTTGAAATAATACGGAGTAAATATATATATGTAAATCGATTGAGAGAGTTTAGAGAAAAATATTTTCAAGTTTCTATGAAATAATGAAACCGATTGAATTCTATTTATAATAGATTTTTGAATTATTAAAGTGAATTATTAAAGTATGAATTATTAAAGTGAATTATTAAAGTATGAATTATTAAAGTGAATTATTAAAGTATGAATTATTAAAGTGAATTATTAAAATATGAATTATTAAAGTGAATTATTAAAGTATGAATTATTAAAGTGAATTATTAAAGTTAAAGTAAAGTAAAAATAAAATAAAGGTAAAGTTTAAGTATAGTAAAAGTATAAAACTATGTACGTATAATACGCGTATAAATATATATAATATTAATTTAAATCATTATATATATTTAATAAAATAAAATATAAATATCGTTATCTTTATCATACTAGTTAAGTAATGAGTTGTCAAAAGTGGTTCTAGATATTTATAAAAGTTATATACGTTTTAATAATAAAGTTCTTTTTAAACTGAAAACGTTTTTGTACGTTTGAAACTAAATAGATCAATCGAGTCTTTATGAGATTCAATCTTCCACTATCCTTTGTCTAGTTCTCGATGATTGACAATTTGTTCTTATTTATAAATCACTTTACCATTTTCCGAATATTGTTAAAATAGAAAGATTTCTCAAATCAACGTGGGCCTTTCAACAGAGACTTGTAATCATAATTCAATATATCTGATAATTCAATCATTTGATCTTATCTTCTAATTCCATTGATAAACATTTTGAAACAGATACAATCATATAAAGTATTTAATCTAATATTTTGTTTACGTTTCAAGTTATAACATATATACACATATACATATATAATCATATTCGTTTAATGGTTCGTGAATCGTTGGAACTTGGTCGAGGTTGAATGAATGTATGAACATAGTTTAAAATTCTTGAAATTTAACTTAACAAATATTGCTTATCGTGTCGGAAACATATAAAGATTAAAGTTTAAATTTGGTTGGAAATTTCCGGGTTGTCACAGTACCTACCCGTTAAAGAAATTTCGTCCCGAAATTTGAGTGGAAAGGCCGTGAATGATAATAAGTATGTTTTCATGATGCATACGGGCTGAAAATTAGATTTTTATTATCAGCGAATAATTTGGATAAACAATCCATTTATATGAAGAGTACGAATGAAGCTAACATAGAAGAGTGAAATGAGTAAGTGTAGATTCATCTTATCATTTGACGTAGATATGATTGATTCCCAGATTTCAAGGGATTTGAAGAAAATCTTCTTAATAAGATTTGACTCTCTGGTAATCAAGGGAATTAGGATCCGCTCTAAATGTGATCGTCCATTTTAATTGTTTAGTCGGAGATTTTCTTATAAATTCACCTCCTTCGTTTCCTTACAACTCACACCTTCTGTTGATGCATTTTATGCAAGTCCCTAGACATCTACCCACGTCCATTGCAGGTACAACAGTTTACAGGCCACCATGATTGCTCGTTATTATACTATCCGTGTTTGTATGTGGTTACAGGAACTACAGGAACGAGATTTAAATGTTTGACTATGTTAGACTTAGTCAGACGTACGAGTGAAGCCTCACTAGTACGGCTGACAGGCTCATACGCATGGTTGATGCTGAGCTAAGTCACAATTACAACCTAAATGAAAAGACACGAGTGAGTGATCACCCGTACGGCTGATGAAGCCAACTCGTACGTGTGATGAATGAATCGTATGGGTGAGTCAACAGCAGGGGTATATAAAGTCTTATATTCTTCATTTTAGGTTAAGCCTCTCATTTGTTACACACACTCAGATCTAGTGAGCTCCTCCGATTCTCTCTCAATCCAAATCACCCAGGTGGTGAATAATAGCTCTAGGTGTTGATCTAATCACACTTGATTTAGCTGTGGTTTGACTAAATTAATCAAAAAAAAAAAACTTAACCTATTCACTAGAGGGTTTGATTCACTTATTCCGCCATTGTGTGAGTTAAATCTGTTGATTTCTAAGTTCCTAGTCATGTTTCATCACCTTCTATTCCTTCCCCCTCAACTCATATTTTAAAGTATTCATCAATATGTTCCATCCAGTTCTGATTTTCGATATACTTCTAACTTTCATATCGGTCATTCTTCTTTTTCATCTACCGCCGGAAGAATCTATTTACTTCTACTATACTCTTGGGTTTATAGTGTTTCTAGTTCTTCCGTGTCTTTATATTGCTATATGCATCGATATATATGGTTTATAATTTCTGGTTTATCGTTGGGCTTTATATGTTCTCTTATATTTCAAAGTCTTTGCTTCTGTCTTCTATAATCATTATCATTCACAGTTAATGCTCTCTTTTATTTGCTGCAATTTATACCCCAATTTCTATTTCGGAGTTTTGTCCTTTCGTTTCTTCTTCTTGCGAATAAGCACCGCTTGTAATGGTCCAGAATTCACAGATATGAATTTCGGAATGAACATTGTTAATGTTCTAGGAAGGAAATTGTGATGGCACGATCTTGACTTGTCAAATTACTAGAATACCTTGGAAAAGGCCGAATCATCAAGAAATATTTTCTTGATATTTTTGAGGTTAAATAGAATACAAGAGTCGTATAACATGGCACATGATGATGTTATGATCTGTGAATCATCACGTTCCATTTAGAAACTCAGCATGACTTACTGTAATATAATCACGTTGATCAAGTGTCATTCTATTATACTAATTCATGCTTCAGTTCCCAACACTACTTCAAAATATTCCTATTTTAATCTTGAATGTTTCAGAATTTAGAAACTAAAATAGTTTCTTTTATGATGTAATACAGATAGCGCGAAGAGGTAATTGATTTCAAATAAGAAAAATTAAGAAAATATCTTCAGAAATATGGAGGATATTTATAATGAAAGATATGATGATATTTTAGAATATCTAAGATCAGAGGATGATGAAGAATATTATTCACAAGGGTTTAGAGTCAGGAGTAAGGTATTTGATAATAATTTCAGCAGACACTGAATCATTTGGACTCTTTGAAGGCAGGTTTAGTCTTTGTGATTTGTCCATAGCCTCCTTCATGGTTTGTTTAATCCGTTTTCCAGTTCCAAACCTTCTCTTTTTCTAAGCTTTTCCAACACACTATCCTTTATTATCAAACTTTTGACTGTTAAGGTCGTTTATAGTTTTTGCTGCTTCATCAGCATTTTCCAAACTTCGGAGAACTAGTTCGCAGTTTAAGGTGTTTTTCAGAAACTTCACATTCAAAGTATATAAGTCTAGGAGATAGACGTTATATATACATCTATAACTGTTGGCATAGTCATGCTGCAAGATTTCAAAATACTAATTGCTGATTCCCAGTAATTGGCATGACAATTCTTGTTACAAGATGCGGATGAGTAAATGATGGGGTTTCGATAAATATAATGACTTTTTGGAAAGTCAAAGATCAGTGAAGTTTTTGGTAAGTTTATTTTTAATGTGGTGAGACATAAAAGGTTCTTCGGTAATGATGACGAAAGGGCAACGTCTAAATCAAGGTTATAATAAGACTGTTTCAACTGAAAAGTCGAAGTTGACTAGCTAAAGCTGTGACAAAACTGACTAATTTGAAAAGGAATCGCAAAGTTATTTTTGCTAATAAATGCCAAAGGGTCTGACACGGATACGTGTTAAATTATGACTCTGGTTTCGAGAGCTTTTCAGATGCAAGACTGTGGTTAATATGTGGTTGGATCATCATCTCGATTGTTTATTATTTGAAGTGTCTTCAGGAATTTCGAAGGGTTTTGAACACAGATTGTAATCGTTAATATACATATGATGTTCTAACACAGTTTTGAAGTCAGAGTATAGCTTGTGAAAGATGTAAGGATCTAAGAGTGATGATTTCGATCATATCTCGAGTTGAATTCTGAGATTTCAAAATCAGAATATGCAATTAAATTTTGAATGAGTATGGTTGTTTTGATTTCTATAAAAGAATATATATTGTTTGAGAAAATAGTGAGTATAGTTGATGATTGCTGAATCATATTCGAAGAATGTAACATATTAATTGTGAATTTATATATCTCTCGGGTATTACCTACCCGTTAAAAAAATATTTCACAATTAATATTTTGTACAAAAGAATTTTTATTACAGTCTTTTTGAAAATATATATATATATATATATATATATATATATATATATATATATATATATATATATATATATATGTATATATATATATGTATTTTTTTCTTCAGATGTAACATCTATTTAATGAGTTAATAGTAAATTAAACTCATTTAATTTACGGTTGAAACTAGAATTGAATAATCCCTTAAAGGCTTTAGAGATTACATAAGTATTACTTCAATAATATTGAAATTATGAATCAATACTTCGTTATTTGTTGGGGCATGATGTTGGTTTTCATTAAATTCTTGTGAACTTCGCAAAGTACGAATGATGTTATCTGAAAAGTTTCGAGTACATTGATGACGAAAGTGTAAAATCAACATATATTTGAATAATACACTTGATTTATTATGAATTGGAATTTATTGAATTGAGACAGAGGTTGTAGTTAACGATAGTTAAGTTGCGGACGAAGGACGTGCATTATTGCATATTAGTAATATGAATTAACCGAGTAGTTAAGATTCACACATAATAGCTTAGTACGGAAAGATTTATTATGGTTTAAAGATTTATATATAAGATATACATATAAATCCTTCAGTGGAAATGAGTTAATTCTTCATAACTCGTTGATACAATATACTCGTTGTTGATTCATAATGATATCCGCGGTGATTCTTGAACTGACGGAGCTTGTGAGGTTATAGGTGCTGCTAATGCTGATGCTGACAACACTGACGATGCTGGTGATGCTGGCGGTACTGTTGATGCTGTTGGTAAAACAAGTCTAGTTTGTAAATCGTGCACCATTCTGGTCAGGATTTCTTTTATCATTTCGGTCCACTCATCTGATTTATGGTTAGATCTAGAATAAGTAATCTCTAAAATTTTAGAGATTACATAATCACCATAAAATATTTCTCCGATGAAGTCATGAATTAATACTTCATCGTTTGTTGTTGTTGGTCTTCCATGTTATTTACAGGACGTATGACCTTGATACTCGTGGGACAGATTGTGGAGTTGAGGTTTACGACGTGGTTGTGGTTGGGGGTGGTAATGGTACTGTTGACGTTGATGTTGGTGATACATGATTATGCTGCTGGTGCTGCTGCTAGTGTTTGTAACCTTTGCACCATATTCTCCAAAGCCACAACCCGAACGCGAAGCTCGTTGACTTCTTCTATTACACCGGGATGATTGTCGGTTCGGACAAGCGGATAAATAAAATCTAGAATTTGATGTAGTATATAATCGTGACGAGATACTCCGGAAATGAGAGAGAAAATAGTGTTTCGGACAGGTTCGCCGGTAAGTGCTTCAGGTTCTTCGTCAAAAGGACAATGTGGTAGATGGAAGGGATCACCTTCTTCTTGTCTCCAATGATTTAGGAGGCTACGAACCCATCCCCAATTCATCCAGAATAGGTGATGACTGATTGGTTGATCCATTCCGGTCACACTGCTTTCGGAGCTTGAGTGGGATTCCATTTCATAATCTGAGGAACTTGAACTAATGACGAATTCCATTTCGTACAATTGAATAAAGGATTTTTTTGATATGAAATGATTTTTCGGCTATCGAATGGTATTCTAATTACATAGAATATCTATATATATATTGAAAAAGATTTCGTAGATTACGGAGGAATTTACGGAATATGTCAGACAAAGTTTAAAGTAACAGATACGATAAGATATGATTTAGCAGATACGCTAAGATATGAATTTTGTCTATACACTACTCATGCAATTAATGTTGCAAGACGTGTTTAGACTAATAATGATAAGCAAGTAATTTCCTAAGGATGATAAGCAGATGATTTCTGACTAGAAATGATAAGCAAAACTTTTGATATGTAGACACGGTCGAAGTCCAGACTCACTAATGCATCCTAACGACTTATCAGTTAGACACACTAATGCAGACCTGGTTCGCTAAGACCACCGCTCTGATACCAACTGAAAGGACCCGTTCATATACATTATAAACGATTCACAATAGTTGATTACATTGCGAGGTATTTGACCTCTATATGATACATTTTACAAACATTGCATTCATTTTTAAAAGACAATCTTTCTTTACATCGAAAATTGACAGGCATGCATACCATTTCATAATATCCACTATCCAACTATAAATTGATTTAATAATAATCTTTGATGAACTCAATGACTCGAATGCAACGTTCTTCGAAATATGCTATGAAAGACTCCAAGTAATATCTTTAAAATGAGCAAATGCACAGCGGAAGATTTCTTTAACACCTGAGAATAAACATGCTTTAAAGTGTCAACCAAAAGGTTGGTGAGTTCATTAGTTTATCATAATCATTTATTTCCATCATTTTAATAGACCACAAGAATTTCATTTCCAGTTCTCATAAATATACGTCCCATGCATAGAGACAAAAATAATCATTCATATGGTGAACACCTGGTAACCGACATTAACTAGATACATATAAGAATATCCCCTATCATTCCGGGATCCTCCTTCGGACATGATATAAATTTCGAAGTACTAAAGCATCCGGTACTTTGGATGGGGCTTGTTGGGCCCGATAGATCTATCTTTAGGATTCGCGTCAATTAGGGTGTCTGTTCCCTAATTCTTAGATTACCAGACTTTAATAAAAAGGGGCATATTCGATTTCGATAATTCAACCATAGAATGTAGTTTCAATTACTTGTGTCTATTTCGTCAAACATTTATAAAAGCGCATGTATTCTCAGTCCCAAAAATATAAAGGGTAAAAAGGCAAATGAAACTCACCATACTGTATTTCGTAGTAAAAATACATATAACGTCATTGAACAAGTGCAAGGTTGGCCTCGGATTCACGAACCTAAATTAATTATATATATTTATGTGTTGGTCAATATTTGTCTAACAAATTAGGTCAAGTCATAGTGTACCACAATCCTAATGCTCGAGACTAATATGCAAAAGTCAACAAAAGTAAATTTGACTCAAAATAATTTCCAAAAATCTATACATAATTAATATATAGTTTAAATATCGTCGTTTTATATTTTTAAATATTTTTAAAAGATTTATTAGAGTAAATAATATAATCTATTTATTAATAAATAAAATTTTATATTAAATTTATATAATAAAATATACTTTTATATATATTTAAGTAATAAAATTTATAGGGTTCATTTAATATCATAAAGATAATATGATAGGTATTATTAAAGTAAGTTATTACACATAGTAAAATATGTTTGTATCACATATTCATTTGATAAAATAATATCTATAATGATAGTAAGTAAAAGTTGTATTATTTTGTAATAATAATTATTATTATAAAAATATCAATATTTATAATTACTAAGATGACATTATGATAAAACGATAATTCTAATTATGATAACTTTAATATTTACGATAATTTTTAATATTATCTTTAAAATAATAATTCTATTTAAAATAATAATAATACTGATATTTTATAGTAACAATGACATTTTTATTAAAATGATAATTTTTGTTAAAATGATAGTTTTAATACTAACGATACTTTTAATAATAATAGTAATGATAAAAATAATAAGAACGATAATTTTATCTAAATAAATATCTTATAATATTTTAATTTCATCATAAAACTCTTACCCATTCTTTCCTAATCGTTTCGTTTAATAGCTTGTAATCGTCTTTTATATCGTGTTCATAATATTGATAATAATAGTAATCAAATAATTAGGTGTTACAAATATTTATTTTAATTACACTAATATTAATAATGATAGTTACTATAACATTATTAACGATAATACTAATAATTATCTTAATGATAATATAGTAATAATAATAATAACAATAACAATGACTATTTTTAAATAATGATATATATATTAATAATGATAATAATAATAATAATAATACCAACAATAATAATAATAATAATAATAATAATAATAATAATAATAATAATAATAATAATAATTGGATAATAATAATAATACTAATTATAACTTTAACGATAATAACGATAGTAATAAAAAAAATAACAATTTTTAATGATAAATCCCTTTTATTGATAAAGATAATAATAATGATAATAATAAGATAAAACTAGAACGACGATAAAAACGACGATAATAATAATAATCATTTTTAATAAAAATATTGAAAATTCAATTGATTATAACTTCTAATCCGTTCATCGAAACCATTCGATATCTAAAGGAAAAGTTCTTAATTTTTCGCTAGCTTTCCAAGGACATGCATATCTTATACCTTATCTCAACCGCAAGTGTAACTAATTCAAGATTCAACCTAACCTGTCTAAGGGCAATATCAAAAGTACAAGCATGCATAATCCTAAATACTCGAGCACTAGTCAGGGATACACTATTAGTATGTAAAAGTTAAATTATGAGTACTCACGTATCAATATTGAGATTCAATATTGCAGGAAAGGTACGTAGACGCAACGGAAATGATAAACACTATATTGACCTCACGAGCATACCCGTGAACCATACTCAATCACCTCCATAGCTATAACCCATAATTTCCTTAATCCTATCCTACTCGAAAAACAATTTCGAAATCACTCGGACAGCACTCCGTCGTAATATTTTATGTATACTAATAATATCTTGAAATAATACGGAGTAAATATATATATGTAAATCGATTGAGAGAGTTTAGAGAAAAATATTTTCAAGTTTCTATGAAATAATGAAACCGATTGAATTCTATTTATAATAGATTTTTGAATTATTAAAGTGAATTATTAAAGTATGAATTATTAAAGTGAATTATTAAAGTATGAATTATTAAAGTGAATTATTAAAGTATGAATTATTAAAGTGAATTATTAAAATATGAATTATTAAAGTGAATTATTAAAGTATGAATTATTAAAGTGAATTATTAAAGTTAAAGTAAAGTAAAAATAAAATAAAGGTAAAGTTTAAGTATAGTAAAAGTATAAAACTATGTACGTATAATACGCGTATAAATATATATAATATTAATTTAAATCATTATATATATTTAATAAAATAAAATATAAATATCGTTATCTTTATCATACTAGTTAAGTAATGAGTTGTCAAAAGTGGTTCTAGATATTTATAAAAGTTATATACGTTTTAATAATAAAGTTCTTTTTAAACTGAAAACGTTTTTGTACGTTTGAAACTAAATAGATCAATCGAGTCTTTATGAGATTCAATCTTCCACTATCCTTTGTCTAGTTCTCGATGATTGACAATTTGTTCTTATTTATAAATCACTTTACCATTTTCCGAATATTGTTAAAATAGAAAGATTTCTCAAATCAACGTGGGCCTTTCAACAGAGACTTGTAATCATAATTCAATATATCTGATAATTCAATCATTTGATCTTATCTTCTAATTCCATTGATAAACATTTTGAAACAGATACAATCATATAAAGTATTTAATCTAATATTTTGTTTACGTTTCAAGTTATAACATATATACACATATACATATATAATCATATTCGTTTAATGGTTCGTGAATCGTTGGAACTTGGTCGAGGTTGAATGAATGTATGAACATAGTTTAAAATTCTTGAAATTTAACTTAACAAATATTGCTTATCGTGTCGGAAACATATAAAGATTAAAGTTTAAATTTGGTTGGAAATTTCCGGGTTGTCACACATAAGCGATCCGATAATTACTCTATAGTATGTAGGATCAATAGGCTCCCCTTCACAGTCTAACAAAATACCATGATTCACAGCTAGCGGGGTCGACACAGGATGTTCTTGAGTCATACCGAAACGTTCGAGTATATCATTTACATACTTTGCTTGATGAAGAAAAATTCCATTATCAGTCTGTTCGACTTGCAAACCAAGAAAGTAGTGTAAGAGACCCAATTTGCTCATTTCGAATTCATCCTTCATCACCTGCTCAAACTCATCGACGAGTTCCTTCTTAGTAGAACTGAAAATAATGTCGTCTACATAGATCTGGACCAAAATAATATCATCATCTTTAACCTTCGTGAACAGAGTACAATCTACCGTGCCCATTTGATAACCTTTTTCAATCAGATAACTTGACAAGTGTCCATACCAAGCTCTTGGGGCTTGATGTAAACCATATAGGGCTCTTCGTAATCAGTAAACTTTGTCAGCATGAAGATGATCTTCAAAACCCAGAGGTTGACTAACATATACTCGTTCGTTAAGCTTGCCATAAAGAAATGCACTTTTAACATCCATTTGAAACACTTTGAACTTCATAAACGAAGCAAAAGTCAGAAAAATGCGAATGGCCTCCAATCTAGCAACAGGAGCAAAAACTTCATCATAATCGAATTCAGGATCTTACTGTTAACCTTTAGCAACTAATCTTGCTTTATTACGGATAACATTGCCGTCTTCATCAAATTTGCACTTTCAAACCCATATGAGATCGATTACCTTAGCTCCATGCGGTTTGGTAACTAGCTTCCAAATATCTAAATGGTGAAATTGCTGAATCTCTTCTTGCATAGCCATTACCCAATCAACATGCTTCAACGCTTCTTTAGTCATCTTTGGCTCGATTCTAGAAATATGACATGAGTACTCGAAGTATGCACCAGCAGCTGTCATATGAGTATCATCTTGACCATCAAACTGAACTTGCCTTCTTGTTCTAACACATGAATTTGGATCTCCAATAATATTCTCTCTAGGATGAGCAGCTGTAGTTCTGGAAACTGGTTGTGCAGGAATAGGTATCTCATGGTGTAGATTCGTGGTATCTCCAATATCTTCTTGATTTTCAGAATTCTCACTTGAAATATCAGATCCATAGGTATCATACACTGGATCAAAATCTTGATCTGAATTTTGTTTTGGTTCAATGACAGTGGGTAATGGAGTAGGAGTTGATGTAGGTGCAGAAACTTCTGGTTCATTCTGTAGATCGAACAGCATTTGTAACTCAACTTCATTCTTCGTCTGATCTTGAGCAAGATTAAATGAATCAATCAGCTCATCATAGTTAAAAATCCAAGGATAACTCTTCGGAGCACTCTTCGTATGATTCCTCTGGACATCAACTTCAGACCATTCTTCAACACATCTTGTCTCATTGTTGAAAACCCGCTTGTTAAGAGAACTATACCAGAGGAATACTCCAGTAACCACTTTTGAATCAAACTTACTTCTTGGTTTTCTCTTCAAGATGGTACATGGTGCACCAAATGGTTCTAGATGCTTCAAAGATGGTTTTCTCCCATGCAATAACTCATAGCAAGTTTTACCCAGTCTTTTAACAGTCAGAACTCGATTCATAGTGTAACATGCACTTAAAAATAGCTTCACTCCAAAAATGAACAGGTAACGATGAATCTGCTAGCATTGTTCTAGCTATTTCTATCAATACCCTATTCTTTCTTTCAGCAACACCATTCATCTGAGGAGCGTATACAGAACTGAACTGCATATTGATACCTTTTTCAATACAGAAACCTGCAAGATACTGATTCTTGAATTCTGTACCGTTGTCGCAAAGAATCTTTCTTACCTTTAAATTGAAACCTGTCTCTAATCGATTGAATAGCACTTTCAAGTTTTCAAACGTATCGGACATCTCTTTCAAAAACATTACCCAAGAAAATCTTGAATAATCATCAGTTACAACCAGACAATACTTACTTCCATCAATGCTTTCAAAATGAATTGGACCGAAAAGATCCATATGTAACAATTCAAGTGGAGCAGAGATTGGATTATACTTTACCAACTTATGAGCTTTCTTGCTCTGCTTACCGTTCTTACATGGAACACATGTTCCTGGAATCTGAAAAGATCGAAGATCAACATCTTCTACAAGATTGTTGTGAACCAGATGGTTCATCTTCCGAAAACTTAAATGACCCATGCGTTTGTGCCACGTAATAGAATCTTGTTCAGTAGTTGAGAAAAGTATTTTTGACGACTAGCTTTTTGCGAAGGCGATCGTGCCTTTGGTTCAAAAGCTCTACTATGATCACTTGATTTGGCAACTCTTGCCTCAGTATCCTGTTTAGGAACCTTAATCTTCTCAGGAGAAATTGACCTATTGAAGTTCTTTCTCTTATACTCTCCATAGACAACCTTTGTCGTATGATTTTTAACACGAACTTCATCATTAACAGGTGAACCTGTTTTATGAGCATAAGATGATCTGCGATCATCATATGTGAGATCAATCTTCTGTCTTGGTGATCTATATCTTCTAGAACAGTTAGTAGCAATGTGCCCAAAAATAGCACAACTAAAACATTGACGAAACTCCCTATGTTCTCTAAATTCATACAAGTTATTAGAATTTGAAGATGACGGATCTTGTGTTCTTACTAACACTGGAGAATCATTTGTTTTATTTCTTGGAACATGCTTAGGTGTAACAGGAGGAACCGGTCTATTAGCAAATCTAAGATTTCTTAAAATTTTAACAGGACCTTTCGGTGTTCTAACTCTACTTGTCTTAGAGTTATCTTCTAACCCAGTTTTCCTATCTTCCTCATGATCTAGAGCACCTTCAGCAGTATCATCAGAAGTTGTATTCTTAGTTGAACTACATTTTTTATTCTTTTCAACATAATCTTCATAACTAGGAGGGATACAATCTTCTGGTCATCTGTCAACTACGTTTGCATTAACAAATGTGTTCTGAAAAGGAGGAGATGCAGAACTATATCCTATACCCTTGCCCTTGGTGTCATTAAGTTCCACCATTAATGCATTCCACTGTGACGCACTTGCCCAACATTTCATTTTGATTGAAATTGCCTCTAAATCAGCTTTAACGCATTCATTTTCTTTATTTAGTTCATTAATCGTGTCAACATGTTTAATTAAAGCATGATTTATGTCAAAGTTATAATATTTAAGATCGTGAAGTTGTTTTTTATAAACTTTGATCTGCTCTTTCAATTCATTTTCAACCTTAGTGGTCACATGGTCAGCATGCCATTTTCCTTTCATCTCCGCATATGCCTTTGTTAAATTATCTATTGTTACCTTAGATTCAGCACATTTAACACATTTAATAACAGTAGAAAGATCAGAAGATACATGTTGAGCGTTATTTGATGAGGAAGTTTCAGCCATAAATGCAAAGTGATCTATCTTCTTCCCATCATCGAGCTCATCTTCTGATTCTGACGAGTCTGTAAGGAACTCTAATGTATCAACATCTTTACCCAATGAATCTGCTCAAGTCTGTCCCAAATATCCTTAGCTCTTGTCAAACCGGAAACCTTCTCAAGATCACTTTCTGATAAGCACATCTTCAGTAAATCTACTGCTTGCTTGTTCAATGCTTCAAAATCAGATTGATCTACTCCAGTATGATCAGCTTTAACTTCAACCTCTGATTCTGACTTCTCATCCGAATCATCAACATCTGAACTTACACTCTCAAGATCTGAACCTTCACCCATAAGAACTAACATTTCCAATTCAGCAGCAAACATTTTACCCCATTTGTCTAGTTCCTTGTCAGCATCAACCACTGTCTCTTCACTTTGATTAACCTCTAGACTTTCTTCAAACACTGAGGTATCACAATAGTTATCCTTCCAACTGTTGAAGTACTAGTCCTCTGACGATGTTGGTGAAATACTTCCAGATTCAGGTGTACAAGGAACTGAATCACGTGCCTTCTTGAATTTATCTTTAACCATCTTCTGAATCTTCTCTCTCCGAATGGTTCGTGACAACTCTTCAGCTCTTTCAGCACGAGCAGTCAGCTTCTCATTTATACTTTGACCAACGATACAGTCTTCTTTTACTTCAGTAATCTTGGCCATGTTAGCTTTAGGTTGTTGATCATCAACATTCAATTTGATAGACCAATCATCATCGTCTCCATGAATGACAACTAAAGCTTTGTTCGGACTTTCAGCTGTTTCAACTTCATTTACTTTATCAGTAATGTAAATCTCATGCTTTGTAGTTTGACTCTGAGAACTGTAGTTTTGATTCTTGAATGGATTACGATTACCCTGCTTCTTCTGTTTTGTGCACTGTCTTGAAAAATGACCTAATTCTCCACAATTGTAACAAGTAACAGTATTCATATCAAAACCCAGTTTGGTATCTGTGGTCAGACTGATCGGTTTTCCAGTTCGCTCTTCGTAATCTCTAGCTCGTCGCATAAGATTTGCCATACCCCACATAATATCCATCTTTTCTGCTTCATCTTTATCAAGTTGATGATAATCTTCTGTTGTTAGATGAATGTTACCCACACGACCATCAAGATAACTATCATAAGAATTAACAAGGCTTGACAGCGAAGCTATATCTTCACTAATATTTTCTTTCCCAGCTTTTCTCAAGTTTTCAATCTTAAGTGCAGAAAGAACATCTGATGCAGTCAGTGTGGATGACTCTGTAGTATTAGAAGTAGGCTATGACTGAGTATTGAGAGAACATGGTAAAACTTGTGGTGGATACGAAGGTTGTTGAATAGGTGCACTACTAACATTCAAACCATACATATTCTGATTGTTCGTAGCAAAAGCTGTTTGAAATGGTGCATGAGCTGACTTAGGCGGTGTGTAACCATTTGGACAATACATTTTCGTGTCTTGAACTTGTTTAGACCTCTTGACTTTGTTTAACACCTCTAGTTCTTCTTCCTGAAGTCTTGCAATAAACGAGTTCACTGTAGCAGTAACTAGTTCTCCACTGGTTTTCATAGTTAATACGAATCCATTCCATTCTAAAGGTAATGCTCCAGCTAGACATGTTACTTTGTCTTTTTTAGTAATGGTCACATCATGCTTGTGTAATTCAGCTAGCAAATGATGATATCTTTCAACCAATTCTGTAATAGACTCTCCCACTTGCCAGTGAAAACGATCAAACTCAGCTTTCAATTCTAAACCTTTTCTAGTTCTGTAAGATGTATTTCCTTCGTTAAAAGTACGAAGTGCTTCCCATATCTTGAATGAGTTATCATGACACAGAAATTGATGGAAAATCGGACCATCAAGAGCACTTGTTAAGTTACAGTACATCTTCTTTTCTAAGTTATACTCTTCATGTTCTTCCGAAGGCATGTTATGTAACGTATACAATTCATTTGTAACAGGTGAACGTGGCCATTGAAATTCTATTTCAATGTACTTCCAAAGCTTCGTGTCCTGACCATCAGACCAAATCTTAAATCTCGACTTCTAAGTAGAATAGTTAACCATATTTATTAACCTTGGACATTTCGTACCACTTCCTGATTCACTCTCAGCAAGGAGTAATTGTTGAGTCATATTCGTAATGCTCTGAACTAACGGTGCAGCCAACGCGTAATCATTTGAATTAAACATTTTGAAAATTTTTACCAAAGGTAATGTAGCGACCCCGACAAATCGTCAAGTGACGGCGTCGACTACGTGGGTCCCATTGCATGGTCATAAGTCTTTAAGACAAAGTTTGACCAAAATATGTCGCCTTCATTTCAAAATAAAGATTGTTCCCAATGTTTACAAGAATTGTTCAACCAAAAGTTAAGTTACAAGGTTATAAGTACATTTGAAATCTAGGCGACACGGTTTAAAGTAAAGTCAAAAGACGCTCCAAATAATGCATGTATACTCGACATCCAATGCAAGTATCAAATAATGAGCGGAAGCATGTTTCACATATCGTGCAAGACCTGAGAAAAACATAGAAATCTGTCAACGAAAACGTTGGTGAAATCATAGGTTTAAGTAAGTAAGTACAAGTGAACCACAAGATTTGCATCAATGAAATAATAGTAATACATTCCAAAAGTTTGTTTCACGAGCACCCAATTATCAAAGCTTAACATTCCTTCCATTGTATACCCCATCACTTAGTGCTAGAACAAACACTGATTCTCGAAAATATATTTCATCCGTAGACGGTAGCGAACCGTCAAGGATGAGGGTTGTCAACCCATATGGCCATATAACATAAGTTCTCGCTTACACCCGGCAAGTGTAACTAATGATAATCGAATTGAGGATTTTTGTTCTAAACTCGTATGTAGAATGTTTGTTTTCCCGTTCTTGTGTTCACTTAGTTCAAAAGAATCGTTTATGTTTTCTCATCCCAAATATAAGTTCAAAAAGAGTAAAAGTGGGACTATGATCTCACCTTTGATTGCACGAGTATAAATGTACTTCACAAAGTAAACGTGTGCATGAATGTTGCTTAGCCTTGACCTAAACAAATAAGTTGTATCAATTAACCGGTTACGACACAAGGTCGGGTGAAATGTGTTCAATTAGTCATATGGCTCAATACGACTTGAATAGTATAGCATGTGAATCACGTACAAAAACATGTTAGAACGATTGTATAAAAGTTTGGTTAAGTTTGACTAAAAGTCAAACTTGGTCAAAGTCAACGAAAAAGTCAACGCGTTCGGGTCGGGTCCCGGACTATTTTTCTATGCTAAATATTCATATACAAGTATATTAAAACAAGTTTCATGTGAATCGGAGGTCGGTAGCTAGTCAAACATTTCGCGTGAAATGTGACAAAGTGAGCAGAATCTGGCCAGGCGATTCTGCGCGCCGCGCGGGGATGTGGCGCGCCGCGCCACTACCTGGGCAGAGAATTCTGGTCAGTTTTTCCAAGTGTGCACGAACCAAAACCTTTTCCAACCCAATTCTTGACCCGCAAACACTTATAATGCCTATCATATATCGTCGAAAAGGTATTTTGACGAGGAATACAACTAACCACATCTCATCAATCAAAAACATCATTTACAATAACCGAAAACTCGTCAATTGATCAAGAAAGGTTTATTTTCAAAGTTTCAAGTTCGTAAAACGTATTTTATGATTCGGGAATCCAATTTACACATACGATATGCCGTTTCGAAGGTAATTAAGCATACATTACAACTAATCACTAACAATTAACATTCCATGGCATTCAAGCATCAAAAGTTCATGTCAAGAACTATCAAACCCTAGTCAAACATCACAAAATCAATATTCATGTTTTTGAAGTTTTCTTAATCAACCTACGCATCAAAACGAAGCTAGTGATACTAGTAACACAATTAAAACATGCACTTTAACAATCTAACAACATTAACTCATCCAAAATCAAGGATTAAGCACACCCATTTCAAGTTCATGCTAGTTACTCCAAAAACAACAAATCGAGCAAACCAAACATATATTCATGTTAGACTCGAGCCATAGACACTAACTAACACCATTTCAAATCAAAAACACGAATTTAGAGAAATCTAGAGTTTTAGAAATGTTACCCAAACGAGATGAAGTTGGTATCAAATTGTAGAGGATGAAGAGAGGATTCCAAATATGTAATCGGATTTGTTGTGAGCTTCCAAGATTGAATTTAGATGATGAATGAATGGAATGGGTTTGTGTGTGTGTTCTTGAGATGGAGAGAAAAGGGATGAGGGAGATGATGGAATGGATGAAATGGGTTGACTAGTTGACCTAGTCAACTAGTTTGCCCATTTGGCAACTCCGGTCCCTCGAGTTTCAAAGCGGGTGCGGGATTTAACCGATCGAATATTTTTAAAACGCAAGTTAACGAGAGATGTTATAATTAAATGACGGAATTATTATGAACGTTAGTCAACGGAAACTACGAATTTAAATAACGAAAGGTATTATTTAAAAGAAAAAGACGGTGTTAAAAATAAATTTAACGGAAAAACGCGGGATGTTACATTATCCACAACTCAAAAGAAATTTCGTCCCGAAATTTAGTTGGAAGTAGTAGTCGATATCTCTTACTCGAGACTTTACGTTGTCAATGCTATGAATAAGTGAAAGTACGTTCTTGAGGGTTCTCATGAATTTGGATAGTCAGGGTTTTACGTTGCATTAAGGTTCGGTTTTTACGATCCCCAGTTTCAACTGGTTTTCCTATGAAGAGAAGTTTGTCATCGATAGTTGATGTATCCAGCAGGATTGCACGTTCCTGTTCCGCAGGACACGTTTCTAAGTTTGTTACACGAAATGTAGGGTAAACGGAAACTTAATTGAGTCGGAAGTTCTAAACGGTAGGGAGCGGTTCCAATACGCCCCAAGGTTTCAAAAGGGTTAACATGTCGCGGGTTTAACCTTCCCTGATTCCCGAAACGGATTACACCCTTCCAAGGTGCGGGTTCTCAATATTACGCGGTTACACACTGGGATTTGTGAGGTTCTCCTCTAAGTTTGGTATAACTCTTCTGGCGACAATGGGTTGTCTCGAGCCCTTCTCGGATTTGAATGATTTCAATTGTTGTTTCTTGATGGAGTTCAGATTTCGGTGGTTGATGCTTCGGTTAAATGAACAGGGGTATGACATTAGCGGTCATATAGGGTTTCGAGAAGTGCGCGTGAACACACGAGTGGTAACTACTGTTGTAAGAGTGATCTACTAAAGGTGACAATACGAGTTTGTGACATGTCTTTCCAAGACGTAAATCGTTCGTTTGCTCGGTTCGTCAGTTGGTGGGTGGTACGCGGTACTCATGTCTAAGCGGGTTCCCAGGGTTCCTTGTAAAACTAGAAGTGAAACGAGTATTTCGATACGGAATAATTGACAAAGATACACCGTGTTGGAATAGAATCTCTTAAGATACGTTTGAACAAGTTAGTTAGGGTTCGAAAAATGTTCGTTAGGACTATTCACCCTCGTGGCGAATACTTATGTAATATGAGGAGTTCTTTAAACGGAAATGCGGGCGATAAAGATAGGAGTGAAATGAGGACTTAGAATAGGATGAGCTTGCATCTCGAGGTTGCCATAACGTGCCTCTAGTTGTCAAAAGTTGAAGTCTGAAAGAGAAACGAGATAGTACACGTAGTTGTATAGTTCGGGGTTGAATAATAGTTGGCCGATTATCAGAAACACAAGGGCGTTAAGTCAAAGAAGAGTGAAGTATCGTTGGATTGTGTGTTATCTTAATTTCCAGTAATATCAGACGGTAACGGTGAAATAACAGAGGTATGTAGTGTGGTACGTGATGACGAGAATATCGATCGGATCCACAATTTAGTATTTGAATTCTTCGTGCAAAATAACGAATTTCCGTTCCGTTGATTTCGAGTCGAGGGAGTATGCCTTTCGGCGTCCAAGTAGAAATATTTCCATATTTGAGTCCCATCTGGTGTTGTACGAATTTAGCTAGAAATGTTGGTGTGAAGAATCACGCTCAAGGTTCGATCGCGGAGAGATTAAAGTCGTGTAATACGAGAAAAGTCAGAAATGAATCTTCGGTAACAACCGGTGAGATCTAAGATTTTTACGAATACAAGTCTGAGTTGGGAGAGTTTCCTGATTACATGTGGCTTGATTTCGAGATTGATTGTAATTCCTTGACCATTAACTTCATGGTCTAGAAAATTGGACTTCGTTCAACAGAAATTCTCACTCGGAGAATTTGGTATAAAGTTGCTCTTTTCTCAAAAGTTCGAGCGTAAGATGGTGATGTTGTTCGTTTTCCTTCTTTACTTAAATAAGTTAAGATGTCATCTATAAATACGATAACAGATTAGTCTATATGAATTTGCATACGCGGTTCAAGAGGTTTATGGATACGGGCGAGCCCTAAATAAATCAAGCGGTACTAAGAGAGATTTACAACTAACGTTGCGAGTTCGGAAAGTGGCTTAGGAGACATCGTCTCACTTAACCCCCAATTGATGATAACTGGAACGGAGGTCGATTTGGAACATACGGGATTCGTGCAAATAATCATGAGGTCATGGATGCGAGGGAGAGGGTATCGGTTTCCAACCGAAAATTACTCAGTTCACAATAATCTATACAAGATGATGGGGAAACATTTTTTTTTTTTTTTTTTTTTTTTTTTTTTTTTTTACGAATAGGTTCCGAGCTCCCTAGTTCTATAGGTGTCAAGTCAAAAGTCTTAACGTATTTCCTCCAATAACATTTATAGGCACACAATATTTTTCCGTTGGTCGCTTAAATTGCCTAAGTAGTGTCTAGGGAAAAAAAAGTAGAGTGCAAAGAGCACGAGTCAAAGACTTGGTTATAAAACGTCTAACGGTAATGAAATCGAATAAGTATGAAGTATACGGTTTGTTGTGAAGAAACGTACCCGTTACTATCCCATCGTCGTTCCGGGCATCCTTGGTGTCGATGTTGAAGGTTCAACGGCGTGCGTTGGGGTTGATTTTCTTATTTGGGCACACATTCCTAAAATGACCCAGTTGGCCACATTCGAAGCAAACACCCGTTCTGTGTGCGTTGGGCATCTTTCGAGCGACGGGTCCTTGGCGCCAGTGGCGAAACCTGCCACATCCTTCAAAGTGATGCTTGTGGCATTCGTCACAAAAAGGCAGCTTTCCGGCATAGCCTTTCTTGTCGTTGGAGGTAAAAGGCTTCTTGGCGGGGTTGTTGTTATTGTTGTGGTTGCTTGATTGAGAGGCTTCCCATGTTCTTTTGTTGTTACTCGGGTGGTTCTCGACCATTGGTGCCGGTGCTTCCATTTCATTCACCGTTTCTAAGGCTTGGCGGGCCATTGTTAAAGCCTCTTGTAGGTTAGTGGGTTGAGATGTCATTACCTTGTGTTGAATGCTCTTAGGGAGGCCATCCATGTAAAGTTTGACTCTTAGGGATTCGGGAGTCATGAGAATTGGACACATCGAGACTAGTTCGGTAAACCGTTGATTATAAGCCTTGAGGTCATTTCCGGCCGTTTTTAAATTCCTTAGACCCTGTTCGAGCCTTCGAGTCTCGTCGCGCGGGAAGTATTCGGTGATCATTCTTTCTCTTAATTCGGTCCAAGAGAGTGTGTGGGCTTCATCGCTTCCCACTAATTGTACATACGTGTTCCACCATGAGAGAGCAATACCGGTGAAAGTGAGGGTGGAAAACTTGACCTTATCTTGGTCTCGACAACCGCTTGTGTTAAAAACGGTCTCCATTTGTTCAAACCATCGGGTGAGAGTAACCGGTCCCCCGGTTCCATCGAAAGTGGGAGGATTGTACTTCATGAAGTTCTTGTAGGAGCAACCTTCGATTGAATTACCGGCTCCATGATTGTTGTTGTTAGAAAAGTGATCGGCCACGGCCGTACCCACGGCGGTGGTTATCATTCGTTGAAGAGCTTGTTCTAGAGTTTCGAGAGGAGTATTGTGTTGACCTTGGTGAGCCATTGTTCCTTCATGAGACAAGAATATCGTTGGTTAGTATTTTCAACAATACTAACCGTGGCATGGAATAAGGATAGAGAGAAAATTTTTCCTTGACTCGCCTTAAATTCTCTATGTCATAATGTCGGAACGTCCATGTGAATCACCGTAATATAATCCCGGAAATTATATTACCCTGATTCTCATGTGCATTTAACATTACTTCATAAAGTTAAGGTGACGCACCAACAAAATTTATCAACGTAAGATCAAGATCGAATACGAGTTAGATATGATAGAAGAGTTCGAGTATAAATGCACAAATAGTCAAGTAATTCCTACTTCAGTCTATATGCCGGTTGTAGTCTAGATTCACCTATGTACCCTATGACTCGGGGTGAACACAAATGAACTCTAAATCCCTACAACCAAGGCTCTGATACCACCTGTAGCGACCCCGACAAATCGTCAAGTGACGGCGTCGACTACGTGGGTCCCATTGCATGGTCATAAGTCTTTAAGACAAAGTTTGACCAAAATATGTCGCCTTCATTTCAAAATAAAGATTGTTCCCAATGTTTACAAGAATTGTTCAACCAAAAGTTAAGTTACAAGGTTATAAGTACATTTGAAATCTAGGCGACACGGTTTAAAGTAAAGTCAAAAGACGCTCCAAATAATGCATGTATACTCGACATCCAATGCAAGTATCAAATAATGAGCGGAAGCATGTTTCACATATCGTGCAAGACCTGAGAAAAACATAGAAATCTGTCAACGAAAACGTTGGTGAAATCATAGGTTTAAGTAAGTAAGTACAAGTGAACCACAAGATTTGCATCAATGAAATAATAGTAATACATTACAAAAGTTTGTTTCACGAGCACCCAATTATCAAAGCTTAACATTCCTTCCATTGTATACCCCATCACTTAGTGCTAGAACAAACACTGATTCTCGAAAATATATTTCATCCGTAGACGGTAGCGAACCGTCAAGGATGAGGGTTGTCAACCCATATGGCCATATAACATAAGTTCTCGCTTACACCCGGCAAGTGTAACTAATGATAATCGAATTGAGGATTTTTGTTCTAAACTCGTATGTAGAATGTTTGTTTTCCCGTTCTTGTGTTCACTTAGTTCAAAAGAATCGTTTATGTTTTCTCATCCCAAATATAAGTTCAAAAAGAGTAAAAGTGGGACTATGATCTCACCTTTGATTGCACGAGTATAAATGTACTTCACAAAGTAAACGTGTGCATGAATGTTGCTTAGCCTTGACCTAAACAAATAAGTTGTATCAATTAACCGGTTACGACACAAGGTCGGGTGAAATGTGTTCAATTAGTCCTATGGCTCAATACGACTTGAATAGTATAGCATGTGAATCACGTACAAAAACATGTTAGAACGATTGTATAAAAGTTTGGTTAAGTTTGACTAAAAGTCAAACTTGGTCAAAGTCAACGAAAAAGTCAACGCGTTCGGGTCGGGTCCCGGACTATTTTTCTATGCTAAATATTCATATACAAGTATATTAAAACAAGTTTCATGTGAATCGGAGGTCGGTAGCTAGTCAAACATTTCGCGTGAAATGTGACAAAGTGAGCAGAATCTGGCCAGACGATTCTGCGCGCCGCGCGGGGATGTGGCGCGCCGCGCCACTACCTGGGCAGAGAATTCTGGTCAGTTTTTCCAAGTGTGCACGAACCAAAACCTTTTCCAACCCAATTCTTGACCCGCAAACACTTATAATGCCTATCATATATCGTCGAAAAGGTATTTTGACGAGGAATACAACTAACCACATCTCATCAATCAAAAACATCATTTACAATAACCGAAAACTCGTCAATTGATCAAGAAAGGTTTATTTTCAAAGTTTCAAGTTCGTAAAACGTATTTTATGATTCGGGAATCCAATTTACACATACGATATGCCGTTTCGAAGGTAATTAAGCATACATTACAACTAATCACTAACAATTAACATTCCATGGCATTCAAGCATCAAAAGTTCATGTCAAGAACTATCAAACCCTAGTCAAACATCACAAAATCAATATTCATGTTTTTGAAGTTTTCTTAATCAACCTACGCATCAAAACGAAGCTAGTGATACTAGTAACACAATTAAAACATGCACTTTAACAATCTAACAACATTAACTCATCCAAAATCAAGGATTAAGCACACCCATTTCAAGTTCATGCTAGTTACTCCAAAAACAACAAATCGAGCAAACCAAACATATATTCATGTTAGACTCGAGCCATAGACACTAACTAACACCATTTCAAATCAAAAACACGAATTTAGAGAAATCTAGAGTTTTAGAAATGTTACCCAAACGAGATGAAGTTGGTATCAAATTGTAGAGGATGAAGAGAGGATTCCAAATATGTAATCGGATTTGTTGTGAGCTTCCAAGATTGAATTTAGATGATGAATGAATGGAATGGGTTTGTGTGTGTGTTCTTGAGATGGAGAGAAAAGGGATGAGGGAGATGATGGAATGGATGAAATGGGTTGACTAGTTGACCTAGTCAACTAGTTTGCCCATTTGGCAACTCCGGTCCCTCGAGTTTCAAAGCGGGTGCGGGATTTAACCGATCGAATATTTTTAAAACGCAAGTTAACGAGAGATGTTATAATTAAATGACGGAATTATTATGAACGTTAGTCAACGGAAACTACGAATTTAAATAACGAAAGGTATTATTTAAAAGAAAAAGACGGTGTTAAAAATAAATTTAACGGAAAAACGCGGGATGTTACAGGTAAACCGTGCGGTTCAGGATATCAACCGTACGTGTGATAGTATCAACCGTACGTGTCACAAACTCAAGCGTACGTGTCACTACTCAATCGTACGTGTCACAACTCAATCAAAAGAACCAATCACAAAGTCTCAAACGTGCGAGTGATGATCAGCGTGTGATTACTCGTACGTTTCACAGCCAACCACTTGATCACCCGTGTGATCAGACTGTTGTCACTTAACCTCAAAAGGTTATGCTAAACTGTGCGTGTGAGTTCACGAGTGACAGTCAATCATCTGGTCAACTGTACGTGTGATCAAAATCTTTGACCCACTTGTGTAAGCTGCTGTTCAGCTCAAATCACCTAAAAATCCTAGAAATTGATGTTAAACCTCAATTTCTTCGTCCACAAGCTGGATTAGCACTAAACTTACATAAACACACTCTCTAATGACCATTACACACGTAAACATGATTACTTTTTAATTAAAATCACTTTTAACTCAAAAACCCAAAATAATAAACTCATTATTCACCAAAAATCACTAGATGATGTTGAAATCACAACCTACGCTCTGATACCAATGATGAAACATGAATAGGAACTTCGAAATCAACAAGTTCAATTCACACAAAGGCGGAATTAGTGAATCAAGCCAATCTAAGTGAATATGAGGAGCTTTTTGGGATTAAATTAGTCAAACCACAATAAGGATTGGAATTGTGTGATTAGATTAATGCCTAGAGCTATTATTCACTACTGGAGTGATTTGGGTTGAGAGAGAATCTGATTAGAGAACCAGATCTGAGTGGTGTGTGTGTGTGTGTGTGAGAGGCTTAACCTAAAATGAAGAACATAACACTTATATACCCCTGCTGTTGACTCACCCGTACGAGTTATTCATCATACGTACAAGTTGGCTTCATCAGCCGTACGGGTGATCACTCACTCGTGTCTTCTCATTTAGGTTATAATTGTGACTTAGCCCAGCATCAACCGTGCATATGAGCCTGTCAGCCATACGAGTGAGGCATCACTCGTACGTCTGACTAAGTCTAACATAGTCAAACATCCATATTGCGTCCCTGCAGTACCTGTAACCACATACAAACACAGATAGGATAATAACGAGCGATCATGGTATCCCATAAACTGAAGTACCTGCAATGGACGTGGATTAGATGTCTAGGGACTTACATAAAATGCATCAACAAATACTCTATTCTTTCTTTCAGCAACACCATTCATCTGAGGAGCATATGCAGAACTGAACTGCATATTGATACCTTTTTCAATACAGAAACCTGCAAGATACTGATTCTTGAATTCTGTACCGTTGTCGCAACTAATCTTTCTTACCTTAAAATTGAAACATGTCTCTAATCAATTGATTAGCACTTTCAAGTTTTCAAAAGTATCGGACTTCTCTTTCAAAAACATTACCCAAGAAAATCTTGAATAATCATCAGTTAAAACCAGACAATACTTACTTCCGTCAATGCTTTCAAAACGAATTGGACCGAAAAAATTCATATGTAACAATTCAAGTGGAGCAGAGATTGGATTATACTTCACCATCTTATGAGCTTTCTTGCTCTACTTACCCTTCTCACACGGAACACATGTTCCTGGAATCTGAAAAGATCGAAGATCAACACCTTCTACAAGATTGTTGTGGACAAGGTGATTCATTTTCCGAAAACTTAAATGACCCATGCGTTTGTGCCAAGTAATAGAATCTTGTTCAGTCACTTTAGAAACAAAAGCTTGATGATGTTCAGTAGTTGAAGTAGCAACATTCATATCTAGCATATATAAATCAGCTTGTCTAGGAGAATTCATCAAAATCATTTTTGGAGGAATCACAAACTCTGGTTTCAAAATGTAGCTGAATTCGTCATCAAATGCTACCTTGAAAGATTTTTCACAGATTTGTGAAACTAACAACAAATTATTTGCAAGCTCTTGACAATAGTTCACTTTGTTGATACTGACTTTCTCATTCTTCAATAAACCTTGAGCTGAAATGTGACCTCCTTTATCTCCAGCAAAGGCTACATAACCTCCCTTAATTAGGTGTACATCTGAAAGAAGAGATAGTTGTCCAGTCATATGTCTCGAAGCGCCGCTATCCACTATCCAGGTGTTGTTTGCAGGTACCCTGGTTCCCTGCACATCACATTAAGAGAATTAATTGATAATGGGAACCCATGCCCGGACGGCAGTAGGTTGTCCATTAACACCTATAGCTTGAAATTCCATCCATTTCCCGTTTGAGTCCGGTGGAATCTCATCATTAGAAAACGTAAACTTAGACAGTTTAGAAGTAGCATTATTGCTCTTCTGGTTTTTTACATTTTGCTCATTTTCAGAGCGATTCACTCGTGGTCTGGTACTAGAAAAGTATTTTCAACGACTAGCTTTTTGCGAAGGCGATCATGCCTTTGGTTCAAAAGCTCTACTATGATCACTGGATTTGGAAACTCTTGCCTCAGTATCCTGTTTAGGAACCTTAATCTTCACAAGAGAAATTGACCTATTGAAGTTCTTTCTCTTATACTCTCCATAGACAATATTTGTCGTATGATTTTTAACACGAACTTCATCATTAACAGGTGAACCTGTTTTATGAGCATAAGATGATCTGTAATCATCATATGTGAGGTCAATCTTCTGTCTGGGTGATCTATATCTTCTAGGAAAATTAGCAGCAATATGTCCAAAAATAGCACAATTAAAACATTGACGAAACTCCCTATGTCCTCTAAATTCATACACATTATTAGAGTTTGAAGATGACAGATCTTGTGTTCTAACAAACACAGGAGAATCATTTATTTTATTTCTTGGAACAGGCTTAGGTGTATTCTTAGTTGAACTATATTTTTTATTCTTTTCAACATAATCTTCATAACTAGGAGGGATACAATCTTCTGGTCGACCGTCAACTGCGTTTGTATTAACAAATGTGTTCTGAAAAGGAGGAGACGCCGAACAATATCCAATACCCTTGCCCTTGGTGTCATTAAGTTCCACCATTAATGCATTCCATTGTGACTCACTTGCCCAACACTTCATTTTAATTGAAATTGCTTCTAAATCAGCTTTAACGCATTCATTTTCTTTCTTTAGTTCATTAATTGTGTCAACACGTTTAATTAAAGCTTGATTTATGTCAAAGTTATAACATTTAAGATCGTGAAGTTGTTTTTTATAAAATTTGATCTGTTCTTTTAACTCATTTTCAACCTTAGTGGTCACATGGTCTGCGTGCCATTTTTCTTTCATCTCTGCATATGCCTTCATTAAATTATCTATTGTTATCTTAGATTCAGCGCATTTAATACATTCAATAATAGTAAATGGATCAGAAGATACCTGTTGAGCGTTATTTGATGAAGAAGTCTCAGCCATAAATGCAAAGTAATTTGTCTTCTTCCCATTCGAGCTCATCTTCTGATTCTGACGAGTCTGTAAGGAACTCTGATGTATCAGCATCTTTACCCAAATGAATCTGTTCAAGTCTATCCCAGATATCCTTAGCTCTAGTCAAACCAGAAACCTTTTCAAGAACACTTCCTGATACGCACATCTTTAGTAAGTCAACTGCTTGCTTGTTCAATGCTTCAAAATCAGTTTGATCTACTCCAGTATGATTAGTTTCATTTTCAACCTCTGAGTCTGACTTCTTGTCTGAATCATCAAATTCTGTACTTACACTCTCAAGATCTGAACCTTCACCCATAAGAACTAACATCTCCAATTCAACAACAAACATTCTACTCCATTCGTCTAGTTCCTTATCAGCATCAACCAATGTCTCTTCACTTTGATCAGCTTCTAGACTTTCTTCAAACACTGAGGTATCACCATATTTATTCTTCCAACTGTTGAAGTAGAAGTCCTCTAACGATGTTGGTGAAACACTTCCAGATTCAGGTGTACGAGGAACTGAATCACGTGCCTTCTTGAATTTGTCTTTAACCTGTTTCTGAATCTTCTCTTTCCGAATTGTTCGAGATGATCTTTCAGCTCTTTCAGTACGAGCAGTCAGCTTCTCAACTAAATTCTGATCAATAACACAATATGCTTCAGATTCAGTGATCTTTGCCATGTTAGCTTTAGGTTGTTGATCATCTACATTCAATTTGATAGACCAATCATCATCATCTCCATGAATGACAACCAAAGCTTTGTTAGGAGTCTCAGCTGTTTCAGCTTCATTTACTTTATCAGTAATGTAGATCTCAGGCTTTGTAGTTTAAATCTGAGAACTGTAGTTCTGATTCTTGAACGGATTACGATTACCCTGCTTCTTCTATTTTGTGCACTGTCTTGAAAAATGACCTAATTCCCCACAGTTGTAACAAATAACAGTATTCATATCAAAACCCAGTTTTGTATCTTTATTCAGGCTGATCGGTTTTCCAGTTCGCTCTTCTTATTCTCTTGCTCTTCTCACAAGATTTGCCATACCCCACATAATATCCGTCTTTTCTGCTTCATCTTTATCAAGTTGATGATAATCTTCTGTTGTTAGATGAATGTTAACTAGGGTTGACAGTAAAGCTATATCTTCACTAATCTTTTCTTTCCCAACTTTCCTTATGTTTTCAATCTTAAGTGCAGAAAAAACATCTGATGCAGTCGGTGTAGATGACTCTGTAGTATTGGAAGTAGGCTGTGATTGAGTATTGAGAGAACATGGTAAAACTTGTGGTGGATACGAAGGTTGTTGAATAGGTGCACTGCTAACATTCAAACCATACATATTCTGATTGTTCGTAGTAAAAGCTGTTTGAAATGGTGCATGAGCTGACTTAGGCGGTGTGTAACCATTTGGACAATACATTTTCGTGTCTTGAACTTGTTTAGACCTCTTGACTTTGTTTAATAACTCTAATTCTTCTTCCTGAAGTCTTGCAATAAACGAGTTCACTGTAGCAGTAGCAAGTTCTCCACTGGTTTTCATAGTTAATACAAAATCATTCCATTCTAAAGGTAATGCTCCAACTAGACATGTTACTTTGTCTTTTTCAGCAATGGTCACATCATGATTGTGTAACTCAGCTAGCAAATGACGATATCTTTCAACCAATTTCGTAATAGATTCTCCAACTTGCCAGTGAAAATGATCAAACTCAGCTTTCAACTCTAAACCTTTTCTAGTTCTGTAAGATGTATTTCCTTCATTGAAAGTATGAAGTGCTTCCCATATCTTGAATGAGTTATCATGACACAAAAATTGATGGAAAATCGGACCATCAAGAGCACTTGTCAAGTTACAGTACATCTTCTTTTCCAAGTTATACTCTTCACGTTCTTCCGAGGGCATATTATGCAACGTATACAATTCATTTGTAACAGGTGAACGTGGCCATTGAAATTCAGTTTCAATGTACTTCCAAAGCTTCATGTCCTGACCATCAGAGCAAATCTTAAATCTCGACTTCCAAGTGGAATAGTTATCCATATTGATTAACCTCGGAGATTTCGTACCACTTCCAGATTCACTCTCAGCAAGGAGTAAACGTTGAGTCATATTCGTAATACTATGAACTAACGGTGCAGCTAACGCATAATCGTTTGAATTAAACATCTTAAATTTTTTTTACCAAAGGTAAACCGTGTGGTTCAGAAGATCAACCGTACGCGTGATAGTATCAACCGTACGTGTCACTGATCAAGCGTACGTGTCACTACTTAAGCGTACGTGTGACTAAACTAATCAAAAAAACAATCACCAAACCTTAGACGTGCGAGTCAGGATCACCCTTGTGATTACTCGTACGTGTCAAGGTTAACCGTTTGATCACTCGTGTGATCAGACTGTAGTCACTTAACCTAACAAGATTATGTTGAACCGTGCGTGTGAGTTCACGAGTGATATCAACCGTCTGGTCAACCGCGCGAGTGAGCAAAAAATTTTGCCCCACTCGTGTGAGCTGCTGTTCACCCTAATTCACTCAAAAACCCTAGAAATTGGTGTTAAACCTAAATTTCTTCGTCCACAAGCTGGATTAGCACTAAACTAACATAAACACACTCTCTAATTACAATTACAAATGTAAAAATGATTCCTTTTTGATCAAAATCACTCTGAAACTCAAAAACTCAAAATAACAAACTCTTTAATCACCAAAAATCACTAGATGATGTTGAAATCACAACCAACGCTCTGATACCAATGATGAAACATGACTAGGAACTTCGAAATCAACAGGTTTAATTCACACAAAGGTGGAATTAGTGAATCAAACCATTCTAGTGAATATGTGAAGCTTTTTGGGATTAAATTAGTCAAACCACAACAAGGATTGTGTGATTAGATTAATGCCTAGAGCTATTATTCACCTTTGGAGTGATTTGGGTTGAGAGAGAATCAGATAAGGCTACCAGATCTGAGTGATGTATGTGTAATGAGAGGCTTAACCTAAAATGAAGAACATAACACTTAAATACCCCTGCTATTGAGTCAACCGCGCGAGTCAGCTGTCACTCATACGAGTGATCTGTCTCAGCCGTGCTGGTGATCACTCACTCGTGTATGTATACTCAGATTAGATTTGTGACTCGGCTCAGCTCAACCGTGCGTATGAGCTTGTCAGCCGTACGAGTGAGACTTCACTCGTACGTCTGATAGAGTCTAATAATGTCAGACATCCTTATCGCGTTCCGCAATTTCATAATCCAAGTTTTCAGTTTTAAATTGACTTTAAAATGAAATTTGGATAAAAATCCCGAAAATTTCTATTTAACCTGTAACCACATATAAACACAGATAGGATAATAACGAGCGATCATGGTAGCCCATAAACTAAAGTACTAATCACAAACGTAAGCTAGATGTCTAGGGACTTACATAAAATGCATCAACAATAGGTGGATTTGATGGACTTGCGTATAGGTCCAATTGGCACGGTTGTGCGTTTTGGTTGACCACCTTTGGTGAGGTGCACACTTCGTGTGTACGTTATCACATGTGCTTGTGATGTGGATTATATAACCCAAATGGTGAAGGGTTGGTGGTTAGTTGTGATGTGGATAACCCCGATGTGGTGGATTTTATAACCTCGTGACTGTGGGTTGTGATTTGGGAAGTGAATCACGTGTGGATGCGGATTCACGATGACGCGTGTAGCTCGATCATATTATTGAGGTAGTAGTCTCGTGTAGATGCGGATTCACTAAGGCTCGTATAGTTCGGCCAACCTCGATGTGTTGTTGATATTGAAGATAGTAGTCTCGTGTGGATGCGTATTTACTAAGGCTCGTGTAGTTCGGCCAATCTTCATTTTGGTAATTGACTTTTGGTTTGGGTTAAGGGGTTAACCAATGGGCTTACACTTTGTTATATATGTACATATTGATGTATTATCGTGTTGTAGCTAACCCTCCGGGTGTAGTGATGTGTGCAAGGTGTAGGACGAAATAGTTATATTTTTACTAGGAAATACTATTAAATACGATACATTTTTACACAAGTTATTTATTTATTTATAGATTGGATATACCTAAACCTTGCTACAACAATTATAGGCAGTGTACCTAATCGTACAGTAGTGTAGTTTTTAGTAAGTCCGGTTCGTTCCACAGGGATCTAGCCAAGTTTAACGCTATATTTAAAACTAAATTTGTATATAAATATATATATAAATATAAGTAGTATTATTATTATAAAAGGGAGATTTTACCGTTTAATGACCGGTTTGTCAATTTTAAAACTTTAGTCGCTGTTAAAACCTAATGTAAAATATTAAAAATAAATATAACTTAATTTAAAGCGTAAAGTAAATGACAATAATTAAAGTGCGATAAATTAAAGTGCGATAAATAAAATGACAATAAATAAAATTACAATAATTAAAGTACGATAATTAAAAGTGCAATTAAATATAATAACAGTAAATAAAAGTGCGATGAAATATGAAATAAAGGAATTATGCTTATTTAAACTTCCGTAATCATGATGTTTGACGTGTTGATTCTAGTTTATTACCATGAGTTAATTGTCCTTTGTCCTGGATTATTCAATATATCCTTCTGGTTTTTGTCCATAACAGTCCATCAGTCATAAATATAAAGTGCTAGTGTGCTCGTCAAATTATTCTTATATCCGAAGTCAAATATTCCAATTAATTGGGGACTTAAACTATAATTACACCAATTTTCCTTGTATGCAATTCACCCCTGTTTTAATAAGTCCATTAACTATTAATCCATTCCCGTGTCCAGTCAAATGAACGATTATTAGTACTTATAAATATCCCGCCCATCGTGTCCGATCGAGTGTATATGGTAATTTATAGGTACGTCCAATTGTAAATCTTTATATTAAATTAATGAACTATCATTCAATTAAACAAATATAAAGCCCATTAATAGCCCATAGTCTAATTTCCACAAGTGTCGTTCTTTTGTCCAAACCTCAATTATGGTACAAAGCCCAATTACCCCGTCTTTAATATTTAACCCAACATCACGATTATTTTGGCTTAAATAAGCATAATAAAAACTTAGCTACGAGACATTAATTTAAAAAGGTTGAACATAACTTACAATGATTAATTATAGCGTAGCTTTACACGGACAGAATTTCGACTTACACCCTTACAACATTCGCTAACATACCCTTATTATTATTAAATTAAAATTAAAATTAAAATTAAAATTATAATATATATATATATATATATATATATATATATATATATATACGTGAGAGATAGAGAGAAAAAGGTGTATTACATTCGACCAAAAACTGCGAAATTTATAGATGTGACCAGCCTTTTAGGCTCATGCGATCGCATGAAATATGGGCATCCTGGCCATGCGATCGCATGGCCAGCTGGATCAGCTCACATGTTCTTGTTTTCTAGTTTGCCGACGTTTTTATTAAATAATATAATATATATATAATTTTAAGAATTAATTATATATTATATTATATTCATGTGCATAGTTGACTTGTAATTTTTAGTCCGTTGCGTCGAGCGTTGAGAGTTGACTCTGGTCCCGGTTCCGGATTTTCGAACGTCCTTGCGTACTATTTAATATCTTGTACTTTGTGTTTTGCGTCTTGTACTTTTGTAATTTTGAGACGTTTCTCATCAATAAATTGAACCTCTTGGATTGTACTTTGTACTTTTGACCTTTTTGATCGTTTGCGTCTTCAATTCATCGAATCTATCTTTTGTCTTCACCTTTTATTATTTAAACGAATATTACTTGTAAATAGAACAATTGCAACTAAAAGCTTATCTTTCTTGAGGGATGATGCTATGAAATATATGTTCGTTTTTAGCATTATCAAATATTCCCACACTTGAGCGTTGCTTGTCCTCAAGCAATATAGTCTTGAAATAAAAATACTAGTATCACTTCTTTATTCTTCACACTTTGTACATCAGTGATTTCTATACGGCGGTATGAACAATGGTAGTAACGATGTGGTTTACAGTCCCACATGACTATGAAAATTTAGATCCTTAAGGAAATTGGATCTTTATGAAAACATTTGATCTTTTGAAAATTTAAGCTAGATTTTACCCTAGATAAGTTTTTCGGAATAACCCTTAACCGGTGTTTGCAAAATGATTTTGTGGGTTTTGTGGGTTTCAGATTTTAAAATTTTAGCTCAAAACTTGCAGTTTTGTGTCACCCACTTGCTAACCTTATATTGGAAAAGCAACACGTCCAGTATACTTGCTCCGTATATTACCTTTCGGTAAACTACCGTCCGGTTGTAAAGGAAAGCGTTGAACAAGCAACTGTTGAGGCAATGTCCCGGGACATGCTTTTAATTATGGTCTATATCGTGTCGGATGCAATTACTATCCTTTGTAGGAGTAATAGTAAAGATCACCCTATAGTTTTTTGGTCTGGCACAAGGTCCTGTCTTCGACCATGCTATGCAACCACCGTTCTTACGGTTGACACACGATTTGGTTCTGGTGACCTAATGAATTCCAGGTGAATTCCTAGGATTTTACGTTCAATGGTAATGAACGCATTAAAAATGGGTTTTCAGAAAACAAATCGGTTTGTAATTTGATCAAAATATTTTCTCGTTCAAGCTCGAGTTTAGATATCATTGAATTCCATGAGTTTGAATTCTCAATCTTTAAGGTCAATCTCAAGGATTGAGTAATATCAGTCTTAAAAGCTGATTTTTGATCTTTAAGGAGATTATCCTTTCTGGGGATCTGATTCATTAGTCTTATAAGATAATTTGCACGGTGCCCCCTATTGTACGAGACAGATCCTCTCATGGTTAGGATAAGTCTGACCACTTGGCGACCCTGTTTGATGCTGAGGTTCGTGGATTTCCAGCTGATTTTAGAGAAAACTTTTCAAGATTTTTTGTAGACTCTACAACTGGTCTGGACGACAACTTCCTGCCCTAAATCAAGAAGCGCGTTTCTTTTTCTTTCGGAAGACTTTACTTCCTTTTAACACCTAGTTTTATCGCTCATAAATATGTATAAACATGATTTTGAGTTCATTTAATTGAAAATTTAGAAAAATTTTACTAGAATTTGGTTGTCAGTATATAAGACTAGGGCTGTTCTTTATTATCAGAGAGCACTAGATTCTAATACAACTACTGCGTTACTAGTATTTTTAATGGTAACCAAGTGTATAAGTCAAAAATTTTAAAAATCCGAAAGAATTTAACCCCTTCCCACACTTAAGATCTTGCAATGCCCTCATTTGCAAGAAATCATAACAATTTAAATTATTGAGGGTGATTAGCGTAGAAAAATGATTAAATTTTACCAAAGTTTCCAAATATATTGGCGTTTGTTTGTTGAATGATAAATGGTGCACATCATTTGTTCATTCCGTCTTGTTGTTACATCACATTTGTTTTTCGTTTTGTTGTCAAAATTAGTAGCTTTTGCTGAACTTAATGCCAGTCTTTGAAAATTCGCCGTTTTACCCTGTTGTGTACAATTGACAATATACATACATACAAAATACTATGAATTTTAAAATTTGTCACTTTTTAAGCGTTGTTTTAAAAGCAAAGATTTTTGGGTTTTTTAATGTTTTTGGCATACTTTAATTCAATAAGATTAAAAATAATGATAATAAAATTTCTCGTCCTGCCCTCGGGTAAAGCAATTTCGGTTCAACGACCTAGTCTTCAACTTACGACGAATTTTGAATATCACATTTTTAACTTAATGAAATAAAGTAAATTTTTGTTTTTAAATTCACACCAAACTTAAATTTAAAATGCATAAAATTAAAAATTCATATTAATATTATTAATATTTTTATACATTAATTTTACAAACTTATATTAAAAATATTAAATTTTAAAATACTTAAAAACTTAAATATATTGATTTTAAAAAGTTTACAATATTAATTTAATATTTATATATTAATTTTAAAAACAAGGTAAAAATTAAAATTAAAAATCTTTTTGGCCTTTTATCCCACTTTAATCAATCAAATATTATCAAAAATATACGCCCCTCTTTTCGGTAAAGTAATTTCGGTTCCATAACCTAGTTTTACTCCTGACGAATTTTTGAAATATTTTGGGTTGATTGATTAAAGATATTTATACCTTAAGAATAAACGGTAAATTTCGTAGTGATGTAATAAATTTTTGTACGATATCAATAATTTCGGTTATGCATACCTAATTTTATTGAATACCAATTTAATACTTTATAGCGAACGATTCAGCGTTTATTATCAAAAGGTTAAAAGCAATAAAAATAAAAATAAAAACTGTACATACTTACCTATGAGAAAGAATTCTCAGAGACCTGCTTTAGCCGACTCATAGGAGAGTCGTGTGATTTGGTTCCCCATAGCTACGTAAGCGTAACCTCGATTCTTCAATATGTTTTCTTCTAAACATATGAACGATCCTTCTCTGCATAGAGTAACAAATTCGGTATTTGAATATGTTTGATTATTTGAACATTTACCTTCGTGTGACCATTTTCCGCATTCATAACATCTTTCAAGGTGTCGTGCTCTTCTTTTTGTTGCGGATTTTGATTTTCCTTTACCAAAATGTATCTGATGATGATCTTTCCTGAGTTCTTTTCTTACTCCGTCCATTTTTTCTCTTATTAATGATACCAGTTCACTCGAAAGTGTGTCATTATTACGTTTAGTAATTATAGCGTGTAGCATTAGACCATGGTTCTGATCAAAGGAATTCTTCATCTCGTAAAATCTAAAAAAAATAAAAATTCAGAATAGAGGGAGAAGACTAGTTCTTTAGGGTCTGCTAGGGAAAGACCATTCGGATTCCATTTTCGAGAACTATACGAAAACGGAAAATCTAACTCTAACAGAAATATATATTACCCTAAAAAGATTCAAAACTTCCCACACTTAGTTAGCTGTGGTGAATAAATTGTGATTAACTTCATCTTCAACTTCCATTGGACTATCTATGTAATGTTTAACTCTGTGACCATTAACCTTAAATTCAATCCCATTTGAATTTATTAATTCTACTGTTCCGTACGAGAAAACTCTTTTGACTATGAATGGTCCAGACCATCTTGATTTCAATTTTTCAGGAAATAGCTTGAATCGTGAATTGAAAAGAAGGACTCTGTCTCCTTCCTTAAATTCTTTTGAACTTCTGATTCTTTTATCATGCCATTTCTTCGTTCTTTCCTTATAGATTAACAAATTTTCGTATGCTTCATGTCTTAATTCTTCTAATTCGTTTATTTGACTTAACCGTAGACGTCCGGCTTCATGTAAATCAGGATTACATGTCTTCAAAGCCCAAAATGCTTTGTGCTCAATTTCTACTGGAAGATGACATGCTTTTCCGTAAACGAGTTTAAAAGGTGTGGTTCCAATTAAAGTTTTGTAGGCTGTTCTAAAAGCCCAGAGTGCGTACTCCAATTTCATGGACCATTCCTTCGGATTTGATCCTACGGTTTTCTCTAGAATACGTTTTAATGCTCGGTGGGTATTTTCAACTTGTCCACTTGTTTGTAGATGATAAGCGATTGAGATTTTATGAGTTACTCCATATCTTTTGAGAACTTTCTCAAGTTGATTATTACAAAAATGAGTACCCCGATCACTTATTAAAGCTTTCGGTGTTCCAAACCTTGCAAAAAGACGTTTTAAGAAGTTGACTACAACTCGTGCATCGTTAGTTGGGAGAGCTTGTGCTTCCGCCCATTTAGATACATAATCAATAGCAACGAGAATGTAGAGATTATTATGAGATTTTGGAAATGGACCCATAAAGTCAATACCCCAAATGTCAAATACTTCACATACTTGAATGACATGTTGTGGCATTTCATCACGTTGACTTATTTTTCTGGCCCTTTGACAAGTATCGCAGGATTTGCAAAGAAGGTGTGCGTCTTTGAAAATTGTAGGCCAATAGAACCCAGCATCGTAGACTTTTCTTGCTGTAAGTTGAGGCCCATAATGCCCTCCTGTTGGTCATGTGTGATAATGGTTTAAGATTTGACTAGCTTCATCCCCGAATACACATCGGCAGATTATTCCATCGGGACAACTTTTAAATAAATGTGGATCTTCCCAAAAATAGTGTTTTATATCACTAAAGAATTTCTTTCGTTTTTGGTACGACAACCCTTTTTCAAGGAATCCACATACTAAGTAGTTTGCATAGTCTGCAAACCATGAAATTTCATTATAATCGATCTTCAATAGATATTCATAAGGAAAGTTATCTTGTATAGCCGATTCGTTTAGAACTTCTAATTCGAGATTTTCAAGATGAGAAAGATGATCAGCGGCGAGATTTTCTGCTCTCTATTTGTCTCGGATTTCAATATCGAACTCTTGTAAGAGTAAGATCCAAAGTATTAATCGTGGTTTGGCATCTTGTTTCGAAAATAGGTATCTAAGAGCATAATGGTCGGTATAGACCACCGTTTTAGCTAGAACGAGATATGAACGAAATTTGTCAAAATCAAAGACAATAGCAAGGAGTTCTTTTTCAGTAGTTGTGTAATTTGTTTGTGCTCCTTGTAATGTCTTACTAGCATAATAAATAGGTTGAAATCGTTTTTCAATCCTTTGTCCTAAAACGGCTCCCATTGCAAAATCACTTGCATCGCACATGAGTTCAAATGGTAAATTCCAATTTGGAGTTATCATGATCGGCGCATTAGTGAGTTTTTCTTTAAGAATATTAAAAGATTTGATGCATTCATCTGAAAAGATGAATGGAGCATTCTTTTCTAGGAGTTTATTCATAGGAGTGGTAATTTTAGAAAAATCTTTTATGAAACATCGATAAAAACCGGCATGCCCTAGAAAACTCCTAACTCCTCTAACATTGGTGGGATGTGAAAGTTTAGCAATTACATCTACTTTAGCTCTATCCACTTCAATTCCTTCCTTTGAAATTTTATGACTAAGAACGATGCCTTCTTTAACCATGAAATAACATTTCTCCCAATTAAGAACTAAATTTGATTGTTCGCATCTAATAAGCATTCGTTCAAGATTAACTAGACATGTTTCAAAAGTATCACCGAAGACTGAAAAGTCATCCATGAAAACTTCCATGCATTCTTCTATCATGCCATGAAAAATCGCCATCATGCACCTTTGAAAGGTTGCAGGGACGTTGCAAAGTCCAAATGGCATGCGTTTATAAGCAAAAGTACCATAAGGGCACTTGAATGTGGTTTTTTCTTGGTCCTCGGGTGCTATTGGAATTTGAAAGTATCCGGAAAAATCGTCAAGAAAACAATAGTAACTATTTCCGGCTAATCTTTCTAACATTTGATCAATGAATGGTAAGGGAAAGTGATCTTTTCTGGTGGCGTCATTTAATTTTCTACAATCTATACAAACACGCCATCCTGTTACAGTCCCAGTAGGAATAAGCTCGTTTTTTTCATTTGTGATGACAGTCATGCCACCCTTCTTAGGTACGCATTGAACTGGGCTTACCCATGGACTATCAGAGATTGGATAAATTAAACCTGCATCAAGCAGTTTAATAATTTCTTTCTTAACAACATCTTGCATATTCGGATTTAGTCTTCGCTGGCGTTGCACATACATTTTATGACCTTCTTCCATAAGGATTTTATGTGTGCAATACTAAGGACTTATGCCTTTAATGTCATGAATCTTCCATGCAATAGTTGGTTTATGAGCTTTTAGCAAAGAAATGAGTTGAGATTTTTCATTTTCAGTAAGAGAAGACGATATTATTACAGGTAATTCAGATTCACCATGTAAATAAGCATATTTCAAATGGTTTGGAAGTGGCTTTAACTCTAATGTCGGTGGTTCTTCTATCGATGATTTGTATCGATATCTGTCTTCCTCTTTTAGCATTTGAATTTCTTCTGTTGTTGGTTCATATCCATTAGCCATACGTGTAGCTAACATTTCAGCTTCATCAATTGGTTCAGTTCCTTCTCCTAAAGAACATTCTCCTGTTCCTTATAATTCTGGAAAATCTTCTAACAATTCTGCATGTGAATCTATAGATTGAATATAATAATATGTATCATCTGCAGATTGCGGTTGTTGCATGGCTCTATCAACTGAAAAGGTAACACTCTCGTCCTCTATACTTAGGGTCAGTTTCTTACCGAACACGTCTATTATTGCTTTAGCCATGTTTAAGAATGGTCTTCCTAATATGAGAGAAACTCGAGAATCTTCTTCCATGTCTAGAATAACAAAATCTACTAGAAATACTAAAGTACCAACTTTAACTAGCATATTTTCCATTATCCCTCTAGGATATTTTACTGATCGATTGGCTAGCTGTATACTTATTCGTGTTGGTTTTAATTCTCCAAGGTCTAGTTTAGCTTATAGTGAATACGGCATTAAATTTATACTAGCACCTAAGTCTGCCAATGCTTCTATTGAACTAAGACTACCCAGAAAACATGGAATTGTGAAACTTCCTGGATCTGATAATTTTTCTGGTATCTTATTCAACAACACTGCAGAACAATTAGCATTTATAGTAACAGCTGAGAGTTCTTCCATTTTCTTTCTATTTGTGATTAAATCTTTCAAGAATTTAGCATATCTTGGCATTCCTGAAATCACATCAATGAAAGGAAGATTTACATTTATTTGTTTAAACATTTCCAAGAATTTAGATTGCTCGGTTTCAAGTCTTTCTTTCCTCATTTTACTTGGGTAAGGAAGTGGTGGTTGGTATGGTTTAACATAAGGTTTAGGGTTAACTGTGTTATCTTCATTAACCTTTTCAACTACCGGTTCTGTTTCCTTATCTTGTTCAGGTTATGGTTCTTGTGGAGTAGGAATAGTCATCAGAAATTATAGGTATTTCAGGTGGTTTAAGTGTGATACCACTTCTTGTGGTAATGACTTTAGCTGTTTCATTCCAGGGGTTAGCATTTGTATCGCTAGGTAGACTTCTAAGTTTTATTTCACCTATCAACCTTGCTAGGTTGCTTAATTCTTGTTCCAAATTTTGAATAGAAGCTTGTTGATTTCTAAATGCTTGAGCATTTTGTTCATTTGTTTGTTTCTGAGATGTGAAAAACTGTGTTTGAGATTCAACTAGCTTCGACATCATATCTTCTAAATTTGGCTTTTTATCATCGGTTTGTGGTGGTTTGTTTTGAAAAATAGGTCTTTGCTGATTGTAAGTATTGTTAGATACTTGTTGATTGCTAGGACCTTGTTGGTTGTTGTATGGAACATTTTGGTTATAATTCTGATTTTGATTGTAGATTGGTCTTGGCGGTTGATAATTATTCTGATAATTATTTCCAGGCCTTTGGTTCATGTATGAAACATTCTCTCTTTGTTCTATTGTTTGTTCAATATTGAGACAATCTTTTGTCAAATGTGGTCCTCCACACTGCTCACAACTAATTCGTATTGAGTGAATATCTTTAGTCATCTTTTCCATTCGTCTCTCGACAGCATCTATCTTTGCGAAAATAGAATCAAAGTCATGGCTAGAATCGGCTCTAGCCGCTTTAGATGATCTAACGATATCTTTTTCTTGATGCCACTCATGTGAGTGGGAAGCAGTGTTATCAATAATTTTGTAAGCTTCAGTTGCGGTTTTCTTCATAATGGAACCACCAGCTGCTATATCGATGTCTTTTCGTGTAGTGATGTCGCATCCTTGGTAGAATATTTGTACTATTTGATAAGTGTCTAAACCATGTTGCGGACATCCTCTTAACAACTTTCCAAATCTTGTCCACGCTTCATATAAAGTTTCATTTGGCTTCTGTGTAAAAGTAACAATTTCTTCTTGAAGTCTCGCGGCTTTAGATACCTGAAAAAATTGTTTAAGAAAATTTTCAACTAAAACGTCCCATGTATCAATCGTCCCTTCGCGTAACGATTCTAACCAATCTTTGGCTTCTCCCTTTAAAGTCCAGGGAAATAACATGAGATATATCTATTCATCCTCCACTTCTCGGATTTTAAATAGAGTACAGATCCTATTAAAGGTACAAAGATGTTCGTTTGGATCTTCCTTCGGCGCACCACTAAATTGGCATTGATTAGTTACCATGTGTAGGATTTGTCCTTTGATTTCATAGTCTGGCGCATTAATGCCTGGTTGAGTAATTGCGTGACCTTGGCCAGTGCGTTTAGCTCTCATTCGGTCTTCCATACTTAGATGTTCCAGATTTTCCATGATTGAATTTGTTGAATCTGAATCACTAAAGGATTCTGATTTAATGGTTTGTTCCTCGACAATCTCTGTTTGAATGATTGGTGGTTCCAGAGGAAAGATTAATGGTTCAGGATCTCTGAATTGTCCCTGAATATCCTCCGGATTATCAATTGTAAGGTCGGGTTCAAAAAATGGATTATCGGAAATTTGAATTGGAGTACTTGGTCGACTGGATGATGATTCTAAAGAAAAATCAACGACGACAATATTGGCTAGATGTCTTGATCGATTACAGGTGGTGAACGTATGAAAGGTGGTGAACGTTTTGCTCGGTGCATTCACTGAATATCCTATTAGTTATAAAAAGATAAAAATTATATAAGTTATCAAATTAATAGACTTTTCTGATTTTGCCCACGTTTCGAATAGCCAATAAATGCAGTAGGTAGCCAGTACCCTTTAAATCGAAAGCCCACAACTCGCCAATAACAAATCCAACTATTACTACGAACCAGAAAATTTTGGATGTCTATCAATTTAACCACTTAAAATAATTTTTTGTCGAAATTTAAAGAAATTTTAGAGAAGAAATAGAAGGCTGAAAAATAAAAGAAGCACGTCGAAACTTAAAAGAAGCACTTCGAGAAATAAGAAAGAAAAAGAAGCACGTCGAAAAACGTCGAAAAATAAAAGGCTGAAAAATAAAAATAAGAAAGTAGCGCGTCGAAACTTAAAAGTCTAAAAACTAAGAATTAAAAGTTGCGTCTAAAGGTATTAAAGCTTAAAAGGAATTCTATATCCAAAACGGCAATAACTTAAAAAGTACTAAAATTTTAAAACGGCGTCGCAAAATTCTAAAGCACCTAAATCTTAGTCTAAAGAAAAAGCACTTAAGGGATTTTACGGGAATGCCTAAAAATCTATAAATATAAATAACTATGGCAAAAACTATATTAAAACTAATTACGAACGAAAAATACAAATATTACGATTAAACTATTAAAAAGATACGAAGATATAAAACTAAAGTTATAAAAATACAATTTTTATAAAAATATTATTTTTTTATTATTTATTTTATAAAAGTATTAGTTTTTATATAAATAATAAAACTAGATAAAACTTAAAATACTAAAACTAATTAATAAATAAATAAAACCCTAATTAGGGTTTAATTAATAATAATAATAATAATTAATACTCCGTAATTAATACAGAACTAGGTCAAACCTGGCGTGTCATATCAGGCCATGCGATCGCATGGAGATCGTGTTATATTTTCATGCGATCGCATGGGTTAGGGTTTCAGGCCAGATTATGGGCTGCTACAGTACCAGGCCCGAAAATTTTTAATTTTTTAATTTTTCTGTTTTTATAAAATATTTATATAAACAAATTAAAACTTATATTTTAAAAACTAAAATAAAAATAAAGAAACTTTATAATTTTACATATATATTTAACAAACTCATAAAAATATATATATTTTGTTTTTCTTTTTATATTTTTTTTATTTTTAAAATTTAAAACGTATTAAAACTTAATATAAATCTTTTTTTTTATATAGCGTTGCGCTTTCGGCGTTTAAGAACTAGTCTTGGTCCCCGGAAGTGGCGCCAAAAATACTTGATGTGCGTAGGGGTGTATACGAAATAGTTATATTTTTACTAGAAAATACTATTAAATATGATACATTTTTACACAAGTTATTTATTTATTTATAGAGTGGATATACCTAAACCTTGCTACAACACTTATATGCAGTGTACCTAATCATACAGTATTGTAGTTTTTAGTAAGTCCGGTTTGTTCCACAGGGATCTAGCCAAGTTTAACGCTATATTTAAAACTAAATTTGTATATAAATATATATATAAATATAAGTAGTATTATTATTATAAAAGGGGGATTTTACCGTTTAATGACCAGTTTGTCGATTTTAAAACTTTAGTCGCAGTTAAAACCTAATGTAAAATATTAAAAATAAATATAACTTAATTTAAAGCGTAAAGTAAATGACAATAATTGAAGTGCGATAAATTAAAGTGCGATAAATAAAATGACAATAAATAAAATTACAATGATTAAAGTACGATAATTAAAAGTGTAATTAAATAAAATAACAGTAAATAAAAGTGCGTTGAAATATGAAATAAAGGAATTATGCTTATTTAAACTTCCGTAATCATGATGTTTGACGTGTTGATTTTAGTTTATTACCATGGGTTAATTGTCCTTTGTCCTGGATTATTCAATATGTCCATCTGGTATTTGTCCATAACAGTCCATCAGTCATAAATATAAAGTGCGAGTGTCCTCGTCAAATTATTCTTATATCCGAAGTCAAATATTCCAACTAATTGGGGACTTAAACTATAATTACACCAATTTACCTTGTATGTAATTCACCCATATTTTAATAAGTCCATTAACTATTAATCCATTCCTGTGTCCGGTCAAATAAACGATTATTAGTACTTATAAATATCTCGCCCATCGTGTCCGATCGAGTGTATATGGTTATTTATATGTACGTCCAATTGTAAATCTTTATATTAAATTAATGAACTATCATTCAATTAAACAAATATAAAGCCCTTTAATAGCCCATAGTCTAATTTCCACAAGTGTCGTTCTTTTGTCCAAACCCCAATTATAGTACAAAGTCCAATTACCCCGTCTTTAATATTTAGCCCAACATCACGATTATTTCGGCTTAAATAAGCATAATAATAACTTAGCTACGAGTCATTAATTTAAAAAGGTTGAACATAACTTACAATGATTAATTATAGCGTATCTTTTCACGGACAGAATTTTGACTTGCACCCTTACAACATTCGCTAACATACCCTTGCGTACTATTTAATATCTTGTACTTTGTGTTTTGCGTCTTGTACTTTTGTAATTTTGAGACGTTTCTCATCAATAAATTGAACCTCTTGGATTGTACTTTGTACTTTTGAGCTTTTTGGTCGTTTGCGTCTTCAATTCGTCGAATCTGTCTTTTGTCTTCACCCTTTATTATTTAAACGAATATTACTTGTAAATAGAACAATTGCAACTAAAAGCTTGTCTTTCTTGTGGGATAATGCTATGAAATATATGTTTGTTTTTAGCATTATCATGTAGCTTATCGGCGTGGTACATATCGTCGTTGGTGTACTTACATTGTTGATATTTTTAGCTTGTTGTATAGTGATTGTACGGTATGCTTAGTTTATCTTGCCTTTATACTTGGATGCTCCGGTATGTGCTATTTGATTATTATTGTGTGGCGTGTCCATTTTATGCATATATATGTATGTAGTATATTTTCATTCACTAAGCGTTAGCTTACCCTCTCGTTGTTGATATTTTTATAGGTTTTCGTGATAGTGGCTCGGGTAAGCATGGGTACCAGTGAACTTGCGTAGTTGCTTTAGAAGACGTGCTTTTGGACCCGATTTAGGATTGTGTAGCATAGTCCCAATCACCATGCTCGGTTTTGTGCAAAAGTAACTAGTCGGGTCATAAGTAACAACCGGGTTATGATTTAACTAACGTATTATTGTATTAATGAATTTAAATTATTATTGTACGTTTTTAAGTTCGTTGAACTTACTTTGATAACAAATACGTTTTGGAAATTGTGTAATGAGACCTAAATGTTATTTAATGTATATTAAAAAGGAAATGTTTTTTTTATGGGCCGGTAAACGACGGGTTGGGTTGTTACAAGTGGTATCAGAGCATGGTCTAAGGGATTTAGGCGACTTGAGATAGGTGCCTAGACTTAGACTTTTGTGTGTGCTTATTTGTTGCGGGACTTGTAGGTGAACGGGTCGGACGGGGACTTGGTTAGTGCCTTAGCATAGGTTGTAGTGACCCGAACTTTTCCATGTTTATATATATTAATTGAGATTGATATTTACATGATTAAATGTTTCCAACATGTTAAGCAATCAAACTTGTTAAGACTTGATTAATTGAAATATGTTTCATATAGACAATTGACCACCCAAGTTGATCGGTGATTCACGAACGTTAAAACTTGTAAAAACTATATGATGACATATATATGGATATATATATATAGTTAACATGATACTATGATAAGAAAACATATCATAAAGTATATTAACAATGAACTACATATGTAAAAACAAGACTACTAACTTAATGATTTTTAAACGAGACATATATGTAACGATTATCGTTGTAAAGACATTTAATGTATATATATCATATTAAGAGATATTCATACATGATAATATCATGATAATATAATAATTTAAAATCTCATTTGATATTATAAACATTGGGTTAACAACATTTAACAAGATCGTTAACCTAAAGGTTTCAAAACAACACTTACATGTAACGACTAACGATGACTTAACGACTCAGTTAAAATGTATATACATGTAGTGTTTTAATATGTATTTATACACTTTTGAAAGACTTCAATACACTTATCAAAATACTTCTACTTAACAAAAATGCTTACAATTACATCCTCGTTCAGTTTCATCAACAATTCTACTCGTATGCACCCGTATTCGTACTCGTACAATACACAGCTTTTAGATGTATGTACTATTGGTATATACACTCCAATGATCAGCTCTTAGCAGCCCATGTGAGTCACCTAACACATGTGGGAACCATCATTTGGCAACTAGCATGAAATATCTCATAAAATTACAAAAATATGAGTAATCATTCATGACTTATTTACATGAAAACAAAATTACATATCCTTTATATCTAATCCATACACCAACGACCAAAAACACCTACAAACACTTTCATTCTTCAATTTTCTTCATCTAATTGATCTCTCTCAAGTTCTATCTTCAAGTTCTAAGTGTTCTTCATAAATTCCAAAAGTTCTAGTTTCATAAAATCAAGAATACTTTCAAGTTTGCTAGCTCACTTCCAATCTTGTAAGGTGATCATCCAACCTCAAGAAATCTTTGTTTCTTACAGTAGGTTATCATTCTAATACAAGGTAATAATCATATTCAAACTTTGGTTCAATTTCTATAACTATAACAATCTTATTTCAAGTGATGATCTTACTTGAACTTGTTTTCGTGTCATGATTCTGCTTCAAGAACTTCGAGCCATCCAAGGATCCATTGAAGCTAGATCCATTTTTCTCTTTTCCAGTAGGTTTATCCAAGGAAATTAAGGTAGTAATGATATTCATAACATCATTCGATTCATACATATAAAGCTATCTTATTCGAAGGTTTAAACTTGTAATCACTAGAACATAGTTTAGTTAATTCTAAACTTGTTCGCAAACAAAAGTTAATCCTTCTAACTTGACTTTTAAAATCAACTAAAAACATGTTCTATATCTATATGATATGCTAACTTAATAATTTAAAACCTGGAAACACGAAAAACACCGTAAAACCGGATTTACGCCGTCGTAGTAACACCGCGGGCTGTTTTGGGTTAGTTAATTAAAAACTATGATAAACTTTGATTTAAAAGTTGTTATTCTGAGAAAATGATTTTTATTATGAACATGAAACTATATCCAAAAATTATGGTTAAACTCAAAGTGGAAGTATGTTTTCTAAAATGGTCATCTAGACGTCGTTCTTTCGACTGAAATGACTACCTTTACAAAAACGACTTGTAACTTATTTTTCCGACTATAAACCTATACTTTTCTGTTTAGATTCATAAAATAGAGTTTAATATGAAACCATAGCAATTTGATTCACTCAAAACGGATTTAAAATGAAGAAGTTATGGGTAAAACAAGATTGGATAATTTTTCTCATTTTAGCTACGTGAAAATTGGTAACAAATCTATTCCAACCATAACTTAATCAACTTGTATTGTATATTATGTAATCTTGAGATACCATAGACACGTATACAATGTTTCGACCTATCATGTCGACACATCTATATATATTTCGGAACAACCATAGACACTCTATATGTGAATGTTGGAGTTAGCTATACAGGGTTGAGGTTGATTCCAAAATATATATAGTTTGAGTTGTGATCAATACTGAGATACGTATACACTGGGTCGTGGATTGATTCAAGATAATATTTATCGATTTATTTCTGTACATCTAACTGTGGACAACTAGTTGTAGGTTACTAACGAGGACAGCTGACTTAATAAACTTAAAACATCAAAATATATTAAAAGTGTTGTAAATATATTTTGAACATACTTTAATATATATGTATATATTGTTATAGGTTCGTGAATCAACAGTGGCCAAGTCTTACTTCCCGACGAAGTAAAAATCTGTGAAAGTGAGTTATAGTCCCACTTTTAAAATCTAATATTTTTGGGATGAGAATACATGCAGGTTTTATAAATGATTTACAAAATAGACACAAGTACGTGAAACTACATTCTATGGTTGAATTATCGAAATCGAATATGCCCCTTTTTATTAAGTCTGGTAATCTAAGAATTAGGGAACAGACACCCTAATTGACGCGAATCCTAAAGATAGATCTATTGGGCCTAACAAACCCCATCCAAAGTACCGGATGCTTTAGTACTTCGAAATTTATATCATATCCGAAGGGTGTCCCGGAATGATGGGGATATTCTTATATATGCATCTTGTTATTTTCGGTTACCAGGTGTTCACCATATGAATGATTTTTATCTCTATGTATGGGATGTGTATTGAAATATGAAATCTTGTGGTCTATTGTTACGATTTGATATATATAGGTTAAACCTATAACTCACCAACATTTTTGTTGACGTTTAAAGCATGTTTATTCTCAGGTGAATATTAAGAGCTTCCGCTGTTGCATACTAAAATAAGGACAAGATTTGGAGTCCATGTTAGTATGATATTGTGTAAAAACTGCATTCAAGAAACTGATTTCGATGTAACATATTTGTATTGTAAACCATTATGTAATGGTCGTGTGTAAACAGGATATTTTAGATTATCATTATTTGATAATCTACGTAAAGCTTTTTAAACCTTTATTTATGAAATAAAGGTTATGGTTTGTTTTAAAAATGAATGCAGTCTTTGAAAAACGTCTCATATAGAGGTCAAAACCTCGCAACGAAATCAATTAATATGGAACGTTTTTAATCAATAAGAACGGGACATTTCAGTTGGTATCCGAGCGTTGGTCTTAGAGAACCAGAAAATTTGCATTAGTGTGTCTTATCGAGTTTGTTAGGATGCATTAGTGAGTCTGGACTTCGACCGTGTTTTCTTTAAAAATGAGTGCTTAACATTTTTGTTGGAAACTATATATTTTTAACATATGAATATTATGTGATATATTAATCTCTTAACGTGTTTGATATTATGTGATAGATGTCTACCTCTAGAACAAGTTCCATTGACTCACCTAATAATAATGAAGAGTCAAATGTAAATTGGAATGATTTGTGGACTGATTCACAAGTTCCCTAAGAAGAACCGGAAGAAGAGTCGGAACCGGAAGAAGAATCGGAACCGGAAGAAGAATCGGAACCAGATGAAGAAATAGAACCGGTGGGGGAAATAATAAAACGGTTAAGTAAAAGAAAATCCTCAACCAACCGACCAAAGTTAATTATGGTCAATGGTGTTTCCGCCAAGGAAGCAAAATATTGGGAGGATTACCAATTCTCCGATGAATCGGATTCCGACGAGAATTCCGATGATGTTATAGAAATTACCCCAACTGAATTTAAAAAGGCAAAAGAAAATAATAAGGGAAAGGGCATAAAAATAGAGAAATCTAATTCCAACCCCGATGAACTTTATATGTATCGTCAACCCCCAAAGTCCTTAAGTTGTAACAATGACCCGGGAACCTCTAAACCACCAGGTTTTTCTAAACCAATGTGGACAACGACGGCTCGTATTAGGGGAACATCATATATCCCTAGAAACTTGGCAAAACGAACCAAAACCGAAGAAGAAGAAACGAGCGAGTCGGAATAAGATAGTTGTATTCGTGTGGTGTAATATATGTAATATAGTGTTCTTATGCTTTATGATATATGTAAAAATTGCTTGTATTAATAAGTATTTTTTTTATGAATCTAACTCTTGTCTATTTTACAGTTTAAAAACACAAAATGGATAGACAACCCAATATTTTAAGAGACCTACCCGGAGACATGATTGATGAAATCTTGTCTAGATTCGGCCAGAATTCTTCGGCACAACTATTTAAGGCGACATCAGTTTGTAAGACATTCGAAGAACGTTCCAAGAATGTCTTGGTTTATAAGAGACTTTCGTTTGAAAGATGGGGGATATCACATTGGGAAACCCATAAGTTACGATGTGTTTACTTTGACGCATATATTGCGGGGAACCCAAATGCTATTTTACGCAACGGGTTAAGAAATTATTTTGACTCAATATATCCGAATATTGGACTTCGTGATTTAGAAAAAGCGGCTAACATGCAACATAAAGAAGCATGTTATGCTTACGGATTAGTAATGTTCGCTTCTCACCAAAGTGAGAACAAGAACATCGGGCTACAACTATTAAACAAAACGTTTCCACAAGTGACGGAGTCGGTAATTGGGGTAAGAAATGAGGTTTTTAGATTATTACGGGACTGTTGGACATTACGTAACCCTCGTCCCTTTGATGACGTTACAACACGCTGTCTTATCAACGGCCATAACGGTTATGTTGCACAAGACCAAGGATGGGAAGTAGTCCTAGTAAAACCAGAATGCATGACTTGTTTCTGGACGTATGAATTACGTGTCTTTATTGCCTTTGCTGAACGACTTGTGTACTAGCTAGAATTGTCTTCACAACTATCTTGTATCAAAGTTATTGTGTGCTATATTTCATGCTTTATGTAAAATAAGCGGTATTGTAAGTTTGTAAAATATTGTATAAAAGTTTGAACGCGAAATATTATTATAATCAGTTTTTCATATAGAATTGTAGTAGTTGAATTGTATATTAGCTACTAAGTATGAACTTAACGGGTAGGTACTACCCGAATTTAAACTTATAAAACGCTAATATGAAGAAAAAGCTTTTATAAATGAGTTCATATTATGCTACGAAATACTATTAACTACTCTTAATATTCTGTATGATTAACTTGTTCCATTTAACTATTTTGAAGGAAATGGCACCGACTACTCGACACACCGTGAATATGAATGAAGAGGAATTCCGTACTTTTCTAGCTTCAAACATAGCCGCAGTACAGGCTGCGCTACATACCAACAATAACCTTGGATCTAGCAGTACAGGAAATCGTGTAGGATGCACCTACAAAGAATTCACTGCCTGCAAACCTTTGGAATTTGATGGAACCGAAGGACCGATCGGATTGAAACGGTGGACCGAGAAGGTTGAATCGGTGTTTGCCATAAGTAAGTGTACTGAAGAGGACAAAGTGAAGTACGCTACGCATACCTTCACAGGTTCTGCGTTAACATGGTGGAATACCTATCTAGAGCAAGTGGGACAAGATGATGCGTACGCACTACCGTGGTCAGCATTCAAGCACTTGATGAACGAGAAGTACCGTCCCAGAACCGAGGTCAATAAGCTCAAGATAGAACTTAGAGGGTTACGAACCCAAGGATTTGATATTACCACGTACGAAAGACGATTCACAGAATTGTGCCTATTGTGTCCGGGAGCATTCGAAGATGAGGAAGAGAAGATCGACGCGTTTGTGAAAGGATTACCGGAAAGAATCCAAGAAGATATAAGTTCACACGAGCCCGCCTCCATACAACAGGCATGTAGAATGGCTCACAAACTAGTGAACCAGATTGAAGAAAGAATTAAAGAACAGACTGCTGAAGAGGCCAATGTGAAGCAAGTCAAAAGAAAGTGGGAGGAAAACGGTGATAAGAATCACCAATACAGCAACAACAGCAATTACAACAATAATCGCAACAATTATCCCAACAATCGCAACATCAATCGCAACTACAACAAACGGCCCAACAACAACAACAACAACAACAACAACAACAGCAACTACAACAATCATCCCAACAACAACAACAATCAGAAGCAGCTATGCCAAAGGTGTGAAAAGAATCACTCGGGGTTCTGCACCAAATTTTGCAACAAGTGTAAAAGAAATGGTCATAGGGCGGCGAAGTGTGAGGTCTACGGACCAGGGGTTAATAGAACGAAAGGAACAAATGGTGTCGGAACGAGTAATGGCGGAGCAAGTAGTGTCGGAGCAAGTTATGCCAATGTAGTTTGTTATAAATGTGGAAAACCAGGCCACATTATTAGAAATTGCCCGAACCAGGAGAACACGAATGGACAAGGCCGTGGAAGAGTTTTCAATATTAATGCGGTAGAGGCACAGGAAGACCCGGAACTTGTTACGGGTACGTTTCTTATTGACAATAAATCTGCTTACGTTTTATTTGATTCGGGTGCGGATAGAAGCTATATGAGTAGAGATTTTTGTGCTAAATTAAGTTGTCCATTGACGCCTTTGGATAGTAAATTTTTACTCGAATTAGCAAATGGTAAATTAATTTCAGCAGATAATATATGTCGGAATCGAGAAATTAAACTGGTTAGCGAAACATTTAAGATTGATTTGATACCAGTAGAGTTAGGGAGTTTTGATGTGATAATCGGTATGGACTGGTTGAAAGAAGTGAAAGCGGAGATCGTTTGTTACAAAAATGCAATTCGCATTATACGAGAAAAAGGAAAACCCTTAATGGTGTACGGAGAAAAGGGCAACACGAAGCTACATCTTATTAGTAATTTGAAGGCACAAAAACTAATAAGAAAAGGTTGCTATGCTGTTCTAGCACACGTCGAGAAAGTACAAACTGAAGAAAAGAGCATCAATGATGTTCCCATTGCAAAAGAATTTCCCGATGTATTTCCGAAAGAATTACCGGGATTACCCCCACATCGATCCGTTGAATTTCAAATAGATCTTGTACCAGGAGCTGCACCAATAGCTCGTGCTCCTTACAGACTCGCACCCAGCGAGATGAAAGAACTGCAAAGCCAATTACAAGAACTTTTAGAGCGTGGTTTCATTCGACCAAGCACATCACCGTGGGGAGCTCCTGTTTTGTTTGTCAAGAAGAAAGATGGTACATTCAGGTTGTGTATCGACTACCGAGAGTTGAACAAACTTACCATCAAGAACCGCTACCCACTACCGAGAATCGACGACTTATTTGATCAACTACAAGGCTCGTCTGTTTATTCAAAGATTGACTTACGTTCCGGGTATCATCAAATGCGGGTGAAAGAAGATGATATTCCAAAGACTGCTTTCAGAACACGTTACGGTCATTACGAGTTTATGGTCATGCCGTTTGGTTTAACTAATGCACCAGCTGTGTTCATGGACCTTATGAACCGAGTGTGTGGACCATACCTTGACAAGTTTGTCATTGTTTTCATTGATGACATACTTATTTACTCAAAGAATGACCAAGAACACGGTGAACATTTGAGAAAGGTGTTAGAAGTATTGAGGAAAGAAGAATTGTACGCTAAGTTTTCAAAGTGTGCATTTTGGTTGGAAGAAGTTCAATTCCTCGGTCACATAGTGAACAAAGAAGGTATTAAGGTGGATCCGGCAAAGATAGAAACTGTTGAAAAGTGGGAAACCCCAAAAACTCCGAAACACATACGCCAGTTTTTAGGACTAGCTGGTTACTACAGAAGGTTCATCCAAGACTTTTCCAGAATAGCAAAACCCTTGACTGCATTAACGCATAAAGGGAAGAAATTTGAATGGAATGATGAACAAGAGAAAGCGTTTCAGTTATTGAAGAAAAAGCTAACTACGGCACCTATATTGTCATTGCCTGAAGGGAATGATGATTTTGTGATTTATTATGATGCATCAAAGCAAGGTCTCGGTTGTGTATTAATGCAACGAACGAAGGTGATTGCTTATGCGTCTAGACAATTGAAGATTCACGAACAAAATTATACGACGCATGATTTGGAATTAGGCGCGGTTGTTTTTGCATTAAAGACTTGGAGGCACTACTTATATGGGGTCAAAAGTATTATATATACTGACCACAAAAGTCTTCAACACATATTTAATCAGAAACAACTGAATATGAGGCAGCGTAGGTGGATTGAATTGTTGAATGATTACGACTTTGAGATTCGTTACCACCCGGGGAAGGCAAATGTGGTAGCCGATGCCTTGAGCAGGAAGGACAGAGAACCCATTCGAGTAAAATCTATGAATATAATGATTCATAATAACCTTACTACTCAAATAAAGGAGGCGCAACAAGGAGTTTTAAAAGAAGGAAATTTAAAGGATGAAATACCCAAAGGATCGGAGAAGCATCTTAATATTCGGGAAGACGGAACCCGGTATAGGGCTGAAAGGATTTGGGTACCAAAATTTAGAGATATGAGAGAAATGGTACTTAGAGAAGCTCATAAAACCAGATACTCAATACATCCTGGAACGGGGAAGATGTACAAGGATCTCAAGAAACATTTTTGGTGGCCGGGTATGAAAGCCGATGTTGCTAAATACGTAGGAGAATGTTTGACGTGTTCTAAGGTCAAAGCTGAGCATCAGAAACCATCAGGTCTACTTCAACAACCCAAAATCCCGGAATGGAAATGGGAAAACATTACCATGGATTTCATCACTAAATTGCCAAGGACTGCAAGTGGTTTTGATACTATTTGGGTAATAGTTGATCGTCTCACCAAATTAGCACACTTCCTACCAATAAGAGAAGATGACAAGATGGAGAAGTTAGCACGACTGTATTTGAAGGAAGTCATCTCCAGACATGGAATACCAATCTCTATTATCTCTGATAGGGATGGCAGATTTATTTCAAGATTCTGGCAGACATTACAGCAAGCATTAGGAACTCGTCTAGACATGAGTACTGCCTATCATCCACAAACTGATGGGCAGAGCGAAAGGACGATACAAACGCTTGAAGACATGCTACGAGCATGTGTTATTGATTTCGGAAACAGTTGGGATCGACATCTACCGTTAGCAGAATTTTCCTACAACAACAGCTACCATTCAAGCATTGAGATGGCGCCGTTTGAAGCACTTTATGGTAAAAAGTGCAGGTCTCCGATTTGTTGGAGTGAAGTAGGGGATAGACAGATTACGGGTCCGGAGATTATACAAGAAACTACCGAGAAGATCATCCAAATTCAACAACGGTTGAAAACCGCCCAAAGTCGACAAAAGAGCTACGCTGACATTAAAAGAAAAGATATAGAATTTGAAATTGGAGAGATGGTCATGCTTAAAGTTGCACCTTGGAAAGGCGTTGTTCGATTTGGTAAACGAGGGAAATTAAATCCAAGGTATATTGGACCATTCAAGATTATTGATCGTGTCGGACCAGTAGCTTACCGACTAGAGTTACCTCAACAACTCGCGGCTGTACATAACACTTTCCACATCTCGAATTTAAAGAAATGTTTTGCTAAAGAAGATCTCACTATTCCGTTAGATGAAATCCAAATCAACGAAAAACTTCAATTCATCGAAGAACCCGTCGAAATAATGGATCGTGAGGTTAAAAGACTTAAGCAAAACAAGATACCAATTGTTAAGGTTCGATGGAATGCTCGTAGAGGACCCGAGTTCACCTGGGAGCGTGAAGATCAGATGAAGAAGAAATACCCGCATCTATTTCCAGAAGATTCGTCAACACCTTCAACAGCTTAAAATTTCGGGACGAAATTTATTTAACGGGTAGGTACTGTAGTGACCCGAACTTTTCCATGTTTATATATATTAATTGAGATTGATATTTACATGATTAAATGTTTCCAACATGTTAAGCAATCAAACTTGTTAAGACTTGATTAATTGAAATATGTTTCATATAGACAATTGACCACCCAAGTTGATCGGTGATTCACGAACGTTAAAACTTGTAAAAACTATATGATGACATATATATGGATATATATATATATAGTTAACATGATACTATGATAAGAAAACATATCATAAAGTATATTAACAATGAACTACATATGTAAAAACAAGACTACTAACTTAATGATTTTTAAACGAGACATATATGTAACGATTATCGTTGTAAAGACATTTAATGTATATATATCATTTTAAGAGATATTCATACATGATAATATCATGATAATATAATAATTTAAAATCTCATTTGATATTATAAACATTGGGTTAACAACATTTAACAAGATCGTTAACCTAAAGGTTTCAAAACAACACTTACATGTAACGACTAACGATGACTTAACGACTCAGTTAAAATGTATATACATGTAGTGTTTTAATATGTATTTATACACTTTTGAAAGACTTCAATACACTTATCAAAATACTTCTACTTAACAAAAATGCTTACAATTACATCCTCGTTCAGTTTCATCAACAATTCTACTCGTATGCACCCGTATTCGTACTCGTACAATACACAGCTTTTAGATGTATGTACTATTGGTATATACACTCCAATGATCAGCTCTTAGCAGCCCATGTGAGTCACCTAACACATGTGGGAACCATCATTTGGCAACTAGCATGAAATATCTCATAAAATTACAAAAATATGAGTAATCATTCATGACTTATTTACATGAAAACAAAATTACATATCCTTTATATCTAATCCATACACCAACGACCAAAAACACCTACAAACACTTTCATTCTTAAATTTTCTTCATCTAATTGATCTCTCTCAAGTTCTATCTTCAAGTTCTAAGTGTTCTTCATAAATTCCAAAAGTTCTAGTTTCATAAAATCAAGAATACTTTCAAGTTTGCTAGCTCACTTCCAATCTTGTAAGGTGATCATCCAACCTCAAGAAATCTTTGTTTCTTACAGTAGGTTATCATTCTAATACAAGGTAATAATCATATTCAAACTTTGGTTCAATTTCTATAACTATAACAATCTTATTTCAAGTGATGATCTTACTTGAACTTGTTTTCGTGTCATGATTCTGCTTCAAGAACTTCGAGCCATCCAAGGATCCATTGAAGCTAGATCCATTTTTCTCTTTTCCAGTAGGTTTATCCAAGGAAATTAAGGTAGTAATGATGTTCATAACATCATTCGATTCATACATATAAAGCTATCTTATTCGAAGGTTTAAACTTGTAATCACTAGAACATAGTTTAGTTAATTCTAAACTTGTTCGCAAACAAAAGTTAATCCTTCTAACTTGACTTTTAAAATCAACTAAACACATGTTCTATATCTATATGATATGCTAACTTAATAATTTAAAACCTGGAAACACGAAAAACACCGTAAAACCGGATTTACGCCGTCGTAGTAACACCGCGGGCTGTTTTGGGTTAGTTAATTAAAAACTATGATAAACTTTGATTTAAAAGTTGTTATTCTGAGAAAATGATTTTTATTATGAACATGAAACTATATCCAAAAATTATGGTTAAACTCAAAGTGGAAGTATGTTTTCTAAAATGGTCATCTAGACGTCGTTCTTTCGACTGAAATGACTACCTTTACAAAAACGACTTGTAACTTATTTTTCCGACTATAAACCTATACTTTTCTGTTTATATTCATAAAATAGAGTTCAATATGAAACCATAGCAATTTGATTCACTCAAAACGGATTTAAAATGAAGAAGTTATGGGTAAAACAAGATTGGATAATTTTTCTCATTTTAGCTACGTGAAAATTGGTAACAAATCTATTCCAACCATAACTTAATCAACTTGTATTGTATATTATGTAATCTTGAGATACCATAGATACGTATACAATGTTTCGACCTATCATGTCGACACATCTATATATATTTCGGAACAACCATAGACACTCTATATGTGAATGTTGGAGTTAGCTATACAGGGTTGAGGTTGATTCCAAAATATATATAGTTTGAGTTGTGATCAATACTGAGATACGTATACACTGGGTCGTGGATTGATTCAAGATAATATTTATCGATTTATTTCTGTACATCTAACTGTGGACAACTAGTTGTAGGTTACTAACGAGGACAGCTGACTTAATAAACTTAAAACATCAAAATATATTAAAAGTGTTGTAAATATATTTTGAACATACTTTAATATATATGTATATATTGTTATAGGTTCGTGAATCAACAGTGGCCAAGTCTTACTTCCCGACGAAGTAAAAATCTGTGAAAGTGAGTTATAGTCCCACTTTTAAAATCTAATATTTTTGGGATGAGAATACATGCAGGTTTTATAAATGATTTACAAAATAGACACAAGTACGTGAAACTACATTCTATGGTTGAATTATCGAAATCGAATATGCCCCTTTTTATTAAGTCTGGTAATCTAAGAATTAGGGAACAGACACCCTAATTGACGCGAATCCTAAAGATAGATCTATTGGGCCTAACAAACCCCATCCAAAGTACCGGATGCTTTAGTACTTCGAAATTTATATCATATCCGAAGGGTGTCCCGGAATGATGGGGATATTCTTATATATGCATCTTGTTATTGTCGGTTACCAGGTGTTCACCATATGAATGATTTTTATCTCTATGTATGGGATGTGTATTGAAATATGAAATCTTGTGGTCTATTGTTACGATTTGATATATATAGGTTAAACCTATAACTCACCAACATTTTTGTTGACGTTTAAAGCATGTTTATTCTCAGGTGAATATTAAGAGCTTCCGCTGTTGCATACTAAAATAAGGACAAGATTTGGAGTCCATGTTTGTATGATATTGTGTAAAAACTGCATTCAAGAAACTGATTTCGATGTAACATATTTGTATTGTAAACCATTATGTAATGGTCGTGTGTAAACAGGATATTTTAGATTATCATTATTTGATAATCTACGTAAAGCTTTTTAAACCTTTATTTATGAAATAAAGGTTATGGTTTGTTTTAAAAATGAATGCAGTCTTTGAAAAACGTCTCATATAGAGGTCAAAACCTCGCAACGAAATCAATTAATATGGAACGTTTTTAATCAATAAGAACGGGACATTTCATAGGTGAACTAACTAGGATTCTGGCTTGTGTTGTGATGTAATTCTTGCGTGTTTTTTTATCGTGTAGAATTTTTTGTTGTGTTGGTTTATATCATCGAGCGAGGCGGTCGTAGTACTAATGAGTTGATACGGCGTATGTGCGTAATAAGGACTCGCAAACCTTATTACGGGTGCAAATCGTGTCTAACAAGTGATGTACCACGAGTGTTAAGCAAGATGGGGCGGTGTTGTGCGTGTGGTTTTATACGTTCGTGGACTAATCGTTTTACATTCTTTAGAATGATGACGCGAAACGAGATCGAGACGAATGACGACGAGTTTAACGCTAGAGTTGCGGCCGCTGTGGCAGAGCAAATGGGTGTGTTTCGAGAAGAAATGGATAGGAAGTATTTTGAATTTCGGAGTAGTAGTGAAATGAAGCATTGTCTTAAGAGCTTCATGAGGACTAAACCCCCGATGTATGACGGGAAACCGGATCCTTTGGTAAGCACAAATTGGATCTCGGATGTCGAAGGGTGTTTTTGCACTATTGAATGCCCTCACGAGAAGAGGACAAGACTCTTACTAGTTTGTTGCGGGGTAGGGCGAAGGATTGGTTGGATGGTAAAATTGATATTGTCGGTGGTGAACCGTTTATAGCATTATCGTGGGACGATTTTAAGAAGGAATTCTTCGAGGAGTTTTGGACGCACGCCAATTTGTCAGAATTGCGTGAGGAGTTGCGAAATTTGCGCCAAGGATCTATGGATTTGAATACTCTCAAGACGACCTTTATGGCGAAGGCTCGTTTTTGCCCGGAGTATATGGGGAATGATCGTATGTTGATGGAAGATTTCTATTGAACTCTGAATGATGACTTGCAGAATAAAATTAGCCGGGGTCAAGCGAAGTCGTTTGCGGAGTTATTCGCGGTGGCTACGGGTTTCGAATCGTATTCGCGATCAAAGATTTATTAACCTTCAAGTAAGAGAAGGGTTGTTTCGTATGGTGATCCAAGTAAGGGAACTAAGGGTGCAAGTGCGAGCATGGGTGGTACAGGGACGAGTATATCAGATTCTAGTGCGTCTAGATGTTACAATTGTGGCGTGAGGGGTCACAAGTCTTGGGAATATTCGGTGCCAAAGGGAGATGGCACGGTGTGCTTCAATTGCCAAGGAGAAGGACATCGTAAGTCAGAGTGTCCCGAGTTAGCGGGGACGGTTGTGGCGAGAAGATGTTAAGGTACTTTTCGTTTTAATAAATATGTCCTTTGATTATTTATTATGTGTTGATGAATTCGGGTTAGGTTAAATGCATTATGTTGTGCATATTATTGTTATGGGTGACGCTCCTAATGGAATTACCCTACGGTGGTGTTTGGAATGACGGGTGAAGGGCGTAAGACTTGGTGCAACCAAGCATTCCTTAGTGTTGGGAAATGTTTCTACCAAGCCATGGGTATGGGCTTTGGTGTCCAGTTGTTAAGCGAGCGTTCGCTTTTATGATTGGGGATGGTGAACCATGAGGTTCATCGAGCGGATGCAACCTTAGAGATCGGGTGTTTGACCTCGATGTATGTTGGTAATGGAGGCTACGTGACGCGGTGTTAGGTGACTCTTTCATACCTACTAGCGTGGTATTCGACTCCGATGGTATTGCGGTTACTTTATACTTAGGGTACCGGTAAGAAACCCTTAGGTTCTTGAGTGACGGTGTGGAAGTTACAAGTGATAGCAACTCGGTGATTGCTAGAGTGATACTTGTACGGTTTGGTATGTACTTCGGTCAAAGTAGCAAAGGATGATCTGAAATCCTTCGTATGCTCGAGGTTGGAGCAAGGTATTGTGATGTGTGTGGTTGTGAGATACTTTTATCTCAGTGATGTGGTTATGGAATGGAGTTCTAAGTGGGGGAGTTTGTACTCTCGCACGAAGATGTTCTAGTGTGTTGATATTGGATGATGCTCATATAGATGCGAGGATAGCGTTGAGACCTACGTTGGTCGATTGTGGTAAAAGTACGGTTTGGAATAAATTGTACTTATGGTTTTAGATTTGAATTACCACCTGGGTGGTAATGTGGCGAATCTCATTTAGAGATAATGGACGTGTTTGACGAGCAAGGTGAGATCCCTCGGTTAAGGGATGTATGTGTCGGATTCTCTTCTAGAGAATTATTGTTTTGTGCCTATGTGCGATATAGGTAGTTCTTGCTCGATTGTGGTGGCGTTGTGTACACGTACGTGTGATACGTGTGCAAGGATTTCCAAATGAGTGGAATGTTCCCAAGTATGGGTATATACTTGTTTGGTGTAGATGGTTAGTGTATTCCGTTAGAATTCACTATGGTGTAGCAGTGCGTGATGTTACACTACTCGTTGTATGAGGCCAAAAGAGCGTGTGTGATTGGTGGGTTATGGCCGTTAACGTGGTCTGCTAACTTCACCTTGGGAGAAGTGTTATATTGGTATGGTATAATGTTATCAGGAAATACGAGTTCCGGTGGGGAATGAGAGTACCATTCCTGTGTTGAGATTTGGGAAGTGAGTCTCGTGTAGTTCGGATTCACAATGACACGTGTGGATGCGGTCATTCTATTGTGATAGTGACCCTCGTGTGGTTCGAATTCACTAGGGCGCGTGTAGTCCGGCCAATCCCGATTGTTGTTACGGTGGAGGTAGTGAGTCGCGTGTGGTGCTAATTCACTAAGGCACGTGTAGTTTCGGCCAGCCTTCATGTGGTTAGTGTTTAGAACTATTGGTTGTTTTATACGCCAATGGTGGGGTCGCGAGGACCATGTTGTGTGATTAGTGATGTGATAGCCATGTTTCGCTCACATGTTGTTACGGGTGTGACAATAGTCAATTTTGTACACCTTGGGGCTTGCGTTGCCATAGTCGTTTGGGACGCTATCGGTTTTAACCATTTTCTTATGATGTTATGATAGTTGCGTATTAGCCGTATTGCGCACTACAAGGGATGTTTAGTGATACCGTTATCCGTAAGGATTCGTTTTGTTCGGTCTTCATCGTTCGGATTGTCGACCTTAGGTTGAGACTTGGTTGCTATTAGCATTGTACTTGGTAAGGGTACGCTAAGGGATTGATATCTTGGTAAGAGATTGGTTGAGTTCTTCTCGATGTGAGTGATTGAGCAAGTTTTAGTGCTCGGATTTGTAGGTTTGATAAATCGAGGATGACGATTTAGTGTTAAAGATGATTCGTTGGGGAGAATCGCCTAGAAGAATTGGAAGAAACGCGTGATGTTTCCATGTATGCTAAACTTTGTAGTAGTTTTCGAATGAAATGTGTTGGAAGTCGGATGAAATGTGTTGGAATTCATATTGGAACGATTGTTTGAGAACCATAGCGTGAAGGTTCGGATTGGTTAAGTGACTAGGATCACGAGGACGTGATCGAAATAAGTGGGGGAGAGTTGTAAGACCCGTTTATTCGTACGACGTGTAATGAATATATATATATATATATATATATATATATATATATATATATATATATATATACATATATATATATCTAGATATATCTACATATATATACATATGTATATATATATATACATATGTATATATATATATATATATATATATACATATATATACATATGTGTATATATATATACATATGTATATATATATACATATATATACATATATCTATATATGCATATATGTATATATAAGTATATATATATATATATATATATATATATATATATATATATATATATATATATATATATATATGTATATATGAAAAGAATATATATAGGTGTATCGTGTATGTACGTCTAGTGTATAAAGGGTTCGAGACGCGTTCGTGTGTTGGAGTTCAAGTACGCGAAAAATGGACAAAAACCCACATAAGGTCGCGGCGCGACAGTGGGAGCCGCGGCGCAGCATTTAACTAGAATCAGGATTAGGAGGCACACAAACAAGACACCAGACCACGGCCAAGGTCACGGCGCGAGGAAAGAGAGCCGCGGCGCGGCAAATCTGGGGGACTGGTTCCGGATTTCGTAGTTTTAAGGGTTTTTAGTGGCATTTCTGTCATTTCGTGTGTGTGCCAGATTTGGGATCTTAAATCCCATCCACTCATCTCATTTTCTTTATTTCTTTTTCCTTTTCTTCTTCATTCTCTCTCAAAACTTAAATACTTCAAATCATTCAAGAGGGATTTTGGAAAGGAGGAAGCGGGATTCGATCGGAAGCGTAAGAGGCAACTTTGTTCTCCTCGTTCTTAGCTACAAGGTGATACTAGTGGTAAGCTCTAACTCCGAAACTCATTTTTATGTTCATGTTCATATTTTAGGGGTTTTTGATTTTGAGTTCATAATGAAACCCCATTAGTTGTTAATGGAAGGTTAACACCAAGATTCTGGTTTATAAGTGATGAAGGCGGGTTTTGGGTTGGAAACTGATTTGGCCATGATTAGGACTTGGAATTGGGTTTAATCACTAGGTTTAGTGACTGTAAGTTTTGGAACCATTTTGGGTGTATTTGGTTGACTAATTTTGAAATGGGTCAAAATTAGAGTTTAAGTGTCATTTTGGGCAAGATACGTATTTAACACCTATGATTGGGTTTAATCGGTGTATTAGGACCATTCTCACTTGTGTTAGTGATTATTGGTTAGTTTGGGTGCAGTTTGTGCTTGGAAGTGCATTTGGGTCGAAATTGCACTAAGTATAAATTGTTAGTTGGTTTGTAAGTCCACCCTAATTGTGGTTTATATTGTGTTAATGGAATAGGTACGTTCCATTGACGTGTTGCAGATTTGTTCGGTTGTATTCATCAAGAAGACAAGGTGAAGTGTTAATATCCTATGTGCATATGTATGTGTAGGATGGGTGCGGGTCTGGTGAAGTGGTTCTCCTTATAGAGCTCACTTCACATATAGGTGGATTTGATGGACTTGCGTATAGGTCCAATTGGCATGGTTGTACGTTTTCGTTGACCACCTTTGGTGAGGTGCACACTTCATGTGTACGTTATCACATGTGCTTGTGATGTGGATTATATGACCCAAATGGCGAAGGGTTGGTGTTGAGTTGTGATGTGGATAATCCCGATGTGGTGGATTTTATAACCTCGTGACTGTGGGTTGTGATTTGGGAAGTGAATCACGCGTGGATGCGGATTCACGATGACGCGTGTAGCTCGGTCATCTTATTGAGGTATTAGTCTCGTGTGGATGCGGATTCACTAAGGCTCGTGTAGTTCGGCCAACCTTGATGTGTTGTTGATATTGAAGATAGTAGTCTCGTGTGGATGCGGATTTACTAAGGCTCTTGTAGTTCGGCCAATCTTCATTTTGGTAATTGACTTTTGGTTTGGGTTAAGGGGTTAACCAATGGGCAGCTTACGCTTTGTTATATATGTACATATTGATGTATTGTCGTGTGGTAGCTAACCCTCCGGGTGTAGCTTATCGGCGTGGTACATATCGTCATTGGTGTAATTGCATTGTTGATATTTTTAGCTTGTTGTATAGCGATTGTACGGTATGCTTAGTTTAACTTGCCTTTATACTTGGATGCTCCGGTATGTGCTATTTGATTATTATTGCGTGGCATGTCCATTTTATGCATATATATGTATGTAGTATATTTTAGCTCACTAAGCGTTAGCTTACCCTCTCGTTGTAGATATTTTTATAGGTTCGCGTGATGGTGGCTCGGGTAAGCATGGGTACTAGAGGACTTGCGTAGTTGCTTTAGAAGGCGTGCTTTTGGACCTGATTTAGGATTGGGTAGCGTAGTCCCAATCACCATGCTCGGTTTTGTGTAAAAGTAACTAGTTGGGTCATAAGTAACAACCGGGTTATGATTTAACTAATGTATTATTGTATTAATGAATTTAAATTATTATTGTACGTTTTTAAGTTCGTTGAACTTACTTTGATAACAAATACGTTTTGGAAATTGTGTAATGAGACCTAAATGTTATTTAATGTATATTAAAAAGGAAATGTTTTTTTATGGGCCGATAAATGACGGGTTGGGTTGTTATTAAATGTATATTAATACAAAAGACAAGCGTTTTGGATAAAAACCTAAAAAGGCTGAAGAAATCTGCCCGAGATCGCAGGGACTCGCCGGGATATCCTCCGAAAAATAAAAGCTAAGCTAGCTACTACTAAAAACTAACTAAAAAGCTTGAAAATATAAAGTGAAATACAAATTGAGTATGTGTTGAACTGGATGGAAAGAGCCCTTTAAATAGACTTGAATTTTGCCAGCAAACGGCTGGAAGGCCGTTTGGCAAGCCGTTTGTTGTGCTCGTTTGGTCAAATCAGCCGTTTAATGAGCCCGTTTGCTTGACCCGTGTGGGAAGCCGGTTGGCATAGAGGCAAGCCGTTTGGCAGCCCGTTTGGCTTGCCTGGTCTGCTGATTTCACTGGATCGTAACTTGATTTCTTGTCTTTCACCGTTTTCGCTCTAGACTCTTCGTTTTAGCTCCGTTTTACTTGATTCTTTTTGCATTGTCTTCGTAATTACTTAATCTAAAAAATCAACCGACAAAGCAATAATTTTTCCAACAAAGCTTAAAACTTTATTGATTTAGGGCCTAATATCGGGAGTAAAAACGTGACTTTTTGGCCGTTATCCCTCACATACTTAACTACATTGCCCCTACCTGCACCACTCATCATCTTTTACCATGATTTGAGGGAATGTTTTTTGCTCAACTTTCACAACATGAGAGCATACAGGAGGACTCATATCGAGTGTCACAACATCGAACAAGGACATAGGGAATCTATGGGACAGTTTATCGATAGGTATAGTCGAGAAGTCGCACGCATCCCCAATTTGGCAGAATCGAAGAAGGTTTCTGGATTCATTCACGGAATCTGTATAGAGCGCCACTTACAGTTGTGGCAAAAGCTGCGAAAGAGACCACCAGAGACACTGGCTGAAACTATCAGAAAAGAACACGAGCATTTTTGTACAGCTGAATATGCCATACGATATTCAGGATATGGAAACATTCATGGTCGTCGCGACGACCATGACTCACCTAGGGGAGTGCGCAATTCGCATAACTCTCATAGAGGATCCTAAGATAATGGCCCTTATCAGCACAACAATGATAACAGGACCGAACACACCCATGGGCATCATGGTAGAAACAATCAACGAAACAGGAATTGAGAACACAATCAAACGCTCATCAAAAACCTAGCGAAGAGTCTCAAGGAAATTCTTGAGACAGAACCGATATCGCATACTTTCGACAGACCTGCGCGTATGTCAGAATATGCAAGGCGTGACAAGTCTAAGTTCTATGACATTCATGATGACTAAGGAGTAAGGACATGAGACTAAAAGATGCAAAGCATTCACGGATAAGGTGGTAGCGTGCTTGAAGCGAGGTGAGCTTCAGCACTTGAAGAAGTCTAAAGAACGATCACGCAAGGAAGAATAAGATGAGGACAAGGAAAAGGGACGAGACAAGGTGATCCACATTGTTACAAAAGAACGTGCGGCTACGAAGCCAAGGCCTGCACACTCCCGGGAATACTTGCAGGTCTCATTTTCACCCAGCAAAGTTCAGGAAGCCAAGAGTAACCTCATCATGGTTGGCAGATGTTTGCTCGAGTTAAGACTCAAAATCAGGCGTCTCTGCGTAGACACTGGTAGCAGCGTCGATATCATGTTTGAACTTTACTACCGAAAACTTGCGCACAAACTTAAACTTAGCTTGAAGCCGTCCAAGAACAGGTTTCAAGGGCTCTCTGGTGATCCACTGTTGACCCTAGGAACCCTGGAGGTCAAACTGCAGCTCGAGGATAATGACAACTGGGTGAAAAGACGAACCGAGAGAGTTAAGTTTAGCATCGTACGTGCAACATCAGATTGTGATGCGTTATTGGGATACCCGTCGTTGCAGAAGTTTGAGGCAATGATCTCCATCACACATGATCTATTTATATTTCCTACAAAAGCTGGAATTGCAACGATGGCGTCAAAAATGTCAGAAAGCAGTCGCAATTAGGTATTTTATTAATTGTCGATTTTACAATTATAACATTATATGCAAAGGGTTACTTGACCTGAATAGATGCATAAATGCGTGAGCAGTTCAGCGCGCTTACCGCATTTAAATGGGCACGATCTTGTACAATCTAAACCATAAGACGCACACTTTAATACACTTAATGCATATTAACGCGCATTCGTTGATTTACAAAAAACATTGAACTGGTCTAAACAGGTCCCAAGAAACCAGGAAATTGGAGTTGGAGTTGGAGGAGGAGGAGGAGGAGGAGGAGGAGGAGGAGGAGGAGGAGGAGGAGGAGGAGGAGGAGGAGGAGGAGGAGGAGGAGAAGGAGAAGGAGAAGAAGAAGAAGAAGAAGAAGAAGAAGAAGAAGAAGAAGAAGAAGAAGAAGAAGAAGAAGAAGAAGAAGAAGAAGAAGAAGAAGAAGAAGAAGAAGAAGAAGAAGAAGAAGAAGAAGAAGAAGAAGAAGAAGAAGAAGAAGAAGAAGAAGAAGAAGAAGAAGAAGAAGAAGAAGAGGAGGAGGAGCAGAAGATGGTGAGAACTGCGGCATCTAGCCATGAAGTTACGTAAAATTAGTGCAAGGACGCATTTAGGGTCTTTGTAATTTTAGTCATGTTTTTATATGTTGTTTCAAGAAGAATGTCATCGTGCTATCTATGTAACTGCACTAGCAGATAAAGTACTATAATTAATCTCGACAATGCACCTATGTTTTCTTTGTTTTCTAAGATATTGTCCGCGTAAATATTTGTGCCATGTATAATGGAAAAGTAGTTCTTTTACTTGGACTGGTATGCACGGTCGCGAATACCCCGCGCACTCATGCCTTTGAAGGGGTGTTTTCTCCAACCCCCACACGGCAGAAGGTTGTGTGGCGACAAGCTAGATATTATTACTGGAAAGTGAAGGACATTGGTTTTGATGAAACATGACTAGGAACTTCGAAATCAACAGATTTAACTCACACAATGGCGGAATTATTTAATCAAACCCTCTAGTGAATATGAAATGCTTTTTGGGATTAATTAAGTCAAACCACAATAATGGATGTGTGATTAGATTAACACCTAGAGCTATTATTCACCTCTTGAGTGATTTAGGTTGAGAGAGAATCGGACAGGCTACCAGTTCTGAGTGATGTGTGTGTAATGAGAGGCTTAACCTAAAATGAAGAACATAAACACTTATATACCCCTGTTGTTGACTCAACCATGCGAGTCAGCCCTCACTCGTATGAGTGGGCTGTCTCAACCGTACGGGTGATCACTCACTCGTGTATGTTTACACAGATAAGGTTTGTGACTCAGCTCAGCACACTCATGCGTATGAGCTTGTCAGCCGTACGAGTGAGGCTTCACTTGTACGTCTGACTAAGTCTAATAAATTCAAACATCCTTATCGCGTTCCTGCAGTACCTGTAACCACATATAAACATAGATAGGATAATAAAGAGTGATCATGGTAGCCCATAAACTGAAGTACTAATCACAAATGTAAGATAGATGTCTAGGGACTTACAGAAAATGCATCAACAACTCCCCCTAGGACCTAGATCATCGATTACAATAAAGTAAACGTTCGTGAAATACATATAAGTCCAAAAGTAACATCAGTTTAACATCAATTACATATCCAGATTCTCTCTCTCTCTCTCGCATAAATACATCATCAAAAATAAAATACAAACTAGCAACACAGTATCTGACAGGATTCAGTTGGCCTGAGCTTGGTTCGAGCTTTGAGCATCACTTTCTCTATTGAGGTAGGCATGGTAGACATCAATCACACGTTGATATCTCATAGCTTCCTCTTTTTATCATCTCTGAACGTAATATGATGGCGGTGAAGTATCTCCACATCAAATCTTGACAAGTTTCTCAGCCACATAGGATCCAAAAACCTCACATTGTCGAAATGTATGCGTCCATCTTCTTCTTCTTCATCATTCTCAGATTCTGTCACCAATTCATCCTCGGATTCTACAATCACATCCTCTTTCAAATTACCTTTACCGACAGAATCTTCACTTTTCTTTTCTTCAAACAAATTATCAAAATTACTTTAGTCAATATTTTGGATTGATTCGGGAGAGACATTAGAAGCTGGCTCTTCTTGTAAAGCCTTGACTTCAACTTCAACTGTCTCTGCATCCTCTGTATCGTTTTCACTGTCGTATGCAAGAGCAGCAAGCTGTTCCACTGGGAAATCACTTTGTGGAACGTTCCCCTTTTCTGCATCATTAAAAACATTTGAGTAATTCATATAATATTGCGCAGTAAAGACCTCACCATATTCATTAAAGCTTCAAATAGGTATCACTAACGGAATTTCAAAAGAGGGTCCTCCAGTGCCAGCGTCTTCTTCATCATCTTTTTCGTCACCTCCCAAATCAGAGGAATATTCTTCTCCTCCATCCATTATCAACTTGGTTTTACCAGAAGTGAGTTGTTTAATCTTATCATTCAACTCCTTCAATTTCACTTCATTCAAACTCTTAATCTCCACAATCTCCTTCCTCATCTTTGCAGATCTCTCCTTCTCACGGTTCACACGTCTTCACAACTTTTTGTTATCTTCAACCAACAACTCAATCTTAGCTTCACTAGCTTTCTTCTCTTCGACAGCTTGATTTTCGAGATTCGCTATTTTCGTGATCAAAGACAACAGAAGATTTTGCTGTGTCTTGAATTGTGATGACGTGACCTGAGGTGTTGTAACAGCAGCCTTTGGTGAGGTAACAGCGGCTCTGGCATCCTTTATAAAGCCGGAAGGTTATCTCTGAGCTTGTTGTCTAGAACCTCCATGAGATGACCTCTGTGGTGAGTCATAATGGTGCTTGGTTCTCCTCTCCTTCTTCTTGGGTTGCTCGAAAGTCATTGCTTCTTTCCGTTTCCTCTTTCTTTGGATCAAACTAACATCCTCTTCAGTCGCTTCATCATCATCACCATCATTAATATCATCATTATCATTATTTCCTTTTTGAGCTTCACTAATTGCTCTTTAATTATCACCTTCACCTTCCACCTCATCAGTAACTTCATAGTTAGAGTCAGAATCGTCATTTCTCCAAGCATTACCAGCTGGACATCTATATTCTTCCTTGATGAGATGGCAAACAAGCTTCCTTTTAAAATCAGGTTTCAAATTCTCGTTTTGTGTTTCCTCCATTCTCTGAAAAGTTATCGGATTCATTGGTTTTAGGTGAATAATATCATGTTCAAGCTTTGGTAGATCTGGTGCTGAGTCATTGATAATCAATTTAAGAAAACGGGCGTAGATAAGATACTTTTTTGTGTAACTGAAGTGATTAGCATTGGAGTAATAGAAGACAAATCCTGAGAAATCATAAGGTGCCTTCAGGATAAGTGCAACAAACATACTCTGCACTTTCTCATTTAGCTTATCAAAACCAGCTTTTCATCCACTTAAGCAGTATATCAACACGTGAGCAAGATACCGATACTGTGGAGGCAGAAGTGTCTTCATCAGTTCTGAATTACCAGCAAGGTAACCAGAGCATCCACATCTTTTGAAGCATCCGTAGATTCTTTCTCGATTGATCATCATGTGGGAGCAGTTCTCATCATTAAAGCCCAGGATCTTCCTGATCAATGTCTTAGAAACGGTAATCTCATGCCCTTGAACAGTACTAACCAGCTTAGTCTCATCCTCTGACACATCAAGCACTGCATTCTTCCAGAATTCTCTTTGGTAGCTGTAGTATGCTGTGCATGGAGTTGAGATAGCGGTATGGATCCTTGATCGCTTAAGAAACTTGACAATCTCCTTAAAATGATCACTTTCTCATGAGTTGTATCATAGAGAGCTACTTGATTGTTGATCTCACCCATTTCTAGAATAATCTCTTGTTGAGCAGGTCGGTTAACTGGATTGACTTGAGGATTTGCTTGCTCCCCATAAACTTCTTGGTTTACAACCGGAACATTAACTTATTGTTCAGCCATTGGTAATATTTTCTCAAACTGAAACATCAATAGAAATATTAGAAATACAAACCAAATATCACAAAACATCCAAGCATTTGCAACAAAGTATCATAAACTTGTTAAACAGGACAAACCGTGCGAGTGGGACTGTCACACGTGCGGCTGAGAGCTCAATTGTGTGAGTAACATGCTCACTCGTGTCACTGTTGACATGTTTGAGCAATAACATGGTTTCAGACAAGGTACACGGTTGAGGCTTATAAGTATACGCAAGTGATTCAATCGTGTAATGACTCGTGCGGTTAAGAACACGTGTTAGCTCAGTCAAATGAGTGAGCATCCAAATAAACATCAAGCAAAATCAAACGAGTGGGCTAGATGTTCACACAGTTAAGCCTTAACAGCGTACTGACTCGTGCGAGTCATGTCCCAAGCGTGCGAGTGAGGTCACTCGTGCATGTCTGATGAAACCAATATTAAATGCATTTTTTAAATTAACGGGATTACATGTTTGAGTGTGTTAGGGGATGATTTACATCACAATAGTGAGCTTAGGTACCGTTTAACTCAAAACAACATCAATCAAACATCAAAACACACTGCAATTTGATAAAATTCGATTTACAAACCCCTAGGGTTTCGACACATTCAAACAACAAATTAAGCAATTAAAACTTGATGAAATTATACCTAGTAAGTGGCGCTTAGATCGGCTAAGTATGCTTAACAGTACCTACAGTTGAAAATGTGATTGGTGATGATCGATTTTTGAGAGGAAAAGTGGGTATGGGTGTGAAAGTGTGAGCAAACTGTGCTCAGCACCCCATATTTATACTCTCGTGCTCAACCGTACGATTGAGCACACGGTTCACCATCAATCGCGCATCTCAGAGTCACTTGTGCATGTGACCCAGAATTCTTAGGACAATTCTAGAATATGGTCATCCGTACGGTTAACCTGAATCATGTGGTTACTCGTACGGTTCACACTTCAAACGTGCGAGTGAGCCACTTAGGCAGTTTCAAATTTTCACTAACTTAGGATTTCAACTCATTTGGCAATCTTAAAGCTAACTAGCACTTTCAATTTGAGTCATAAATCACTAATCCATCAAGGTATGATCATTAACCCTTAGGCAAACCAAGAATCTTAACCAAAACGAAGTTATTACTCTAAACATTCTGTTTCACATGAGTAAGTCCTATAGTGTAATGTCATCTTAAGTTCACTAACACCTTAAATCATTAAAATCTTTCAAGCAATCACAAGCTCTATAAACTTCTATCTTGTGGATTTGGTGGTAAAAAAATATCTTGATCTTGACAAGGTTCTTTCAGATGTCATTGTATATTCAGAGGATAATCAGAAAATAAAGAAAAGATAAAATCTTTATGAGTTTTCTGAAATATAATGTCATGCAACTAAAAATATGCAAATAAAAGACATTCTATCATGAAATGCAATAACATGTAAACCAAAATCTTTTTGTTGTTTTACAGTTTTCAATACAAACTATTTAATCGACAGATGAACAAACACATACAAATCCACATTCTTTTTGTGAGCAAGTTGATTAACAATTTTAATAATGGATCAGAACTGACATATTGAATCGACTTCTGTTGTTCATTCCTAATTATCCAGTCTATGTATATTATCATGCAATTACTGATATCAATACTCATTAAACATGAACAGACTCCTTCTGGACACTTCGACAATCATGTTGGCATTAATTGCTTGAACATTATAGAGCAATGATTTTTGAGATCATGCTAAGTTCATTAATCCTTGATTATTTCATCACTTATGATTGTGCGTTTTTATTAGGTTGTCAATTCATTATGCGTAACTTTCCATTATCTCTATCCATGTACTTCAATCAAATTGAACAGGATGGTTCTCACGGCATTTTGAATAACCCTGTCAGCCTTTGGCTTCTACCAATGTTTTAACAATCTTCAATCTAGTTGGATCGGCTGATCTCAGAATATATTGGATTATCCGAATAGGCGCATTATTTACCGCGAAGATTTATCTACAGTTAAAGCAGACTTGCCTGATGACCAGTCGTCACACGAAATAAATCTCAAGGCCCTTAACTTCTTTATGTTCCAGTTGTCATGGAAAACTAAATTGAAAGTTAAACTTTCATTTATATATTATTTAGAGTATATCTAGGTAAGTATCTTTCCAACTTACAGTCTTAATAGGTATAAATCTAAATTGCAGACGACAAGAATCTTGATAGTTCAGTGTGAACATCGTGATTAAACAATTCAAGCTGCGCGGGGGGCGTCACACTAAGAATGATCTTTCTTTATGAGCACATCATGAATCAGCATTCTTCATACTTTCAGGACTTTGCCATCTTGATACGCCAATTATTTTTTACTTTGATTTTCTTTTGATATTTCTTTTTTAGCATATCACTGTCTTTTGATATATTGATTTTGAACGCCATCATGAATGGATTTTCCATTTTTATGCATGAACTCATGTTTCTTTGTTGTGTGCTCAGATCATTCGAAGGTGTTCTCCCTTAAATGCTTGAACAGTCCGCAATAAGGAATTATACTTTTCAACCTTAAGCGAGAAGGGACACTTACTTCGACATAAACTAATTTTCTCTTATATTTTCTGGGTTTAGTTTCGATTATTAAGTCTTAGGCCCGTGATAACGTGGTATGTACTAGCCAAAATGATAATCCTCAACCTTAAATCCACCCCCAACCTTTTCTAGTGATTATCAATTATGATAGGGGATACCCACAACCAACTGTTGAGTTCCTCAACAACTATCATTTTATATAGTTTCGGAGATAATTATGTGACTACCTTCAAACGCTACAGATCGTTCATGACTTCTGAATCTTAGATGATCGTTATTCTTATTATGATTGTCTAATGCCAAGAATTCATAAGTAACATCTATCAGTACATCACACAACAGATAAACATAAACGTTCAAATCAGTACTTACTAATCAAATATATCAATTCTCAGTACAGTAATTTCTTCATCTCCAGCATATTAATAAAAAACAAGCTCATTTTCGGAATTTTCAATTTTTTAGAGTTTTCTGATGAGGCATTTTAGCATTTTAAACAAAAGAAACGGAAAATAGCTATAGACTAGCATGCAAACATGAAAGAAATCATGCAAGGAAATGCAGACAGAAAGCAAAAATATATAGTACAGATAATAAGAAACTAAAATCTATATGTCGTGCATCCTACATGCAAAGTCTAAAAGTTTGATTAAACCTCACAATCAACATCAGAAAATACTTTGTGATAATGCTAAAAACGAACATATATTTCATAGCATTATCCCTCAAGAAAGACAAGCTTTTAGTTGCAATTGTTCTATTTACAAGTGATATTCATTTAAATAATAAAAGGTGAAGACAAAAGACAGATTCGACGAATTGAAGACGCAAACGACCAAAAAGCTCAAAAGTTCAAAATACAATCAAAGAGGTTCCAATTATTGATAAGAAACGTCTCGAAATTACAAGAGTACAAGATTTAAAACGCAAAGTACAAGATATTAAATTGTACGCAAGGACGTTCGAAAATCCAGAACCGGGACATGAGTCAACTCTCAACGCTCGACGCAACGGACCGAAAGTTACAAATTAATTATGTATATAAATATAATATAATATATAATTAATTATATAAATTATATATTTATATTATATTTATATTATTAAAATCCGTCGGCAGACTAGGATCCAAACTTGTGTGAGCTGGATTTACGAACTCCGCGACTTGCGGAGTTTGAAGAGCAAGTGTGCCGCGACTCGCGGAGCAGCCAAATTCAAAAATGCCTATAAAAGGCAACGCATTCTGAACATTTTATATATCCTAATTCTATCTATCTCTCAAAAACGTATATATATATATATATTTTAATTTTAATTTTAATTTTAATTTTAATTTTAATTTTAATTTTAATTTTAATTTTATTAATAATAAGGTTATGTTAGCGAATGTTGTAAGGGTGTAAGTCAAAATTCTGTCCGTGTAACGCTACGCTATTTTTAATCATTGTAAGTTATGTTCAACCTTTTTAATTTAATGTCTCGTAGCTAAGTTATTTTTATGCTTATTTAAGCCGAAGTAATCATGATGTTGGGCTAATTACTAAAATTGGGTAATTGGGCTTTGTACCATAATTGTGGTTTGGACAAAAGAACGACACTTGTGGAAATTAGACTATGGGCTATTAATGGGCTTTATATTTGTTTAACTAAATGATAGTTTGTTAATTTTAATATAAAGATTTACAATTGGACGTCCCTATAAATAACCATATACACTCGATCGGACACGATGGGCGGGGTATTTATATGTACGAATAATCGTTCATTTAACCGGACACGGGAATGGATTAATAGTCTATGGAATTATTAAAATAGGGGTGAAATTATGTACAAGGACACTTGGCATAATTGATAACAAAGTATTAAAACCTTGGGTTACACGCAGTCGATAACCTGGTGTAATTATTAAAAAAAGTATTAAAATCTTGTTACAGTTTAAGTCCCCAATTAGTTGGAATATTTGACTTCAGGTATAAGGATAATTTGACGAGGATACTCGCACTTTATATATATGACTGATGGACTGTTATGGACAAAAACCAGACGAACATATTAAATAATCCAGGACAAAGGACAATTAACCCATGGGCATAAAACTAAAATCAACACGTCAAACATCATGATTACGGAAGTTTAAATAAGCATAATTCTTTTATTTCATATTTAATTTCCTTTATTTTATATTTAATTGCACTTCTAATTATCGCACTTTTATTTATTGTTATTTAATTGCACTTTTAATTATCGTACTTTTTAATTATCGCAATTTTATTTTATCGCACTTTTATTTATCGCAATTTCATTATCGTTATTTACTTTACGCTTTAAATTAAGTCTTGTATTTATTTTTAATATTTTACATTAGGTTTTAACTGCGACTAAAGTTTTAAAAATCGACAAGCCGGTCATTAAACGGTAAAAACCCCCCTTTATAATAATAATATTACTTATTTATATATTTGTATTTTTATAAATTAAAACTAATATAGCGTTAAGCTTTGTTTAAAGATTTTCCCTGTGGAACGAACCAGACTTACTAAAAACTACACTACTGTACGATTAGGTACACTGCCTATAAGTGTTGTAGCATGGTTTAAGTATATCTATTCTATAAATAAATAAATATCTTGTGTAAAATTGTATCGTATTTAATAGTTTTTTCGTTGTAAAAATAAAGCTATTTCATATACACCTCTGCGCACATCATGTATTTTTGGCACCGCTGCTGGGGAACGCCGAAGCGAAACGCCACACACAGAAAAAAAAAGATTTTTATTAAGTTTTATTTAGTTTTTGTAAAAATACATTTTTTTTAAATATCAAAAATATAAAAAATTAAAACCGAAAAAAATATATATATAAATCTATTTTTAAGATTTTTATAAAATTATAAAGTATTTCTATTTTTATTTTATTTTTTAAAACATAAGTTTTTATTTAATTTATATAAATATTTTATTTAATTATTAAAACAGAAAATATAAAACAGAAAAATATAAAAAAAAAATAAATAAAAAACCGATACCTGTCGAAACTTGACCTGTCTCTTTTGAACCTGCAATCTTCGCGACTTGCGGAGGTTTTGAACTGGGTTCACCGCGACTCGCGGAGCCGCCCTGGCAGGCCAAACCAGAAACCTAATTTCGCATTTAATACGGAGTAATTAATTATTATTATTATTTAAACCCTAATTAGTTTTATTATTATTATAATTTAGTTTAAGTTTTTAATTAATATTAATTAGTTTAAGTTATAATTTAATTAGTATAATTAATTATAATTAGTTTTAATATATATAAAAATTAAGGCTTTTATAAAATAAATATAAAAATAATATTTCTATAAAAATTGTAATCTTATCATTTTTAGCTTCTTTTTATATTTGTTTCTTTTTAATTATTTAATCGTAATATTTGTATTTTTATTGTTCGTAGTTAGTGTTAAATTTATTTTTTTCCGTAGCTTATTTTTATTTCTAGATTTTTAGGCCTTGCGTAAAATCCCTTAAGTGCTTATTCCTTAGACTAAGATTTAGGTGCTTTAGAATTTTGTGACGCCTTTTTAAGTTTTGGTACCTTTTTAAGATATTGCCATTTGGGATATAGTTTTTTTTTAAGCTTTAATATTTTTAGACGCAACTTTTAATTTTTAGTTTTTAGTTCCTTTTTAAGTTTTAACGCGCTACTTTCTTATTTTTATTTTTCGACGCCTTTTACCTATGTATCAATTATCACTCCAATTAGTGATCTCAATTTGCAATTTTAATTTTAAGTTAGTAATAATAATAAGGTTGGGTTAGTCAAGTGTTTTAAAGTTTTATAAGTCACTCTTTTTCTTTCTTATTTCTCCAATTTTAATACCGACGCGCTCTTTTTCTTTCTTATTTCTCGCCATTCTAGTTTTTAGGACTTAGAATTTTCTCTATTTCTTATCTAAAACTTCTTAAAATTACGAAAATTTATTTTAAGTGGTTAAATTGATAGACATCAAAATTTTCTGGTTCGTAGTAATAGTTGGATTTGTACGTGGACCGGGTTATTGGAGCCAAACAGTACTCAATTATATTGAGACCAAACGAATCCTGCCCCTCTGCTGCATCTTTTGGCTATTCGAAACGTGGGCAAAATCATAAAAGTCTATTAATTGGATAACAATGCACCGAGCAAGACGTTCACCACCTTTTGTACGTTCACCACCTGTAACCAGATCAAGACATCTAGCAAATATTGTCGCCGTTGATTTTTCTTTAGAATCGTCATTCAGTCGACCAAGTACTCCAATTCAAATTTCCGATAATCCATTTTTTGAACCCGATCTCACAATTGAGAATCCGGAGAATATTCAGGGACAATTCATAGATCCTGAACCATTAATTTTTCCTCCGGAACCACCAATCATTCAAACAGAGATTGTTGAGGAACGAACCATTAAATCAGAATCCTCTAGTGATTCAGATTCAACAAATTCAATCATGGAGAATCTGGAACCTTTAAGTATGGAAGACCGAATGAAAGCTAAACGCACTGGCCAAGGTCACGCAATTACTCATCCAGACATTAATGCACCAGATTATGAAATCAAAGGACAAATTCTACACATGGTGACTAATCAATTCCAATTTAGTGGTGCGCCGAAGGAAGATCCAAACGAACATCTTCGTACCTTTAATAGGATCTGCACTTTATTTAAAATAAAAGAAGTTGAGGATGAACAGATATATCTCATGTTATTTCCCTGGACTTTAAAGGGAGAAGCCAAAGATTGGTTGGAATCATTACCTGAAGGGGCGATTGATACATGGGACGTTTTAGTTGAAAAATTTCTTAAACAATTCTTTCCGGCATCTAAAGCCGTAAGACTTCAAGGAGAAATTGTCACGTTCACACAGAAACCGAATGAAACTCTATATGAGGCGTGGACTAGATTTGGAAAGTTATTAAGAGGATGTCCGCAACATGGTTTAGACACTTGTCAAATAGTACAAATATTCTACCAAGGATGCGACATCACTACAAGGAAAGACATCGATATAGCAGCTGGTGGTTCTATTATGAAGAAAACCGAAACTGATGCTTATAAAATTATTGATAACACTGCTTCCCACTCACATGAGTGGCACCAAGAAAAAGATATCATTAGATCATCTAAAGCAGCTAGAGCCGATTCTAGACATGACTTAGATTCCATTTCAGCAAAGATAGATGCTGTCGAGAGACGAATGAAAAAGATGACTAAAGATATTCACTCAATACGAATTAGTTGTGAGCAGTGTGGAGGACCACATTTGACAAAAAATTGTCTCAGTATTGAACTAACAATGGAACAAAGAGAGAATATTTCATACATAAACTAAAGGCCTGGAAATAATTATCAGAATAATTATCAACCGCCAAGACCGATTTACAATCAAAACCAGAATTATAACCAAAATATTCCATACAACAATCAACATGTTCCTAGTAATCGACAAGTATCCAATAATACTTACAACCAGCAAAGACCTAATTTTCAAAACAAACCACCACAAACCAATGATAAAAAGCCAAATTTAGAAGATATGATGACGAAGCTAGTTGAAACTCAAACGCAATTTTTCACATCTCAGAAACAAACGAATGAACAAAATGCTCAAGCATTTAGAAATCAACAAGCTTCTATTCAAAATCTGGAACAAGAAGTAAGTAACCTAGCAAGGTTAATAGGTGAAAGAAAACTGGAAAGTGAACCTAGTGATACAAATGCTAACCCCCAGAATGAAACAGCTAAAGCCATTACCACAAGAAGTGGTATTACACTTAAACCACCTGAAATACCTGTAATTTCTGAGGAAGCTATTCCTACTCCACAAGAACCACAACCTGAACAAGATAAGGAAAAAGAACCGGTAGTTGAAAAGGTTAATGAAGATAACACAGTTAAAGCTAAACTTTATGTTAAACCATACCAACCACCACTTCCTTACCCGAGTAAAATGAGAAAAGAGAGACTTGAAGCCGAGCAATCCAAATTCTTGGATATGTTTAAACAGATAAATGTAAATCTTCCTTTCATTGATGTAATTTCAAGAATGCCTAGATATGCTAAATTTCTGAAAGATCTAATCTCAAATAGAAAGAAAATGGAAGAACTCTCGGCTGTTACTATGAATGCTAATTGTTCAGCAGTGCTGTTGAATAAGATACCAGAAAAATTATCAGATCCAGGAAGTTTCACAATTCCATGTTTTCTGGGTAGTCTTAGTTCAATAGAAGCATTGGCAGACTTAGGTGCTAGTATAAATTTAATGTCGTATTCACTATACGCTAAACTAGACCTTGGAGAATTGAAACCAACAAGAATAAGCATACAACTAGCCGATAGATCAATAAAATATCCTAGAGGGATAATGGAGAACATTCTAGTTAAAGTTGGTACTTTAGTATTTCCAGCATATTTTGTTGTTCTGGACATGGAAGAAGATTCTCAAGTTCCTCTCATATTAGGAAGACCATTCTTAAACATGGCTAAAGCAATGATAGATGTGTTTGGTAAGAAACTGACCCTAAGTATAGAGGACGAGAGTGTTACCTTTTCAGTTGATAAAGCAATGCAACAACCACAATCTGCAGATGATACATGTTATTATATTCAAACTATAGATTCACATGCAGAATTGTTAGAAGAATTTCCAGAATTACAAGGAACAGGAGAATGTTCTTTAGGAGAAGGAACTGAACCAATTGATGAAACTGAAATGTTAGATACACTAATAGCTAATGGATATGAACCAACAACAGAAGAAATTCAAATGCTAAAAGAAGAAGACAGATATCGATACAAATCATCGATAGAAGAACCTCCGACATTAGAGTTAAAGCCACTTCCAAACCATTTGGAATACGCTTATTTACATGGTGAATCTGAATTACCTGTAATAATATCGTCTTCTCTTACTAAAAATGAGAAATCACAACTCATTTCTGTGTTAAAAGCTCATAAACCAGCCATTGCATGGAAGATTCATGATATTAAAGGAATAAGTCCTTCGTATTGCACACATAAAATCCTTATGGAAGAAGGTGATAAAACGTATGTGCAACGCCAACGAAGACTAAATCCTAATATGCAAGATGTTGTTAAAAAAGAAATTATTAAACTGCATGATGCAGGTTTAATTTATCCAATTTTTGATAGTCCATGGGTAAGCCCAGTTCAATGCGTGCCTAAGAAGGGTGGCATGACTGTCATTACAAATGAGAAAAATGAGCTTATTCCTACTAGGACTGTAACAGGATGGCGTGTTTGTATTGATTATAGAAAATTAAATGATGCCACCAGAAAAGATCACTTTCCCTTTCCTTTCATTGATCAGATGTTGGAAAGGTTAGCCGGAAACAGTTACTATTGTTTTCTTGATGGTTTTTCCGGATATTTTCAAATTCCAATAGCACCCGAGGACCAAGAGAAAACCACATTCATGTGCCCTTATGGTACTTTTGCTTACAAACACATGCCATTTGGACTTTGCAACGCCCCTGCAACCTTTCAAAGGTGCATGATGGCGATTTTTCACGACATGATAGAAGAATGCATGGAAGTTTTCATGGATGACTTTTCAGTCTTCGGTGATACATTTGAATCATGTCTAGTTAATCTTGAAAGAATGCTTATTAGATGCGAACAATCAAATCTAGTACTTAATTGGGAGAAATGCCATTTCATGGTTAAAGAAGGCATCGTTCTGGGTCATAAAATTTCAAAGGAAGGAATTGAAGTGTATAGAGCTAAAGTAGATGTAATTGCTAAACTTCCACATCCCACCAATGTTATAGGAGTTAGGAGTTTTCTAGGGCATGCCGGTTTTTACCGACGTTTTATAAAAGATTTTTCTAAAATTGCCACTCCTATGAATAAACTCCTTGAAAAGGATGCTCCATTCATCTTTTCAGATGAATGTATCAAATCTTTTAATATTCTTAAAGAGAAACTCACTAATGCACCGATCATGATAACACCAAATTGGAATCTACCATTCGAACTAATGTGCGATGCAAGTGATTTTGCAATGGGAGTCGTTTTAGGACAAAGGATTGAAAAACGATTTCAACCTATATATTATGCTAGTAAGACATTACAAGGAGCACAAACAAATTACACAACTACTGAAAAAGAACTCCTTGCTATTGTCTTTGCTTTTGACAAATTTCGTTCATATCTCGTTCTAGCTAAAACGGTGGTCTATACCGACCATTCTGCTCTTAGATACCTATTTTCGAAACAAGATGCCAAATCACGATTAATCCGTTGGATCTTACTATTACAAGAGTTTGATATTGAAATCCAAGATAAAAAGGGAGCAGAAAATCTCGCAGCCGATCATCTTTCTCGTCTTGAAAATCCTGAATTAGAAGTTCTAAATGAATCGGCCATACAAGACAACTTTCTTGATGAATATCTATTGAAGATAGATTATAATGAAATTCCATGGTTTGCGGACTATGCAAACTACTTAGTATGTGGATTCCTTGAGAAAGGATTATCGTACCAAAAACGAAAGAAATTCTTTAGTGATATAAAACACTATTTCTGGGAAGATCCACATTTGTTTAAAAGTTGTCCCGATGGAATAATACGCCGATGTGTATTCGGAGATGAAGCTAGTAAAATTTTAAACCATTGTCACACAGGACCAACAGGAGGGCATTATGGGCCTCAACTAACAGCAAGAAAAGTTTACGATGCTGGATTCTATTGGCCTACAATTTACAAAGACACACACCTTCTTTGCAAATCCTGTGATGCTTGTCAAAGGGTCGGAAAAATAAGTCAACGTGATGAAATGCCACAAAATGTCATTCAAGTATGTGAAGTATTTGACATTTGGGGTATTGACTTTATGGGTCCATTTCCAAAATCTCATAATAATTTATACATTCTCGTAGCCATTGATTATGTATCTAAATGGGCGGAAGCACAAGCTCTCCCAACTAACGATGCACGAGTTGTAGTCAAGTTTTTAAAACATCTTTTTGCAAGGTTTGGAACACCGAAAGCTTTAATAAGTGATCGGGGAACTCATTTTTGTAATAATCAACTTGAGAAAGTTCTTAAAAGATATGGAGTAACTCATAAAATCTCCACTGCTTATCATCCACAAACAAGTGGACAAGTTGAAAATACCAACCGAGCTTTAAAACATATTCTAGAGAAAACCGTAGGATCAAATCCGAAGGAATGGTCCATTAAATTGGAGGATGTATTCTGGGCATTTAGAACAGCCTACAAAACTCCAATTGGAACCATACCTTTCAAACTCGTTTACGGAAAAGCATGTCATCTTCCAGTAGAAATTGAACACAAAGCATTTTGGGCTTTGAAGACATGTAATCTTGATTTACATGAAGCCGGACGTCTACAGTTAAGTCAACTAAATGAATTAGAAGAATTAAGACAAGAAGCACACGAAAATTCGTTAATCTATAAAGAAAGAACGAAGAAATGGCATGATAAAAGAATCAGAAGTTCAAAAGAATTTAAAGAAGGAGACAGAGTTCTTCTTTTCAATTCACGATTCAAGCTATTTCCTGGAAAATTGAAATCAAGATGATCTGGACCATTCATAGTCAAAAGAGTTTTCCCATACGGAACGATAGAATTAATAAATTCAAATGGGATTGAATTTAAAGTTAATGGTCACAGAGTTAAACATTACATAGATAGTCCGATGGAAGTCGACAACGAAGTTAATCACAATTTCGATACCACAGCTAACTAAGTGTGGGGAGAATCAAGTCTTTTAAAGGATAATATGTATTTCTGTTAGAGTTAGATTTTCTGTTTTCGTGTAGTTCTCGAAAATGGAACCCGAATGGTCTTTCCCTAGCAGACCCTAAAGAACTAGTCTTCTCCCCCCATTCTGAATTTTTATTTTTTTTAGGTTTTACGAAATGAAGACTTCCTGTGAACTAAACCATGGTCTAATGCTACACGCTTTGATTACTAAACGTAATAATGACACACTTCCGAGTGAACTGGTATCAGTAATCAGAGAAAAATTGGACGGAGTAAGAAAAGAATCCAGATGCGAAAATAATAAGTTACAATTTGGTAAAGTAAAATCAAAATCCGCAGCGAAAAGAAGAGCACGACACCTTGAAAAATGTCACAAATGCGGAAAATGGTCACACGAAGGTAAATGTTCAAATAATCAAACCTATTCAAATACTGAATTTGTTACTTTATGCAGAGACGGACCGTTTATATGTTTAGAAGAAAAAACATTAAATGCTCGAGGTTACGCCTATGTAGCCATGGAAAACCAATTAGTCCGACTATCTTATGAGTGGGCTAGAGCATATCACTAAGAAATCTATTTCACAGGTAAGTTTGTACAGTTTTCATTTTTATTTTTATTTTTATTTTTAACCTTTTGATAATAAACGCTAATTTGTTCGCTATAAAGTATTAAATTGGTATTCAATAAAATTAGGTCTTGCGACCGAAATTATTGATATCATACAAAAATTTATTACATCACTGCGAAATTTACCGTTTATTCTTAAGGTATAAATATCTTTAATCAATCAACTCAAAATATTTTAAAAATTCGTCATGAGTTAAATTAGGTAATGGAACCGAAATTACTTTATCGAAAAGTGGGGCGTATATTTTTGATAATATTTGATTGATTAAAGTGGGATAAAAGCCAAAAAGATTTTTAAGTTTATTTTTAAAAAAATTAATAAATTAATATTAAAATAATATTGTAAACTTTTTAAATTAATATATTTAAAATTGTAAATATTTGAAAAATTAATATAAGTTTGTATGTATAAAAACAAAAATATAATTTAAGTTTGGTGTGAATTTAAAAAACAAAAATTTACTTTATTTTGCTAAGTTAAAAATATGATTTTTAAAAATTCGTCGTAAGTTGAAGACTAGGTCGTTGAACCGAAATTGCTTTACCCAAGGGAGGGACGAGAACTTTTATTATCATTATTTTTAATCTTATTAAATTAAAGTATGCCAAAAACATTAAAAAACTCAAAAATCTTTACTTTTAAAACCGCGCTTTGAATTGACAAATTTTAAAATTTATTCGAGGGATGGACTAGGACATTGTTCCGAAACACCCTCATCCTAAAAAGAAACAAAATTTTAAATTTAATTAATTATATGTTCTAAAAGTGTAAGGTTTTATAAAAAAAAATGCAAAAGCAACTAATTTTGACGACAAGATGCAAAATATATGTGAAATAACAACAAGACGGAATGAACAAATGATGTGCACCAATTATCATTCAACACAAACAACAATATGTTTGGAAACTTTGGTAAAATTTAATCATTTTTCTACGCTAATCACCCTCAATAATTTAAATTGTTACTGATTTCTTACAAATGAGGGCATTGCAAGATCTTAAGTGTGGGAAGGGGTTAAATTCTTTCGGATTTTAAAAAATTTTTATTTAAACACTTGGTTACCATTAAAAATACTAGTAACGCAGTAGTTGTATTAGAATCTAGTGCTCTCTGATAATAAAGAACAGCCCTAGTCTTATATACTGACTACCCAATTCTAGTAAAATTTTTCAAAATTTTCAATTAAATGAACTCAAAATCATGTTTATATATATTTATGAACGATAAAACTAGGTGTTAACACCGAAATTATTGTTACCTTGGAAAGGATATAAATTGAGAAACAAACCAAAATGTTAAAATTCATTTAAAATGGAATAGAGGAAAATAAAAAGGCAAAGAAAGGAAAATAAAAGCCAAGTGTGGAAAATTTTTACCAAGTTATTCAAAATATATATCACATATTTTTGTACAAAAAATTGAAAATACTTTTGTTTTGGACGATAATTAACTGTTTTACCCGATGAAAGAAAAGAAGAGATGGATCTACACGGTGAATCAATTCCATCATTAAAAGGAAGTAAAGTCTTCCGAAAGAGAAACGCGCTTCTTGATTTAGGTCATGAAGTTGTCGTCCAGACCAGGTGTAGGTTGATGAAAAACCTAGAAAAGTCATCTCTAAAATCAGCAGGAAATCCATGGACCTCAGCATAAAACAGGGTTGCCAAGTGGTCAGACTTATCCTAACCATGAGAGGATCTGTCTCGTAAAATGGGGAGGACGCCGTGCAAATTAGCTGGATAAGACTAATGAATCAGATCCCCAGAAAGGATAATCTACTTAAAGATCAAAAATCAGCTTTTAAGACTGATATTACTCAATCCCAGATATTGACCTTAAAGATTGAGAATTACAAACTCATGGAATTCAATGATATCTAAACTCGAGCTTGAACGAGAAAATATTTTGATCAAAATTTCAAATCGATTTGTTTTCTAAAAACCCATTTTCAATGCGTTCATTACCATTGAACGTAAAATCCTAGGAATTCACTTGGAATTCATTAGGTCACCTGAACCAAATCGGGTGTCAACCGTAAGAACGGTGGTTGCATAGTATGGTCAAAGACAGGACCTTGTGCCAGACCAAAAAACTATAGGGTGAGCTTTACTATTGCTCCTACCAAGGATAGTAATTGCATCCGACACGTTATAGACCATAATTAAAAGCATGTCAGGGGACATTGCCTTAACAGTTGCTTGTTCAACGCTTTCCTTTACAACCGGACTTTAGTTTATAGAAAGGTAATATACGGAGCAAGTATACTGGACGTGTTGCTTTCCTAATACAAGGTTAGCAAGTGGGTGACACAAAACCACAAGTTTCGAGCTAAAATTTTCAAATCTGAAACCCACCGAATCCACAAAAACAATTTGCAAACACCAGTGAAGGGTTATTCTGGAAAACTTATCTAGGGTAAAAGCTAGATTTAATTTTCAAAAGATCAAATGTTTTCATAAAGATCCAATTTCCTTAATGGATTTAAATTTTTATAGTCATGTGGGACTGTAAACCATAACGTTACTACCATTGTTTATACCGCCGTAAAGAAATCACTGATGTACAAAGTGTGAAGAATAAAGAAGTGATTCTAGTATTTCAAGACTATATTGCTTGAGGACAAGCAACGCTCAAGTGTGGGAATATTTGATAATGCTAAAAACGAACATATATTTCATAGCATTATCCCTCAAGAAAGACAAACTTTTATTTGCAATTGTTCTATTTACAAGTGATATTCGTTTAAATAATAAAAGGTGAAGACAAAAGACAGATTCGATGAATTGAAGACGCAAACGACCAAAAAGCTCAAAAGTACAAAATACAATCAAATAGGTTCCAATTATTGATAAGAAACGTCTCGAAATTACAAGAGTACAAGATTCAAAACGCAAAGTACAAGATATTAAATTGTACGCAAGGACGTTCGAAAATCCGGAATCGGGACATGAGTCAACTCTCAACGCTCGACGCAACGGACCAAAAGTTACAAATTAATTATGTATATGAATATAATATAATATATAATTAATTATATAAATTATATATTTATATTATATTTATATTATTAAAATCCGTCGGCAGACTAGGATCCAAACTTGTGTGAGCTGGATTTACGAACTCCGCGACTTGCGGAGTTTGAAGAGCAAGAGTGCCGCGACTCGCGGAGCAGCCAAATTCAAAAATGCCTATAAAAGGCAATGCATTCTTAACGTTTTATATATCCTAATTCTATCTATCTCTCAAAAACGTATATATATATATATATATATATATATATATATATATATATATATATATATATATATATATATATATATATATATATATATATATATATTAATTTTAATTTTAATTTTAATAATAATAAGGTTATGTTAGCGAATGTTGTAAGGTTGTAAGTCGAAATTCTGTCCGTGTAACGCTACGCTATTTTTAATCATTATAAGTTATGTTCAACCTTTTTAATTTAATGTCTCGTAGCTAAGTTATTATTATGCTTATTTAAGCCGAAGCAATCATGATGTTGGGCTAATTACTAAAATTGGGTAATTGGGCTTTGTACCATAATTGGGGTTTGGACAAAAGAACGACACTTGTGGAAATTAGACTATGGGCTATTAATGGGCTTTATATTTGTTTAACTAAATGATAGTTTGTTAATTTTAATATAAAGATTTACAATTGAACGTCCCTATAAATAACCATATACACTCGATCGGACACGATGGGCGGGGTATTTATATGTACGAATAATCGTTCATTTAACCGAACACGGGAATGGATTAACAGTCTATGGAATTATTAAAACAGGGGTGAAATTATGTACAAGAACACTTGGCATAATTGATAACAGAGTATTAAAACCTTGGGTTACACGCAGTCGATAACCTGGTGTAATTATTAAACAAAGTATTAAAATCTTGTTACAGTTTAAGTCCCCAATTAGTTGGAATATTTGACTTCGGGTATAAGGATAATTTGACGAGGATAGTCGCACTTTATATTTATGACTGATGGACTGTTATGGACAAAAACCAGACGGACATATTAAATAATCCAGGACAAAGGACAATTAACCCATGGGCATAAAACTAAAATCAACACGTCAAACATCATGATTACGAAAGTTTAAATAAGCATAATTCTTTTATTTCATATTTAATTTCCTTTAATTTATATTTAATTGCACTTCTAATTATCGCACTTTTATTTATTGTTACTTAATTGCACTTTTAATTATCGTACTTTTTAATTATCGCAATTTTATTTTATCGCACTTTTATTTATCGCAATTTCATTATCGTTATTTACTTTACGCTTTAAATTAAGTCTTGTATTTATTTTTAATATTTTACATTAGGTTTTAACTGCGACTAAAGTTTTAAAAATCGACAAACCGGTCATTAAACGGTAAAAACCCCCCTTTATAATAATAATATTACTTATTTATATATTTGTATTTTTATAAATTAAAACTAATATAGCGTTAAGCTTTGTTTAAAGATTTTCCCTATGGAACGAACCGGACTTACTAAAAACTAAACTACTGTATGATTAGGTACACTGCCTATAAGTGTTGTTGCAAGGTTTAAGTATATCCATTCTATAAATAAATAAATATCTTGTGTAAAATTGTATCGTATTTAATAGTTTTTTCGTTGTAAAAATAAAGCTATTTCATATACACCTCTGCGCACATCACTTTGTCTCGATCAACAATGCCATTAATCTTTAAAAGTAGCAAGAACCTAGCTTTATCAAATGCCTTAGTAAAAAGGTCAGCCCTCTGGTCCTTAGTACCTATTCTTTTAACCTCAATTATCTTTTTCTGATGGCAATCCCTAAGAAAATGATACTTAACACCTATGTGTTTAGTCTTAGAGTGTTGCACATGATTCTTAGTAATTTCAATAGCAGCAGTATTATCAATATAAAGAGGAGAGAAAGAGATTCTTAGTCTGTAATCGCGAAGTTGTTGTTGTATCCAAACAACTTGCGAACAGCAACTAGCAGCAGCAATATATTCAGCTTCACACGTGGAAAGCGCAACTACAGTTTGTTTCTTGCATTGCTAGGTTACCAGCCTTTCACCTAGAAATTGACATCCTCCTGATATGAATTGGTGTTGATTTTGCAACCTGCATTGTCTGAATCACTGTAGGCTACAAGATCAAACTTGTCTTCGTTCGAATACCAGATGCCGAGATTTGGAGAATGCAACAGATAACGTAGAATTCTTTTGGCAGCTGTAAGATGAACTGTATTCAGATTAACTTGATAATGAGCACACAGACATGTTGCAAACATGATATCCAGCCTAGATGCACTGAGATACATGAGCAATCCGATGATTGCTCGATAGTGTGTAGGATCAACAGGCTCCCCTTCACAGTCAACGAAATACCGTGATTCACAGCTAGCGGGGTTGACACAGGACGTTCTTGAGTCATACCAAAACATTCGAGTATATCATTTACATACTTTGCTTGATGAAGAAAAAATTCCATTATCAGTTTATTCGACTTGCAAACCTAGAAAGTAGTGTAAGAGACCCAATTTGCTAATTTCGAATTCGTCCTTCATAACTTGCTCAAACTCGTCAACGAGTTCCTGCTTAGTAGAACCGAAAATAATGTCGTCTACATAAATCTGAACTAAGATAATATCATCATATTTAACTTTCGTGAACAGAGTATAATCTACCGTGCCCATTTGATAACCTTTTTCAACCAGATAACTTGACAGACGTCCATACCAAGCATGTGGGGCTTGATGTAAACCATATAGGGCTCTCCGTAAACGGCAAACTTTGTCAGGATGAAGATGATCTTCAAAACCTGGTGGTTGACTGACATATACTCTTTCATTAAGCTTGCCATAAAGAAATGCACTATTGACATCCATTTGAAACACTTTAAACTTCATAAATGAAGCAAAATTCAAGAAAATACGAATAGCTTCCAATCTGGCAACATGAGAAAAAAATTCATCATAATCGAATTTAGGATCTTGCTGATAACCTTTAGCAACTAATATTGCCTTGTTACGGATAACATTGCCATCTTCGTCAAACTTGCACTTTCTAACCCATTTGAGATCAATTACTTTAGCTCCATGCGGCTTAGTAACTAGCTTCCAAGTATCCAAACGATGGAATTGCTGAATCTCTTCTTGCATAGCCATGACCCAATCAACATGCTTCAAGGCTTCTTTTGTTGTCTTTGGCTCGATTCTAGAAATATGACATGAGTACTCGTAGTATGCAGCAGTAGCTATCATATGAGTATCAACTTGACCATTAAATTGAACGCAAGTTCAACTTGCCTTCTTGTTTTAACACATGCATTTGGATCTCCAATAATATTCTCTCTAGGATGAGCAGCTGTAATTCTGGAAACTGGTTGTGCAGGAACAGGTATCTCATGATGTAGATTCGTAGTATCACTAGTATCTTCAGGATTGTCGCAACGTTCACTTAAAATATAAGATCTACAAGTATCATACACTGGATCAACATCTTGATCTGATTCTTAAACTGGCTCATTGATTGTCGGTAATGGAGTTGGAATTGGAGTAGGTGCAGACGCTTGCGGTTCATTTTGTAAATCAAACAGCATTTGTAACTCAACTTCATTCTCCATCTGATTTGGAGCAAGATTGAATGATTCAATCAGCTCATCATGGTTATAAATCCAAGGATGACTCTTAGGAGCACTCTTCGTTTGATTCCTTTGGACGTCAACTTCAGACCATTCTTCAACACATCTTGTTTCATTGTTGAAAACTTGCTTGTTAGGAGAACAATACCCAAGAAATACTTCAGTAACCACTTTAGAATCAAACTTACTTTCTGGTTTTCTTTTCAAGATGGTACACAATGCACCAAATGGTTCTAGATGCTTCAAAGATGGTTTTCTCCCATGCAATAACTCATAGCAAGTTTTACCCAATCGTTTAACAGTCAGAACTTGATTCATAGTGTAACACGCATTTGCAACAGCTTCACTCCAAAAATGAACAGGTAACGATGAATCTGCCTGCATTGTTCTAGATGTCTTGATCAATACCCTATTCTTTCTTTCAGCAACACCATTCATCTGAGGAGCGTATGCAGAACTGAACTGCATATTGATACCTTTTTCAATACAAAAACCTGCAAGGAACTTATTTTTAAATTCTGTACCATTGTCGCAACGAATCTTTCTTACCTTTAGATTAAAACCCATTCTAATCGATTAATTAGCACTTTCATATTCTCAAAAGTATTGGAATTCTCTTTCAAAAACATTACCCAAGAAAATCTTGAATAATTAACAGATACAACCAGACAATACTTACTTCCATCAATACTTTCAAAACGAATTGGACCGAAAAGATCCATATGTAACAATTCAAGTGGAGCAGAGATTGGATTATACTTCACCAGCTTATGAGCTTTCTTGCTCTGCTTACCCTTCTTACATGGAACACATGGTCCTGGAATCTAAAAAGATCGAAGATCAACACCTTCTATAAGATTGTTATGGACAAGGTGATTCATTTTCTGAAAACTTAAATGACCCATGCATTTGTGCCATGTAATAGAATCTTGTTCAGTCACTTTAGAAACAAAAGCTTGATGATGTTCAGCAGTTGAAGTAGCAACATTCATATCTAGGATGTATAAATCAGCTTGTCTAGGAGCCTTCATCAAAATCATTTCTGGAGGAATCACAAACTCTGGTTTTAAAATGTAGCTAAATTCGACATCAAATGCTACCTTAAAAGATTTTTTCAAAAATTTGTGAAACCGACAACAAATTGTTTGCAAGCTCTTGACAATAGTTCACTTTGTCAAAACTAACTTTCTCATTCTTCAATAAACCTTGAGCTGAAATGTGACCTCCTTTATCTCCAGCAAATGCTACATAACCTCCCTTAATTGGGTGTACATCTGAAAGAAGAGATAGATGTCCAGTCATATGTCTCTAAGTGCCGCTATCCACTATCCAGGTGTTGTTTGCAGGTACCCTGGTTCCTGCATATCACATTAAGAATATTAATTTATAATGGGAACCCACGCCCGGACGGCAGTAGGTTGTCCATTAACACCCATAGCTTGAAATTCCTTCCATTTCCCGTTTGAGTCTGGTGGAATCTCATCTTTTGAAACCGTAAACTTAGACAGTTTAGAAGTAGCAATATTGCTCTTCTGGTTTTTCACATTTTGCTTATCTTCGGAGCGACTCATTTGTGGTCTGTTACGGGAAAAGTATTTTCGACGACTAGCTTTTTGCGAAAGTGATCGTGCCTTTGGTTCAAAGGCTCTACCATGATCACTTGATTTGGTAACTCTTGCCTCAGTATCCTTTTTAGGAACCTTAATCTTCATAGGAGAAATTGACCTATTGAAGTTCTTTCTCTTGTAGTCTCCATAGACAACATTTGTCGTATGTCTTCTAGTACGAACTTCATCATGAATAGGTGAAGCTGTTCTATGAGCATAAGATGATTGGTGATCATCATATGTGAAATCAATCTTTTGTCTGTGTGATCTATACTTTCTAGGACAATTAGCAGCAATGTGTCCAAAAACAGCACAATTAAAACATTGACGAAACTCCCTTGTCCTCTAAATTTATACACGTTATTAGAGTTTGAAGATGAAGGGTCTTGTGTTCTTACAAACATCGAAGAATCATTTGTTTTATTTCTTTGAACAGGCTTAGGGGTAACAGGAGGAACATGTCTGTCAGCAAATCTAGGATTTCTTAAAATTTTAACAGGACCTTTTGGTGTTCTAACCCTACTTGTCTTAGAGTTATCTCCTAACCCAGTTTTCCTATCTTCCTCATGATCTAGAGCACCTTCAGCAGTATCATCAGAAGTTGTATTCTTAGTTGAGCTACATTTTTTATTATTTTCAACGTAATCTTCATAAATAGGAGGAATACAGTCTTTTATTCGATCGTAAACTACGTTTGCATTAACAAATGTGTCCTGAAAAGGAGGAGATGCAGACTTATATCCAATACCCTTGCCCTTGGTGTCATTAATTTCCACCATTAATGCATTCCACTGTGACGCACTTGCCCAACATTTCATTTTAATTGAAATTGCTTCTAAATCAGCTTTAACGCATTCATTTTCTTTCTTTAGATCATTAATTGTGTCAACACGTTTAATTAAAGCTTGATTTATGTCAAAGTTATAACATTTAAGATCGTGAAGTTGTTTTTTATAAACTTTTATCTGCTCTTTCAACTCGTTTTCAACCTTAGTGGTCACATGGTCTGCTTGCCATTTATCTTTCATCTTCGCATAAGCCTTTGTTAAATTGTCTATTGTTATTTTAGATTCAGCTCATTTAACACATTCATTATCAGTAGATGGATCAGATGATACCTGTTGAGCATTATTTGATGAAGAAGTCTCAGCCATAAATGCAAAGTAATTTGTCTTCTTCCCATTCGAGCTCATCTTCTGATTTTGATGAATCTATAAGAAACTCTGATGTATCAGCATCTTTTCCCAAATGAATCTGTTCAAGCCTGTCCCAAATATCTTTAGCTTTTGTTCATACTTTGTATTGTTTGGTGGTGTCTAAGAAAGACAATTATACACGAACTTGGTTGTTGGATTTTTCGAACAGTCTCAAATTATATTGGAACCAAAAGGATCATGCCTATCTGTAGTCGGCCTGGCCACCTAGATACGAAGTAATCTCTAAGAAGTCCTATCAGTTGAAATATCCGATAAGGTTAGCGACCGAATTTCAAGAGTATTTGTTTTTATTAAATTATCGATCCTTTTAGTCAATTAGTATTACCTAAAAATTACTTTTCAAATCTTTTTAAATAGAAAATCTAAAATATGGAACAACAAAACACCCTTGCTTCTATGCATAAGTCAGGCTTAGAAGAAAGAGGAGGACCAATCACCTTAGGAACCGAAGGAATTCCTGAAATCAGTTCACACATGATCAAACTGGTCAGTATGATCTGTAAATTTCAAGGAATACCGACTGACGATCCAAACTTTCACTTAAACAAATATATCAGTCTGGTTGACTTTTTTAAGAAGGAAGAAAACAAGGAAAACATTTTGAAACTTCATCTTTTTCAATATTCTCTGTCTACACACGCTTTAGCATGATTTGATGAGCTTAACCCGAGTTCAATACATTCATGGGAGGAACTAGCCACCAAGTTTCTAAACAAATTTTATCCATCCACCCTGCAAACCTGTTTAAGAAATGACATCACAAACTTTTCTCAAAAAGAAAACGAGTCATTATGTCTAGCCTGAAATAGAGTAAAGGTGATGCTTAAAAGATGTCCGAATCATTCATTAAGTCGGGCAGACATAATCTGTATGCTTTACAATGGTTTGACCAAGGATGATAAGTCTCTCCTAGACATGGCCTCGCATGGCAACTTCATGTCACGAACGTCAGACGAAGCATGGAATCTCTTAGACACGATAGTTGCACAACAGGAAGATTAGAGCAATGAAGCTGCTGAGAAGGATGACATCTTCGCACATATGGTTTAAATACTGGAAACCAGGTTACAAGATCTCACCCTCACTCTTCAAAGTTTACCAATTCCTAAAAGTTTCGATGCTACCAGAACCAATCTAAGGTATCCTTACCCTAGATGGGCACATAAATAACAAAATAGCTCGGACCATAATATAATCCTCCCAGTACACCAACCTACTCTCCACTCTAAAGAAATATTAGTCGAATTTATGAAAAAGCAATACATGATAAACTTTCAAGTCATAGAATGTCAAAATAAGTTCGATACTTTGATAAAGACTTTTGAAGAATTAATAGTCAGTTTTCAGCTTACGCTCAAACGTTTAACCACTAAAGTTGATAAAGAGTGTAGTGGGTTTGATGCCCTAGTAGTCACTATAGGTGGGAAGGAAACAACTGTTAATATACCCATACAAGACTTTTCCGATAAGGAACCTGTGTCAATTGACCCTGTTGTCAATCCACCGGAACCTATCTCTCCTAAGGCCCTAGAAATTATTCCGTGCACCCGCATACCTTTCCCAGGTAGGCTTAGGAAGGAAAACAAAGAAGCGCAATTCGCTAAGTATTGGGATATTATCAAGAATCTGCATTTTAATGTACGACTAGTAGATGCTTTAGTAGAAATGCCAAACTGCGCTAAATTTTTCAAAGAACTACTTTCAAACAAAGAGAGATTAAAAGAGATAGTTAGCTTGCCCTTAAGTGAAGAATGTTCATTAGTGTTACAACATGGTATTCCCCCTAAGTTAGGAGATACAGGAAGATTTACGGTACCTTGCTACCTGCAAGATATCCAAATTAGCAATGCATTAGCAGACTTAGGAGCCAGTGTAAACCTAATTCCCTATTCATTGTTCAGAAAGCTGGGATTAAATGAATTAAGGCATACCAGAGTGACTATCCAATTCGTAGATAGATCAGTTAAGATTCCTAGAGGAATAGCTGAAGATGTCCTAGTCAGAGTAGATAAGTTTGCATTCCCCGTTGATTTCGTCATTATGGATATTGAGGAATACACGAAGGTCCCACTCATACTTGGCAGACCATTCCTAAATATTGCCAAGGCCGTAACTGATGTATATGAGAAATCATTGAAATTAAGAGTGGGAAGTGAGGAAGTCACATTCAATGTTGACCGTCTCATGAACCATCCTCGCGAAGAAGATCTAAATCTCGCTGATTCTTTTCAAGAACTCGTCAACGAATACCTAAAGAAACCATGGCTATATGTAGTCAAGATCAAATTTCTAAGGATCTGTTCTTTACACCTCCTAAAGAAAAACTCGACATCCATCCAGCCATAAACCTTAGTCAACATAAATCTTTCATCTCCAAAAGTAATTTTCTTGGCAAGACTATCCAGATAGCACCACTAGGACAAGGCATTCCCCTACCTCTGTTAAGGAGAAGACCGAATGAAGAGATAGATTTCATTTCGGTATTTCAGGAACCCCAGTCAAAAGAGGACTGTGTCGAAATTCCTAAACAAACCTTCGAAACTAATGAAGACGTTTCTGAAGAGGAAGCATTAAGAAGGAAATTTTCCAAAAATAAAGAACATATAGCATCAGTGACCGCTATTAAAGAATAATCAGAATTCCAGGAGAGATATGACTCATTAGACCGAAAGGAAATAGCTAGAATGAAGCCATCTATCGAGGAACCTCCGAAATTGGAATTGAAGAAGTTATCCGACAATCTGAAGTATGCATTCTTAGAAGGAGATTCGCAACTCCCCGTAATCATTTCAAAAGACCTTACACCACAAGAAAAAGCAAAATTGATTCAGGTTTTGAAATCACATTAGAAGGCAATTGCTTGGAAGATTTCCGACATAAAAGGAATCAGTCCCAACAATTGCACCCACAAGATCTTCATGGAAGATGATTTCAAACCATCAGTTCAGAGGCAAAGAAGGGTCAATCCAATGATTTAAGAAGTCATCAAGAAAGAAGTAATCAAACTTATGGATGCCGGTTTGATCTATCCTATTTCCGATTCACCATGGGTCAGTCCTGTTCAAGTGGTACCCAAGAAGGGAGGGACGACCGTAATTCAAAATGAGATTAATGAACTCGTTCCAACACGAGAGGTCACCGATTGGAGGGTTTGCATAGATTATCGTAAACTAAATGATGCATCCCCGAAAGATCATTTTCCATTACCATTAATTGATCAAATATTGGAACATCTATCAGGAAATGAGTACTATTGTTTCCTTGACGGTTTTTACGGCTACTTACAAATTCCCCTCGATCCAAAGGACCAAGAAAAGACAACCTTCACCTATCCTTATGGAACATTTGCGCATCGACGCATGCCCTTTGGATTGTGCAATGCACCAGCTACATTTCAGCGATGCATGGTAGCAATATTCCACGACATGATTGAACGTTGTATAGAAGTCTTCATGGATGACTTCTCAGTATTTGGTAGTACCTTTGATTCATGCCTTTCTAACCTTGACAAAATGTTCACCCGGTGTAAAGATTCGAATTTAGTTCTGAATTGGGAGAAATGTCACTTCATGGTAAAAGAAGGAATAGTTTTAGGACATAAGATTTCAAAGTCAGGAATAGAAGTCGATAAGGCTAAGATTGAGACCATGACTAAACTTCCAGAACCTACCACAGTAAAAGCGGTAAGGAGTTTTCTTGGACACGTCGGTTTCTACCAAAGTTTCATTAAAGACTTCTCAAAGGTCACACGACCAATTACCCATCTCCTCGGGAAGGAAGTTCCATTTGTCTTCGATGAAGAATGTATCAAAGCATTCAAATATCTGAAGGAACAACTAACACATGCACCCATTATGATAGCTCCTGACTAGAGTTTACCATTCGAAATCATGTGTGATGTGAGTGACTTCGCAGTTGGAGCTGTACTCAAACAATGGAAAGATAAGCAGTTTCATCCGATCTATTATGCCAGCAAGACCTTAACCGGAGCTCAAGAGAATTACACCACCGTAGAAAAGGAGCTGCTAGCAGTAGTATTCGCCTTCGACAAATTCCGTTCCTATCTCATCCTGTCCAAAACTACGGTTTACACAGATCATTCAGCCCTTAAATATCTATTCATTAACCAAGATGCTAAACCAAGACTCCTACGATGGATCTTACTCCTTCAGGAATTCGATATTGAAATCAAAGATAAAAAAGGAGAAGAGAACGTTGCAGCAGATCATCTTAGTCGTTTGGAGAACCCAGCGATGGAAGAACTTGCAGAACAAGATATCAGAGACAAGTTTCTAGAAGAATAGCTTATGAGCTTAGGACAAGCTAACATAGGATCACAATTCACTGATACTCCTTGGTACGCTAACATAGCCAACTACCTATTTACTGGATTAGTATAAAAAGGAATGAGCACATCCCGAAGAAGGAAGTTCTTCAGGGATGCTAAGTACTACTACTGTGAAGATCCGTACCTGTTTAGAATTTGCCATGATTAGATAATCAGGAGGTGCGTAGATGAGAAACAAGCAGCAGGGATTCTTCATCAATGTCACCACAGACTAACTGGAGGTCATCATGGAGCAAACTTAACCGCAAGAAAAGTCTACGAATCAAGATTTTATTGGCCGTCTATATTCCGAGATGCGCAAGAGCTTGTAAAGTGTTGCGACGCATGCCAAAGACAAGGAATTATCTCTATGAAGAATGAGATGCCTCGGACTAATATCCAAGCTTGCGAGATCTTCGATATATGGGGATTAGACTTTATGGAGCCATTCCCCAAGTCTAATGGGAACGAATATGTCCTCGTAGCAGTAGCTTATGTCTCCAGATGGTTCAAAGTCCAAGCAATTCCAACCAATGATGCCAAGGTCATCACCAACTTCCTGAAGAGACTCTTCTGCCGATTTGGAGATCCCCGCGCTATAATAAGTGATAGAGGCACACACTTATGAAATACCCAATTTATGAAGGTGATGCAACAATACGAAGTTACCCACAAAATGTCAACTGCCTATCATCTGCAGGCTAACAGAAAAGCAGAGGTCACCAACAGAGCACTCAAGAGAATTCTAGAATGTACCTTCGGCCATCATGGAAATAAATGGGCCGAGAAAATAGATGATGCTCTGTGGTCATTCCGGAATGCTTACAAGAATCCTCTAGGAACTGCACTGTAACATCCTCATATCGGGCATAGATGTAAGATGACCTTTTTGCCCTTAGGCATAATTGTGTGGTTGATTATGCTTTTATTTTAATTAAATATCTAGTGTTATTTTATTAGTTGGTTAAGACCAGTTTGTGACAAGGGTCACAGAACAGGTTCGTTTATTTAACTTGGACTCCGTTAGGGCAGTCAAATTAAGTGCGAAAGTTATTAGATAACTGTTAAATACCCGTGTGTGATGGGGCATTGTATTTAACCTAAATATATAAGCAAGAAGTCAGATACTTCTCTCATTTTCTTGAACCTTCCAAACAAACACCCCATATCTAATTTCTCACTACTTGAAACCTTAGATTTCTAGTTTGTGTTCAAGAGCTCAAATCATTCATATCATCTTGTTCACTACAATTTACTGAGTCTAATGAGGTAAGAATCAAAGTGTTACAAGCTCTAATCTTTGAGAAAATGAAGATTTTGTGTTAACTTTGTTAAAAGTGCAATTTTGAGTCAAAATAGTTGATTTTGATATTGTTTGTGTCAAAATATTTTGAGTTTATGCTTATTGATGTTAAGTGTACTTGACTTGGTTAGTTTAGGGGTAACAAACGATCTCTAGAGCAAGAATTGGTGATTTTAGGTTGAAACCCTTCAGTTTTTTGCTGCTGCTGCACGAAGAACACAACTGTACGGTTACAGCTTGCAACCGTACGGGTACATTGTGCAACTGTATGGGTGCATGTGTAACCGTATGGATGTAGTGGTGTGGTGCAATCGGGCAAAAAGTGTGTAACTGTACGGATGCACGATGCAACCGTACGGATGGACTTGCAACAGTACGGATGCATGTACAACCGTACGGATGCAGATCAGTGATGCATTGCTGTGTAATTTAGCTGTTTCCTAGCTGTTATGCTGCCCGCGTGACTTATGATAATCCAGGCGTAAATTCTGAAAATGCATAAGTGTTAGGTGGATTTTTAATGCCACTTTTGTTACTGGTTTACTGTACTATGCTATTTTTATGTTAACGGATAGAAACTAACTTGATTTGCCTTATGTTCAGGTGATAAGGATAAGGAAGCCACTCAGTGATAGATTATCTGGGCTAGTTGTTGATATTCAATGAGTGGGTCTATCTCTGGATAGAGTATTAAGTAGCTGACACGCTACTTGTCCAGGCTCTTTACACTATGTTTATGCTCAGTATGAATACCTTGTGTAGTTAGATATTGCCATGCTAGTTAGGACGATTGCATGACTGATTATCTATGATCTTATGTGCACACTATTAGTTGGACACCAACGGAGGCAGCAAAGTTGGGAACCCACCGAGGCGGCAAGGTAGGGTTGATGTGAGGTCAACCGTGGTAGCCTGGTCGGGTCATGATGTTATTGATTGTTCAGTATAGCATAGAAGGACACATATGTTGCGTATGGACGGTTATGTATTGGAGTCAATAAAGCGGACTATCGGTAGACTGTAGCCTGATCAGCTAAGTTGTGTGCTCGTAAAAGCCGATGATCCTCATATTGTCTCTTGTTGTATCCTAGTTCAGGACGCTAGCATATCTGTGACCCTTGCATGTTCAGTTACTTATGCTTGGTCTGTTAGATAGTATCCATTCACTTAGCAGTTGTGCTAATTCCCCCACATTTCCACCCTTGCAGGTTTAGGAACTGCTGATTAGGACAGGTGTTGCGGACGGGTTGAAGACATGCTTGACTACAAGCTTAACTCTAATGTTTTTATGATTTTGAAATGTTTTATGTAACACCGTCGTTTTGGAATATTGTAATCACGTTAACTAAGATTATTTATTAACTATGGTTTGTAAACATTAACCAGGGTTATTTCATGTAATTAAATATACTTCCGCTGTGATAAAAAAAATCAGTGTGTTACAACTTGGTATCAGAGCATGGTTTAGCTGTGCGTATTTGTTCCTAAACCCTGAGTTAAGTCAAAAATGTCCGTGTGAAGGGGGGCTAAGTGAATGTAGGATGTTGTGCATGTTAGTGTTTAGTAAACTAACAGTTATTCACTAAGCTTTTGTGCGAGTGTTTTGTAGCACAGATGACAGATAATAGGGATGCGAACGCTACAAACCCGATCCACCCCGGAACGTTTAGTGCTCCAGATGTGGAGGATGAGGCAGAGGTTTACGATGCTGATTATGTACATGAGCTTGAAAGTAAGTTTAAGGAAGCTCAGGAAAAGATTGTTGAGCTTGATTTAGCTAGACAGTCGGGTAATGAGGATACACCGCCAAGTTTTGTTACTGCACAGTCGCATAGCATACCACCGATAAATCAGAACCAGTATCAATACCCATTCCAGAATCAATTTCCTCAATACATCACGTCACCACAGATCAACTACCAGTACTCAAAGCCAATGATGATGAACCAAGTTCAGCCACCCATATATCAATAATCATTCCCACAGTAGCAATTCCAACAACAATACCAGCCACCAAAAAGTTGCACCTTTAAAAGATTCAGAGATTGTGGACCGTCTCCGTTCTCGGGAAGTTCCGACCCAGTCATGACTCTCAATTGGTTACGAGAGGTCGAAAAGGCATTCGAGGCATGTCAGTGTGAGCCGGAATTGAAAGTGACATATGCTAGCAGATTGTTAAAAGATAGGGCCATGGTGTGGTGGGATTCCGTGATAGCTAGTGTTCCTCCAGAACAAGTTAGAATGATCACTTGGGAACTTTTTTATGGTAACGTATGTGAGCAGTATTGCAACGTGTTAGACATGAACAGAATCAAGATGGAGTTCCTAGACATACAGATGACGTCGTATATGTCAATTGATGAGGTGATTGAGAAATACATGGATAAGTTGAGGTTTGTACAACAATGGGTACCTGATGAACAATCAAGAATCTAGCATTTTGTGAACATGATCTTGCCAGAGTACATGACTTTTGTAAGGTCAGCACCGACGTTGTCTCAAGTTTTTGTGATGGAAAAGATGGTTGAAAGTGATGTTAGAGCGGCAAGGGGTATGAATATAGGGAATGTGGTACCGCAGGGTAGTCAGGCTACCAGTCAGTCAAGTTCTAAGTCTAAGAAATCGTTTGGGTTTAAACTGAAGGGTAAAGGTAATTAAACAAGTTCAGGGTCTGGTTCGGGAAGGAGAGAATGGTGTAAAGGTCTTAAGTCTTCTCACAGTGGGTAGTATTCTAAGGCAACGAGAAGATGTTTGAGATGTGGTATGGTAGATCATGAATCTCGGGGGTGTTCCTTCAGGGAGAATGTGTGTTGGAGTTATCATTAGGCGGGTCATCGTTCAGCAAGTTGTCAGGCCTTAAAGGGCGCAAGTTCCGTGGCAGGGACAGGGGCGCGTTCGGAATCTGTCGGGGGTTCCACAGCCTCAAGTAGATAGAAGAGAAAGAACCCGCCGAGTGCGGAAGCCAGGGCCTTTCAGATGACAGTAGAGCGCAACTAATAATGATGATGTCATAACCGGTATATTCTTGATCAACTCAATACCTGCTAGAGTATTGTTTAATTCGGGTGCAAACAGGACGTTTATGTCTATATATTTCTGTACTAAGTTAGGGTTACCTACTACTGTGCTGCCTGAGCCTATTAGAGTAGAGGTAGCTGATGGTAAGACGGTTCCAGTCAAAACGTATGTGTCTGGAGCTAGTATATAAATTGATAGTAGACCGTTTGCTATGTCCTGTTTAGTGTTGCCTATCACAAGCTTTGATGTAGTGTTAGGGATGAACTAGATGAGCCTACATAAGGCCCACATTAAGTGTGATAAGAAGATTGTGACCTTTCGTTTGAATGATGGAACCCATATTGTGGCCCGAGGGGAACGAAGTGGGTTCAGTTTTCCATTGATCTCTATGATGAAGGCGAAGAAGTCACTTTCAAAGGGGTGTGAGTCTTTTATAACTTATGTTATTGATACTAAGATAGAAAAGAGATCTGTTGTCGATATTCTGGTGGTTTCGGAATTTCCTGAGGTGTTTCCTGATGAGTTACCGGGGTTACCGCCGGTAAGAGAAGTTGAGTATAAGATTGAGTTGGTTCCGATAACAACTCTAGTGGCTAAGGCTCCTTATAGGTTAGCTCCTTCTGAAATCATAGAGATGATGTCTCAGATACAAGAATTGTTAGACAGAGGGTTTATAAGACCGAATTCTTCGCCGTGGGGTACGCCGGTGTTGTTTGTAAAGAAGAAAGACGGTACTCTGAGAATGTTTATAGATTATCTAGAATTGTATAAGAGAACGGTTAAGAATAAGTATCCGTTGCCTAAAATCGATGATTTGTTTGACCAGCTTCTGGGTGCGTCGTACTTTTCAAAGATAGATCTTAGATCCGGGTATCATTAGGTTCATGTTGCAGAATCAGATATACCAAAGATAGCATTCAGAACGAGATATGGGCATTACGAATTCTTGGTTATGCCATTTGGGTAAACAAATGCTTCGGCAGTCTTTATGGATCTGATGAACAAGGTTTGTAAACCGTATTTAGATCGGTTTGTTATTGTGTTTATCGATGATATATTGGTGTATTCAAAGTCAGATGCTGATCATACGACACATCTTCTATTAGTGTTAGAGCTATTAAAGAAAGAGCAGTTATATGCTAAGTTCTCGAAGTGTGAGTTTTGGCTTCGAGAGGTGCAGTTTCTGGGTCATGTTATCTGTGAGGCAGGTATTAAAGTGGATCCGTCGAAAATAGAAGCGGTAATGGGTTAGAATTCTCCGAAGACGCCGACAGAAGTTAAGAGTTTCTTGGGTCTTGCGGGTTATTATCGCAGATTTATAAAATATTTTTCTAAAATAGCGGGTCCGTTAACCAAATTGACCAAAAAAGATGTAAGTTTTCGATGGAGTGACCAATAGGAACAGGCCTTTCAGACTATGAAACGGTTGTTGTGTCAGGCTCCAGTGTTAGCATTGCCACAGGGCTCAGAGGACTTTATGGTTTATTGTGATGCGTCAATCGCCGGGTTAGGGTGTGTACTGATGCAGAGAGAGAGAGAGATAAAGTTATCGCGTACGCTTCTCGTCAGTTAAAGACACACGAAAGTAATTATCTAGTTCATGATTTAGAAATGGCTGCAGTGGTATTTGCGTTGAAGCTTTGGAGACATTACTATATGGTACAAAGTGTATAATATGTACAGATCATAAGAGTCTTCAATATAATTTCACGCAGAAAGAACTGAATACGCGACAGAGATGGTGGATTGAACTTATAAAAGATTACGATTTTAAAATAAAGTATCATCCGATCAAAGCGAATGTTGTTGCCGATGATTTAAGTCGTAAGAAAACTGTAGAGACCGTGAAATTTATGAGAACCGAAATAGTTTCCGACCTTATTGAACAGATAAAACAAGTTTAAGCCCAAGCTTTATTGGAGGATAATTTAAAGACTGAATTAATAACCAAAATAAAAGACCAATTGACTGACAATTGCAGAGGACTTAAGACGTTTAAGAACCGAATTTGGGTGCCTATACTTGGAGATTTAAGGAAATTGATCTTAAATGAAGCGCACAAATCAAGGTTAACTGTCCATCCAGGTAGTACCAAGATGTATAATGACTTAGAACCGATGTATTGGTGGCCAACGATGAAGAAAGATATTGCTCAATTGGTAGAAAGATGTCATATTTGTGCTCAGGGTAAAGCCGAGCACCAGAAACCCTATGGTTCATTACAGTAGTTGAAAATTCCAGAGTGGAAATGGGATCATATTACGATGGATTTTGTAGCCACACTACCTAGATCTCATAGAGGTAATGATATAATATGGGTAATTGTTGATCGACTGACAAAGAGTGCACATTTCTTAGCAACAAAATGAAATGCCCCGTTCATATTGATTATAAACGAAACATAATAATTGATTTCATTGCGAGGTATTTGACCTCTAAATGATACATTTTACAAACATTGCATTCATTTTTAAAAGACAAACTTTCATCACATCGAAAGTTGACGGCATGCATACCATTTCATAATGTCCAAACTATAAATGACTTAATAATATTCTTGATGAACTCAACGACTCGAATGCAACGTCTTTTGAAATATGTCATGAATGACTCCAAGTAATATCTCTAAAATGAGCAAATGCACAGCGGAAGATTTCTTTCATACCTGAGAATAAACATGCTTTAAAGTATCAACCAAAAGGTTGGTGAGTTCATAGGTTTATCAGAAGTAATAAAATTCATCATTTTGATAGACCACAAGAATTAAATACAGTACACCTATCTCGTGTACAAAACCATTTTTCATAATGCTTGGTAGAGTAGGTTCGTATCCTTTTCTCCCCCGTAGGTTGCCTCGAAATTTTTAAATAACCGTACACATATCTCATGTACAAAATATAATACACATAACCTGTGTATAAAAATCATTCTCACGATACATAACATTCAATTTGATTTCATTGCTCAACATGGTAACCGACCTTAACATATAATGCGCATCAATAATATCCCCAAAACAGAACATCTAGTCTGTATAATATATAAACTTCGAAGTACTAAACACCACGCCCACTAGCTCTTCCATCTAGTGAACATTCTGGGTGGGGGTGTTAAACCCGGTAGCTACCTTTAGGATTCGCGTGAATTAGGGCCATACCCGTTTCTAATTCTTAGGTTACCAAGCAATAATAATCAGGGGAAAATATTCACAACAATTAGTGGCAATTATAACGTCCAACTAATTCAATAATAATCCACAGAACTTCTGTCTGCATAATAATTCATTCGAGGAATGTTTTCCTTGTGTCTATCTCGTCAAACATTTATAAAAGCATCTCAGTCCAAAAATATAGATTTCAAAGGCATTTAATAAAGCAGTTGTAAAAACAGCGCATGTATTCTCAGTCCCAAAAATATAAAGAGTAAAAGGGAATCAAATGAACTCACAATACGATATTTTGTAGTAAAAATATGCATACGACGATATTGAACAATTCAGGGTTGGCCTCGGATTCACAAACCTATATCATTTGTATATTTATTAATATACATAGTTGTAATCGAATAAATATACATCTAAATTTATTAGTTATATCCTTTTTATATTAATAATATATATATATATATATATATATATATATATATATATATATATATATATATATATATATATATATATATATATATATATATATATATATATATATATGTGTGTGTGTGTGTGTGTGTGTGTGTGTGTGTGTGTGTGTTTCATATATTCATTTTGTACACAACAATATTAAATTTTGTTATGTTATATGTATTAAATATATTTATATATAAATATCATTTATTTGTTAAAGTAGTATTTTAAGATAGTATTTTAAGTGATAACAACAATAATAATGATAGTACTAATATTAATAATAATGATAGTAGTATTAATAATTCTATAAATGATAATATTAATGATAATTTTTATAATAAATCTCATAAATATGATAATAATAGTAGTTTTTAATAAAGTGAGTAATTAATAGTAATGGTAATGAAAATAATAATTTTGATAATAATACCTAATACTTAATAATAATAATAATAATAATAATAATAATAATAATAATAATAATAATAATAATTATTATTATTATTATTATTATTATTATTATTATTATTATTATTATTATTATTATTATTATTATTATAACAATCTTATTACTAGTGGTAATCTTAATAATAATACTTTTGTTAATAATAAAAATTCTAAATGTCACTAATACTAATATTAATGATAATTAAAATAGTTTGTATTATTTTCATATCAACAATAATAATAATAATAATCCTAATCATAATAATACTTATATCAATATTAATAATTCAATAATAACACTATTAATACTTAATGATGTTACTTAATACAAAAATATAACAAAAATGATAATAATATTAATCATGGTAATTATGTTAACATAATAATAATGATAATACTTATATTAGTCGTTAATAAATATAATAGTAATAATAATAATAATAATAATAATAATGATAACTAATACTTAGATGACAAAATTTATACTAATAAATACATTAATAATGTTAATAATAATAATAATAATGGTTATATTACTTATAATCATGGTAATAACAATAATAATTATAATAGTTTTAATAATTAGTAATAATAACATTAATAAATAATAACAATAATATTAATAACAATATTAATAATAATAAGAATAATAATAATAATAATAATAATAATAATAATAATAATAATAATAATAATAATAATAATAATAATAATAATAATAATAATAATAATAATAATAATAATAATAATAATAATAATGGAATAAAAAGTAAGAGAGTATACCCTTTGAAGGTTTTTCTAAAAAGAAATGCCCCAGACGAGAATTGAACTCAAGTCCTCTCGCTACCCGTCACACCCCCTAAACCACTCATCTGTTTCTATATTTCCTGATTGATGCGCCTTCTAAAAATAAATATCCAGTTTATCTATCTGTCTCTTATTCTCCTTCTTTACCTCAATATAACCGATCAATCCTATTTACTCTTACACAGCTATTAATGTACTGAACTTATATTATGAACTTGGAACAGAAACGGCCTGGGTGGTTGTTTGTATTGATTAAAAAAATTTTAAAAAGCAAGCTGTAATAGTTCGGTATTCTCACGAAGAACACAAAAATCAAACTCAAATTTCTAGGCTGTTTTAACTAATAATTCCTAAACAAAATAGTTTGTAAATCGTTCATAGAAACTTTCTCAATCCTTAATTTAACCTATATAAAAACAAACTCAAATTTGATTCAAGAACAATTGTTGACTTTTTACTCCAAAAACTTTGACTTCGAAATTCAACATCAATATGATGATTTGAGACTTGAAATTTTACAGAGAGTTCAAATGAACGATTCCTAACAACTCTGCTTTAATGAATTTTGAAAACTGGTTTGAAATCGATATATGACCAAAAAATGAAGAACAGAGGTCGTGGAACTGGGTTCTTCCTTGTTTCTGTTTTTTTAAATGAGTTGCAGCTGGCTAAATAGATATAGAACGATTGGGTATATAATGCAGCTGCTATAAGTGATCAAAATTTGTATTATAGTGTTGAATTGGACGTCTAGCAATAAGCAGACAGGATTCTTTTACTAGGAAGAAGAAAACAAAACAAATATATAAAAAAATTAACTCAGATAGTGAAATAATCGAATTCGTGCTAATATGAGATTGATATCTTAACAAATTTTTGTAATTGTCTGCTGTTATATTTTATATTTAATAAATTTTAATAATTAATAAATATATTAATAATAATAATGATACTTATTAATAATAATTATATTAATAAGAATAATAAATAATAATACTAATAAATACTAATAAATACTAATAATAATTATAATAATGAAAATAATAATATTATTACTGATAATAATAATAAATTGTATTTGTTTTTATAATAATTATAATGATAACTATGATAATAGTAATAATAATTAAAAAAGTAATAATAATAATAATAATAATCTTAATAATAACTAAGATCATAATTTTTACTAATAATAATGTTATTAATAATGATAACAATAATATTAGTAAATATATTAACAAATCAAATGTATCAAATTTCATGTATTTATATATTTTATATCAAAAATAATAGTACAAATATTAATGTTACTATTAATAGTTATAATAATGAAAGTGATAATAACATTATTAATATAACATTTATGTTTTTAAATTGTAATTACATCTGATATTATACTTTATAAATTCTGTAATCATACAATTAATATTTAATATTTATACATTACAATATGGATACTAATTATAATAATAAATCTATTTAATATTGTTGATAATATTGCTTAATAATAATACTGATATTGATAATAGTATTAATATAATAATTATAATCAACTTGTAATTTAGGTTTAATATATTACCATTTATTATATAATATTTACCGATTATATAGTTTATTGAATCTTTAATATTTATTAATTATATATATATATATATATATATATATATATATATATATATATATATATATATATATATATATATATATATATATATATATATATTACATATGTATAGATTTCATATATATATAATTACATATTTATTTATACATCTATGTTCGTGAATCGTCGGAAACAGTCGAGGGTAATTGCATACATGATAATAGTTCAAAGGTTTTGAGACTCAACAGTACAGACTTTGCTTATTGTGTCGAAATCATATAAAGATTAAGTTTAAATTTGATCGGAAATTTCTGGGTCGTCACAGTACCTACCCGTTAAAGAAATTTCATCCCCGAAATTTGATCGAGATCGTCATGGCTAATAGTAAGAATGTTTTCCTGACGAATATGAGCTGATAAATAGAGTTTTATTACTATTGAGTAATATGTATAAGATAATTCGATTACACGAAGCGTATGAGTGAAGCTATCACAAATGACTGAAATGAGAGAATAAAGATTTGACTTAACCTCTGACGTAGTCAAGGTTGATTTTCGAAATTCAAGGATTTTAGATGAAATCTTCGTAATAAGATTTGATCCTTCGGTAATTAAGGAAATTAGAATCCTCTTTGGTTAAATGCGATGATCTGTCTTGATTGCTTTGTCGGATATTTCACTATAAATTCACCCCCTTCGTTTTCTTATTTCCACAGCTCACGTCTACTATTCTCTCTTTCTTAATTCATACTTTTGTTTTCTCTTCTCGATTTTAAGTAGCAAGTATTGATCCAGAATTTATAGATATAAATTTTGGGAATGAACATAGTTAATGTTCTAAGAAAGAAACGGTAATCGCACAATCTGACTTGTCAAATTACCAGAATTCAAGGGAAAAGATAGGACTATTAAGAAAATATGTTCTTGATATGTTTATAGATTACATAGAATGTAAGAGTCATGTAACATGGCACATGATGACGTTATGGTCTGTGAATCATCACGTTCCATTAGAAACTCAGCATGACTTACTGTAATATAATCATGTTGATCAAGTGTCACTATATTATACTAACTCATGCTTCAATTCCCAACACTACTTCAAAAACATTCATACTTTAAACTCGAAGGTTTTAGACTTTAGAAACTAAAACAGTTTCTTTTGTAATGTGACACAGATAGTGCGAAGAGGTAAATAATTTCGGATAACAATAGTTATATCTTCAAAAACATCGAAGATATTTATAATGAAAGATATGATGATATCTTAGAATTTCTAATAATAAAGGATGAGGTAGAAGATTTGTCCGTAAAGGTTTAGAGTTAAGAACAAGGTATTCGTTAATGACTTCAGCAGATACTGAATCATTTGGATTCTTTGAAAGCAGGTTTAGTCTTGGTGATTTGTCCACAGTCTCCTTCATGGTTTGCTCAACCCGTTTTCCAGTTCCAACTTTTCTGAGCTTTGCCAACATACTATTCTTTATCATCAAAATTCCGACGGTTAAGGACATTTACGGTTGTCTACAGTTTCTGTTGGTTCATTCAGTTTTCTCAAAACTTGGAGTATTGATTCGTAGACTGGTCGCTTTTCAAAATTTCAGAATTGAAGATCATAATTCTAGAAGATAAACGTTATATGTATACATATAACTGTTGATGTAGAAACGTTGTGAGATTCAAAATACTGATTGCTAATTCCGGGTAATTGGTATGGTCATTCTCGTTATAAGGTGCGTATGAGTATATGATGGGGTTTCGATATAACGATTTTTCGGAAAGTCAAAGATCAATAAAGTTGTTGGTAAGTTTACTGCTAATGTGGTGGAATATAAACGGTTCTCCGGTAACGATGACAAAGGACAAACTTATATATCAAAGTTATAATAGAGTTTATTCGAATGAAAAGTCAAAATTGATTTGCTGAAGCTGTGACAAAACTGGCTATCTCGAACAGGAGTTGCAAACTTATTTTTGATAATAATAACGCTAAAGGAATTAGCACAGCTACGGGTTAAACGTTTACTCAGTTTCGAGAGTTTTTCAGGTGCATGCCCATATGCATAAGTTCTTCCTTTTGTAGATAACGTGTGGTTGGATCATCTCTCGATTGAGGTGTTTTCAAGAATCATGAAAGGTTTGAACGCAGACTGTAATCGTCAAGATACAAATGAGGTTTAAGACGAAATCAAGTGGCAAACTTGAAGAAATATTTAGTTTCATATGTTATAATCAATATTTTAATTCATTTTAATTGTCCAAGATTAGTAGTCCACAATTAGTAGTCCATAGTTAGTAGTTCAATAATTCATATATAGTTTAATATATAATATTGAAATTAATTAAAACGTATCGTGACCCATTGTATACATGTCTCAGACTCGATCACAACTCAAAGTATATATATTATTGTAGAATCAACATCAACCCTGTATAGCTAACTCGAGCATTACCACATATAGAGTGTCTATGGTTATTCCAAATAATATATATAGATGTGTCGATATGATATGTCAAAACATTGTATATGTGTCCCGATTTATCCGACGATGCGTAAAGTAAATAACATAAATTAAATGACGATAAATAAAATTGCGAGAATTAAAATTTCAATAAATAAATTGCGATAAATAATTGTAATCAGTTAGCTAGGAACAGTTAGTTGGAAACAGTTAGCGTGAATTCTTAACAAAATTTCTCATAGTTAATTTGTTTGTTTCTAACAAATTTTATTTTGTCCAATGTTTTCTTCACTATGCCACTTGTTGGATTCTGATAAGTCAAAATCCAAATATGAAATTGAATGAAAATGGTTATTCTGCAGTGAACGGATACGTATTTCTGTATATGTAAGCAGGATAGTAAATGACTGTTGAATCAGATTCGAAGAATGTACAGTGTAACTTATTAATGTGAAATCTAAATATTCCTCGGGTATTACCTACCCGTTAAAATATTTTCACCATTAACAGTTTGTACAAAAGAATTTTTAATTACAATCTTTATGAAAACATATATACATATATATTTTCTTCAGATGTAATCATGGATTTAATGAGTTAATATGATATTAAACTCATTTGGTTTTCGGTTGGAATTAGAATGAATAATCTCTAAAACTTTAGAGATTACATAATCGCCGCCTAATATTTCTTCAATGAAGTTATAAATCAATACTTCATCATTGATTTTTATTAGTACTCCCTGGTATCTATGGTGCGTACGACGTTGATGCTCGTGGGACAGATTGTGATGTTGAGGTGTGGGATGCGGATGTTGCTGATGGTGGTACTGTTGTTGCCGGTGCTGCTGCTGGTGCTTGTAACCTTTGCACCATATTCTGCAAAGCCACTACCCGAGTGCGAAGCTCGTTGACTTCTTCTATTACACCGGGATGATTGTCGGTTCGTACGAGCGGATGAATAAGATCTAGAATTTGAGATAGTATATAGTCATGACGAGATACCCTGTAAATGAGAGAGAAAATAGTATTACGAACAGGTTCGCTGGTAAGTGCTTCAGGTTCTTCGCCAAGAGGGGAATGTGGTTGGTGGAAGGGATCACCTTCTTCTTGTCTCCAATGATTTAGTAGACTACGAACCCATCCCCAATTCATCCAGAATTGATGATGGCTGATTGGTTGATCCATTCCGGATACACTGTTTTCGGAGCTCGTGTGAAAATCCATATCGGAATAGCTGTCGAAATCTAAGGAATTTGAACTAGTTGCGAGTTCCATCTTGTACGGTTAAATAAAGGGTTTTCGATATGAAATGATTTTCGAATATTGGATGATATTCTAATTACATAGAATACCTAAATATAGTACAGAAGATCCCGTAGATTACGGAGGAAATTAAGGAAACGTGTCCGACAAGATTTAATGTGATGGAATATGAATTTGTCTATACACTATTCATACAATCAATGTAGTAAAACAAGTCTAGACTAAGAATATTAAGCAGGTAATTGCCTAAGAATGATAAGCAGGTAATTTCCGACGGGAAATGATAAACAAAACTTTTGACATGCAGACCAGGTTCAAGTCCAGACTTATTAATGTAACCTAACGACTATTAAGTCGAAGTCCAGACTTACTAATGCATCCAAACAACTACCTGTTAGACACACTAATGCAAGACCTGGTTCGCTACGACCACCGCTCTGATACCAACTGAAATAAAAAAAATATAATAAAAATGATAATAATATTAATCATGGTAATTATGTTAACATAAACGTTAATAAATATAATAGTAATAATAATAATAATAATAATAATAATAATAATAATAATAGTAATAATAATAATAATAATAATAATAATAATAATAATAATAATAATAATAATAATAATAATAATAATAATAATAATAATAATAATAATAATAATAATAATAATAACTAATACTTAGATGACAAAATTTATACTAATAAATACATTAATAATGTTAATAATAATAATAATGGTTATATTACTTATAATCATGGTAATAACAATAATAATTATAATAGTATTAATAATTAGTAATAATAACATTAATAAATAATAACAATAATATTAATAACAATATTAATAGTAATAAGAATAATAACATTAATAATAATAATAATAATAATAATAATAATAATAATAATAATAATAATAATAATAATAATAATAATAATAATAATAATAATAATAATAATAATAATAATAATAATAATAATAATAATAATAATAATAATAATAATAATAATAATGATAATGATGATGGGAAAAAAGTAAGAGAGTATACCCTTTGAAGGTTTTTCTAAAAAGAAATGCCCCAGACGAGAATTGAACCCGAGACCTCTCGCTACCCGTCACACCCCCTAAACCACTCATCTGTTTCCATATTTCGTGATTGATACACCTTCTAAAAATATATATCCAGTTTATCTATCTGTCTCTTATTCTCCTTCTTCACCTCAATATAACCGATCAATCCTATTTACTCTTACACGGCTATTGATGTATTGAACTTGTATTATGAACTTGGAACAGAAACGGCCTAGGTGGTTGTTTGTATTGATTAAAAAAATTTAAAAAGCAAACTGTAACAGTTCGGTATTCTCATGAAGAACACAAAAATCAAACTCAAATTTCTAGGCTGTTTTAACTAATAATTCCTACACAAAATAGTTTGTAAATCGTTCATAGAAACTTTCTCAATCCTTAATTTAACCTAAAATATAAAAACAAACTCAAATTTGATTCAAGAACAATTGTTGACTTTTTACTACAAAAACTTTGACTTCGAAATTCAGCATCAATATGATGATTTGAGACTTGAAATTTTACAGAGAGTTCAAATGAACAATTCCTAACAACTCTGCCTTAAAGGATTTTGAAAATTGGTTCAAAATCGATATATGACCAAAAAAAATGAAGAACAGAGGTCGTGGAACTGGGTTCTTCCTGGTTTCTGTTTTTTTTTTAATGAGGTACAGCTGGCTAAATATATATAGAATGATTGGGTATATAATGCAGCTGCTATAAGTGATCAAAATTTGTATTATAGTACTGATTTGGACATCTAGCAATAAGCAGACAGGATTCTTTTACTAGGAAGAAGAAAACAAAACAAATATATAAAAAAAAATTAACTCATATAGTGAAATAATCGAATTCGTACCAATATGAGATTGATATCTTAACAAATTTTTGTAATTGTCTGCTGTTATATTTTATATTTAATAAATTTTAATAATTAATAAATATATTAATAATAATAATGATACTTATTAATAATAATTATATTAATAATAATAATAAATAATAATACTAATAAATACTAATAATAATTATAATAATGATAATAATAATAAATTGTATTTGTTTTTATAATAATGATAATGATAACTATGATAATAGTAATAATAATTATAAAAGTAATAATAATAATAATAATAATAATAATAATAATAATAATAATAATAATAATAATAATAATAATAATAATAATAATAATAATAATAATAATAATAATAATAATAATCTTAATAATAACTAAGATCATAATTTTTACTAATAATAATGTTATTAATAATGATAACAATAATATTAGTAAATATATTAACAAATCAAATGTATCAAATTTCATGTATTTATATATTTTATATCAAAAATAATAGTACTAATATTAATGTTACTATTAATAGTTATAATGAAAGTGATAATAACATTATTAATATAACATTTATTTTTTTAAATTGTAATTACATTTGATGTTATACTTTATAAATTATGTAATCATACAATTAATATTTAATATTTATACATTACAATATGGATACTAATTATAATAATAACAATCTATTTAATATTGTTGATAATATTGCTTAATAATAATACTGATATTGATAATAGTATTAATATAATAATTATATTCAACTTGTAATTTAGGTTTAATATATTACCATTTATTATATAATATTTACCGATTATATAGTTTATTGAATCTTTAATATTTATTAATTATATATATATATATATATATATATATATATATATATATATATATATATATATATATATATATATATATATATATATATATATATTTCTCTATGTTCGTGAATCGTCGGAAACAGTCGAGGGTAATTGCATACATGATAATAGTTCAAAGGTTTTGAGACTCAACAGTACAGACTTTTCTTATTGTGTCGAAATCATATAAAGATTAAGTTTAAATTTGATCAGAAATTTCCGAGTCGTCACACAAAAGAGACAGCTTCGTTGAGTAATTTGGCAGAATTGTACTTGAAAGAGATAGTTAGTCGACATGGGTTTTCATTGTATATCGTATCCGACAGGGATTCTAAATTTGTGTCTAACTTCTGGAACAGTTTACAGAAAATTTTGGGAACGAGGGTAAATCTGAGTACAACGTATCATCCACAGACCAACGGTCAGAGTGAACGTATAATACATACACTAGAGGATATGCTTAGGTCATGTGTGTTAGAGTACGGTGGTCCGTGGGATATACATCTAGATTTGATCGAGTTCGCCTACAATAATACTTATCATTCAAGTATTGGTATGCCGCCTTATGAGATGTTGTATGGTCACAAATGTAGAACACTGACTTGTTGGTTAGAAGCCGGAGAGAAACAGTTTGCAAGTCCAGAATTAGTTCAGATAATAGCCGACAAGGTAGCAATAGCACGTGAAAAATTGAAAGCGGCAGTGGGCAATATAGTTTGTAATCAGTAAAGTAATGTAGACCACGAGATTTCAGTGCTTCAGCCAGCAGTTTAAATTAGTATGAAAAGTATATGCTTAACAGTAGGCACCTGGTAACTAGACTTAACGTATGTATATCACCCTCTAAAAGTGCACTTGGCGAGTGTGTTTATCCTTGAAGTATTAAACACCCATTGAATGCTAGCGCAACTAGCCTGAGTGGGGTTGTCAAACCCTATGGATCCATATCTATGATTCGCGTTCACGGTTAGGAAACCAATGATAAAACGTTATCGCGCTAAGGGGAATCTTTGTACCGTTATATCACCCGCACATATGTAAAGTTTAAGTACTCATGTCTAGTATGTAAAACATAAAAAAGCGCATGTATTCTCAGTCCCCAAAATAGTTAAAGTAAAAAGGGATGCTATAACTCATAGTGAATAAGCAAAAAAAGTCGATATGAAACGTATGCAGGTAGTAAGTCGGTCCGAAAGGTCGTCAACCTAAGTCAAAGGTTACTAGGTCAGTATGTTGTCCCAAAAGGGTTAAAAGTGAATAAATTAAGTTTAAATATCATCATCAACATCATCATTATCATCATCATTCATCAACACTAAGGTAAGTTTAACAAGAATAGAGATCGAAACAAAAGGCTGACTTCGGACAGCTGTTACGACCTCTATATAAATCAAAAACATGCATAGTCAGTGGCCTTGGATCCGTATATGAGTCCTCTAACCACTGACCAATTTTCAGAACCTAAATCGTCTTCGTTTGACCGTGGAGACGGTTTAAGTGCGAGTAGGTCAGAAATTTCAGCACAACGTTACAAAGGCGTAGTGATTTTCGGAAGGCTATAAATCCTAAACCGTATATTGGATTAAGTCGAGGCCTAAACGAAAAGTCATCTAATCGAAATGAAATATCTGAAAATCAGTTTTCCAGAAGCTCAGGAGTCAGATCAGACCCCAAAAAACATCAAACAAGTGCTCCGGTGAGATTCTTGGTGCTTGATGCTCGTCACGGTTCTCATCCTTGATGCTTGTAAGCTTCAAGTGTACAACCCTTTGATGTTTTAGCATCACTTTGACCAAGGTTCAACCATAAATACACAACTAAGAGTAAAATCTATCGTTCTACAAGTTTTGAACATCAAGATTGCCTCTTTATTGCATAGATCCAATAAAGCTTCAACCTTTGTCCATTTTGCACAAGTTTATGCATCTCCATCATATATGATGATGAAGACTTAATCTTTATCATCACAACAAACACAAAAAGGTTCCAAGTAAGTGAGATCTACAATAATAACTTATATCTCAAGTATTAAGAAAACCCTAAGCTAGAAAGCTTGGATCTTTACAAGATTAATGAGACCATAAGCTAGAAAGCTAAGATCTTTAACAAAATAATGAAAGTAATGAGACCATAAGCTAAAAGCTAAGATCTTTAACAAAATAATGAAACCCTAAGCTAGAAAGCTTGGATCTTTAAGATACATGAAGATCATAAACACAAGTTTTGATCTTTATAACAAAACAAATAAATCACAAGCTAGATCTAATAAGTAAATGAAGATTCAAAGTTAGAAAGCTTGAATCTTTCATGTTCTTGAAGGATTCAAACCCAAGTTTGAATCTACAAGATATAACAAGATCAAAAGCTAAAAGCTAGATCCATTAAATGATGATGATGATGTCGTGGATGAGAAGAGGAGAAGAAGAGAAAGAAAAATTTAAAAATTACACTTTTTGGAGTGAGAAAGACTAGAGAGAGAATTAGAGAGTAAGTGTGTGTAATTTGTAAATGAAATCAAGAGTGAAATGAATGGGATAAGCTTGGTATTTATAGAAAGTGAGGTGGTGGTGAGGTGTTTAGGCCATGGGGTTTGGGATGGGATAAGGGGGCACCTTTTTGCTTTTTGGTTAATGGTTGTCTAAAGTTAGTGCTTATGTTAGGATCCCATTCAACATTAAGGATAATGCTTAACAAAAATGCTAGTATGTTCCCTCTAATAAATGGGCATTTGTCTTTCATTATTATGGGTTACTAACTTATTATAATTGGGCTAATTAAATAGTCCACTAGCTAGTGTAGGGTGGACTAGGGTCCAACAAGGTAGAAAGTCCAACAAGACCAACTAGTGTGCTCTAGTAAATTACTAAGCGTAATTAAGCATCTAAAAACCCAAGTAATTGTTATTATAAAATAACAATTAGTATTTCGTAGTCATAATATTCCGATTATGACCAAAGTTAAACGTGTACACAGTACGCAGTTCGTTCTAAACGTCAAGTGACACCAACGGTCATAAAGGCTTTCGGAGATCAAGTTAAGTACCCTACGTACTTAAAGGCACGTTTTCACATATAAATAAAAGTAATCCACATGTAGTAAGATCCCAGAGTATAGTATAGCTCAGTAAGCACAAATACGCAGTTTCGTGAAAACACAAAGCACAAGTAAACTTAGGTAGATGGTAGAGTTGTGAAGAGGTGAGGATACTTCTGTTTCATCTGATCCTCTCGCTCCCAAGTAAACTTAGGCCCTCGTTTTGCATTCCATCGAACTGGGACGATCGGAATCTTGTTGCGTTTCAAGTTCTTGACCTCACGGTCCATAATTTTGACAGGTTCTTCTACGAAATGGAGTTTGTCATCAATCATAAGCTCCTCGAGTGGTATGACGAGTTCTGGTTCGGAAAGAAATTTCTTCAGGTTCGACACGTGGAAAGTGGGGTGAAAATCACTCAACTGAGTCGGAAGGTCCAAACGGTAAGCAACGGGTCCAACATGCTCCAAGACTTCAAAAGGACCAATGTATCGCGGGTTCAACTTTCCACGCTTTTTGAAACGGATTACACCTTTCCAAGGTGCGACTTTCAACATAACACGATCGCCAATTTGAAATTCGCGATCTCCACGTTTAAGGTCGGCATAGCTCTTTTGACGATCACGGGCCGTCTTGAGCCTCGCTTGAATTTGGACAATCTTCTCAGTAGTTTCATGGACGAGTTCGGGACCGGTGAGTTGTTTTTCACCTACTTCGGCCCAACAGATAGGAGAACGATATTTACGGCCATACAATACTTCAAAAGGTGCGGCCTTATTGCTTGCGTGATAGCTGCTGTTGTAAGAGAATTCAGCTAAAGGAAAATGTCTCTCCCAAACTTTCTTGAAATCAATAACACAAGAACGTAACATGTCCTCCAGGGTTTGAATCGTGCGCTCGCTCTATCCATCGGTTTGCGGGTGATACGTTGTACTCACATCTAGACGTGTTCCCAAGGCTTCTTGTAAAGAACGCCAAAATCTAGAAGCAAAACAGGTATCGCGATCTGAGATAATCGATAAGGGTACACCGTAACGAGATACAATCTCCTTTATGTATAACTGCGCCAGTCTCTCCATCGTATCAGTTTCCTTCATGGCTAGGAAGTGTGTAGATTTGGTAAGACAGTCAACGATAACCCAAATTTTATCATAACCGCCTACCGTCTTTGGTAGCTTCGTGATGAAGTCCATTGTTATACCTTCCCACTTCTATTGCGAGATTTCGGGTTGTTGAAGTAACCCAGACGGCTTCTGATGTTCGGCTTTGATCTTGGAACAAGTTAAACACTTTCCAACATATGCCGCAACATCCCTCTTTAGATTTGGCCACCAATATTGTACCTTGAGGTCGTGGTACATCTTACCAGCTCTTGGATGAATCGAATACCTTGACTTGTGGGCTTCGTCTAGAATAAGGCTTCGTAAATCTCCATAACTAGGTACCCAAATTCTTCCGCCAAAGTATCGGAGTCCAGTCTCCTTGACCTCAAATCGAGAAACGAGAATGTTCAAGTGCTCTTGAGAAATATTCTCCTCCTTGAGAGCCTCTTCTTGAGCTACGCGGATCTGGCTGTTGAGATTCGTCTGAATGGTGATGTTCAAGGCATGGACACGAACTGGTACCATTCTCTCCTTTTGGCTTCGGGCATCGGCTACAACATTTTCCTTTCCAGGGTGGTAACGAAGTTCACAATCATAGTCGTTCAACGTCTCGATCCATCGACGCTGTCTCATATTCAGTTGCTTCTGATCAAAGATGTGTTGGAGGCTTTTGTGATCGGTGAAGATAGTAGTCTTAGTTCCATACAGATAATGTCTCCATAGTTTGAGCGCAAAGACAACGGCTCCAAGTTCAAGATCGTGAGTAGTGTAGTTTCGCTCGTGAATCTTCAGTTGTCAGGAGGCGTAAGTAATAACCTTCTTCCGTTGCATCAATACATACCCAAAACCTTGTCGGGAGGCATCACAATACACAACGAAGTCATCACTGCCTTTGGGAAGGGATAAAATAGGAGCAGTGGTTAACTTCTGCTTCAGGGTTTGCAATGCCGACTCTTGCTCGGTTTCCCAAACGAACTTCTTCCCTTTGTGAGTTAATGCGGGCAAAGGACACGCAATCAAAGAGAAACCTTCGATGAATCTACGATAGTAACCGGTGAGGCCTAAGAATTGGCAGATATGAATAGGAGTAGTGGGGGTTTCCCACTTGCTGATAGCTTCGATCTTCGCGGGATCGACTTTGATACTCTGATCGCTCACGATATGACCAAGAAATTGAACTTCCTTCAACCAAAATTCACACGTAGAGAATTTGGCATAAAGTTGCTCTTGTCTCAAGAGTTCTAGCATGAGTCGAAGATGTTGCTCATGTTCTTCTTCGCTTTTGGAATAGATGAGGATATCATCTCTGAAGACGATAACGAACTTATCCAGGTACGGTTTGCATACGCGATTCATGAGATCCATAAACACGGCAGGTGCGTTGGTTAAACCGAATGGCATCACAAGAAACTCATAATGGCCATAACGAGTTCGGAACGCAGTCTTCAGCACATCGCTCTCCTTCACCCTCAACTGGTGATAACCGGATCGTAAATCAATCTTGGAATAAACACTGGATCCTTGCAGCTGATCGAAAAGATCGTCAATTCTAGGAAGGAGATACCAATTCTTGATCGTCAATTTGTTCAGCTCACGAAATCGATACACATGCGGAAAGATCCGTCCTTCTTTTTCACGAACAAAACAAGTGCGCCCCAAGGCGATGAACTCGGTTGGATAAATCCACGGTCTAGCAGTTCCTGTAGTTGACTCTGCAACTCTTGCAGTTCGGAAGGTGTAAGTTGATAAGGTGTGCGAGCTACGGGTGCAGCTCCCGGCACTAGATCGATCTGAAACTCTACTGATCTCGGCGGCGGTAATCCAGGCAACTCTTCTGGAAAGACGTCGTGAAATTCGTTCACAATTCGTACATCATCCACGCTTTTATCTTCAACTTCTAGCTTCTTCACATGTGCCAGAATAGCAAAGCATCCCTTCTTCATAACCTTTTGTGCCTTCAAGCAACTAATAAGGTTCAACTTCGGACTACATCAATCTCCGTAAACAATCAGAGGCTCACCATCTTCGCATGGTATACGAAGAATCTTCTCTCCGCAGATAACTTCGGCTCTTACCTTGGACAACCAGTCCATACCGACAATCACATCAAAGCTTCCCAACTTGATGGGTATTAGATCAATCTCAAAATCCACTCCGGATAGGTTGATAATACCTCCTCGGCCAATTTGGTCAACCTTCTCATGTTTTTCATTGGCTACCTCAACCAACATACTCTCCTCCAAAGGCACTAATGACCAATCTATCTTAGAGTAAAAGTGTCTACATACATAACTCCTATCGGCACCTGTATCAAACAGAACAGAAGCTAATAGGTTATTGATGGTGAATGTACCTGTAACCAAGTCAGGATTCTCGGGCATCTCTTGCGTTCATGTTGAAGGCTCTTCCACGTGCTGGCCCACCATCCTTCATCTTGCTAGGACATTCATTCCTGAAGTGGCCCTGCTGTCCATACTCATAGCACTTCCTTGGTCCATTTGGGTTTGTCCTCACTGCTGGGGCGGTGCTCTTACAATCTCTGCCGATGTGTCCAATCCTTTTGCACTTCTCACACACTGCGTTGCAGTATCCATTGTGATGCTTGTAGCATCTCTTACACTAAGGAAGGGTACCTTTGTAGTTAGGATTAGAGCTAAGATTTGGGTTCGGGTTCCTCCAGTCGCTGTTCCCTTTGAAATTCTCATACCTCTTAGTCGGGTTCTAGTCAAAACCTTTTCCCTTGCTTTCGTCCCACTTACGTTTCCCATTACTAGCTCCCGATTCTGATTTCGCCATCTCTAACTCTTTGCGGGTAATTTGATTCATCAGGGTGTGCGCCATACGCATAGCTTCTGGGACATTCGCTGGTTTTGATGAAGTGACATTTCCTTGAATGTCCTTGGGGAGTTCCCACAGATACCTCTCCATCCTCTTGTACTCCGGAGTAATTATTGTGGGGCACATCAAAGCTAACTCCAAGTATCTTCAGTTATAGCCATCAAGATCAGTTCCTACAACTTTCAGTTCCGAAAACTCCGCTTCCATTTTCTGAATTTCGGTTCTGGGGCAGTACTCCTCGATCATGGAACTCTTAAACTCTTCCCATGGTGTAGCGTAAGCTTCGTCGATTCCTCGCGCCTGGGCGAGCGTATTCCACCAAGTCAAAGTGTTATCCGACAAAGTGCAGGATGCGAACTTAGTCTTATTCCCCTCGGAACAGTTAGTCACACGGAACACAGATTCTAACTTCTCAAACCATCTCGTCAGCCCAACTGGCCCTTCTGTTCCGCTGAAATTGTGGGGTTTGCAGCTCTGGAACTCTTTGTAAGTACACCCGTTATGAACAGTTGGGTTAGCCGGTGGAGCTGGAGCAGGGTTGGCATTCGCTATAGCCGCGGTGACTGGAGTAGCTATCATCTCCTCGATCTGAGCTTCGGTGGGGATTTCTCGCGGACCTCTTCCGTTAGCCATCGATCTTCCAAACAAAAATTTCGACTTAAGTCAAAATTCCACAATCGGTAACATTATAGTAGAAGGTAAACAGTACGGAAACAACACAACACACGATAACTAAGGATGGCAACAAGCAGCATGTATCATAAAAGCCAACATGTAATAAAACACCATACAACAATTAAGCAACAGTAATTCCATTCATAATAAGAAAATTGCGTACAATGGCATGAGGTTCGTACATTACATTAATGAAACACAGGAAACTACAAACGGAATACATAAGGAAATCTAATACAATAGTCCTAGGGCGAAGGTGGGTAAATGATGTCCATCAGGTGGGACATCTGGTCCTCGAGCTCAGTTACCCGAGCACTGAGGGTATGCACTTCCCTCATCAGTTCCTCGATGACGGGGGATGCTGATGGGGTAGGTGGTGCAGATGGTGCAGATGGTGTAGATGGTCCAGATGATGCAGATGTAGATGGCACAGTACGGACGGTCTTAGGCACCAATGGATCGACGGGATACAGTACGACCCTCTTATGGGCTGTGACCCTAACCAACAGTCCACGTACGTCCACGAACGGTCTTCCTTCGTTAATCCCTAGGATAACAGTACCATCGAAAGGATACCACTTCTTTGGCAGGGTAGAGGGCGGCTGCACGGGCTCCTCCTCAGGGTCCTCCTCAGAATCCTCCTCGCTGGAGTCGTCGGATGATGATTCGTCTGAATCGTCGGAAGGAAATGCAGGATCATCGCGGGCGGGAGAAAGCGTCTGACCGGTGGTCATATGTCGATATCTGCCTGGTGGAATCGGTACAACACGTCCATCAGCGGTGCGTCAAGCCCAATGTCCATGCTCGTTACGGAAAGGACCGTCTCCATTTCCCCCAGGGATCACAGTATCATCGGAATGGTACTGTGGCTCCGGGAGTCTAGGGCTGGGTGGTGCTGGAATCATCTCGGGATCCTCATCTCCGTCTGAGACGTCCATCAGGTCAATCACGAGTCCACTATCTCCAGAAGGCGAATCGCCAGAGTCGTCGAAGGGTAGCGGTGAATCAGCAACAATCGTAGGCGAGGCAACAGTCGTCTCTGTGTCACTCTCGAAGTCAAAGGTTATGGGCTGCATGTCTGACATCTGAATAAGGAAAAGTAACTTTTTCAATGTCAGTAAGACATATAGCAAGCACGTAATCAGGCACTACAGCAACCTAGATGGTCTACCGCAGTACATAGCATGGCAATAACAACAGTACTAAACAAAGTAACATGCAATCGAAAGCAGACAGTAGCATGCAGTAACGAGGATAAGCAATAGCATACCGCAAGTTCACATAGCATTAAGGGTAAGAAGTAGCATGCAGCAAGATCATACGGCAGTATAAGTAAGCAGTAACAAGTAAATGAGCAAGTTGTAGATTAGTCCTATTAGTGAATCCTACTCGGTCTGGTCTAAACTCACTAATGCAACCTAATTCCCTACAACCAATGCTCTGATACCAAAATGTGACGGCCCGTACAAAACCATCGTGTACGGTTCATCAACAACATGATCATTATAAGGTCAAACACTATATGTTGTTTGAAAACCAGTTTTGCATTCATAAAAGATAGCGTTTTACAAAAGATAACGTGACACAAAGGTCGTTACAAAGTCATTATTTGAAAATATCATAAGTTACGAATGCAAAAGAAAAGTTTCATGATTGAGACATCTCTAAGGAATGCAGCGGAAATTTAACACAGCAGGTCCATAACATCAAGTCTATAACACCAAGACAGTAATTCTAACAGCGGAAGCAACATCGTCTAAGCACCTGAGAAATATACGCTTAAAAGTCAACACGAATGTTGGTGAGCTATAGTTTGTAATCAGTAAAGTAATGTAGACCACGAGATTTCAGTGCTTCAACCAGCAGTTTAAATCAGTATGAAAAGTATATGCTTAACCGTGGGCACCCGGTAACTAGACTTAACATATGTATATCACCCCCTAAAAGTGCACTTGGCGAGTGCGTTTGTCCTCGAAGTATTAAACACCCATTGAATTCTAGCGTGACTAGCCCGAGTGGGGTTGTCAAACCCTATGGATCCATATCTAAGATTCGCGTTCACGGTTAGGAAACCAATGATTAAACGTTATCGAGCTAAGGGGAATCTTTGTGCCGTTATATCACCCACACATATGTAAAGTTTAAGTACTCATGTCTAGTATGTAAAATGTAAAAAGCGCATGTATTCTCAGTCCCAAAAATAGTTAAAGTAAAAAGGGATGCTATAACTCACAGTGAATAAGCAGTAAAAGTCGATATGAAAAGTATGCAGGTATTAAGTTGATCCGAAAGCTCTTCAACCTAAGTCAAAGGTCACTAGGTCAGCATGTTGTCCCAAAAGGGTTAAAAGTGAATAAATTAAGTTTAAATGTCATCATCAACATCATCATTATCATCATCATTCATCAATACTAAGGTAAGTTTAACAAGAATAGAGATCGAAACAAAGGCTGACTTCGGACAGCTGTTACGACCTCTATAAAAATTGAAAAGATGTGTAGTCAGTGGCCATGGCTCCGTATATGAGTCCTCTAACCGCTGACCAATGTTCAGAACCTAACTCGTCTTCGTTTGACCTTGGTGACGGTTTAAGTGCGAGTAGGTCAGAAATTTCAGCACAACGTTACAAAGGCGTAGTGACTTTCGGAAGGCTATAAATCCTAAACCGTATATTGGATTAAGTCGAGGCCTAAACGAAAATTCATCTAATCGAAACGATATATCTGAAAATCAATTTTATAGAAGCCTAGGAGTCTGATCAGACCCCGAAAGACAGCAAACAAGTGCTCCGGTGAGATTCTTGGTGCTTGATGCTCATCACGGTTCTCATCCCTGATGCTTGTAAGCTTCAAGTGTACAACTCTTTGATATTTTAGCATCACTTTGGCCAAGGTTCAACCATCAATACAAAACTAAGAGTAAAATCTATCATTCTACAAGTTTTGAACATCAAGATTGCCTCTTTATTGCATAGATCCAATAAAGCTTCAACCTTTGTCCATTTTACACAAGTTTATGCATCTCCATCATATATGATGATGAAGACTTGATCTTTATCATCACAAAAAACAAAAAAAGGTTCCAAGTAAGTGAGATCTACAATAATAACTTAGATCTCAAGTATTAAGAAAACCCTACGCTAGAAAGCTTGGATCTTTACAAGATTAATGAGACCATAAGCTAGAAAGCTAAGATCTTTAACAAAATAATGAAAGTAATGAGACCATAAGTTAAAAAGCTAAGATCTTTAACAAAATAATGAAACCCTAAGCTAGAAAGCTTGGATCTTTAGTGTTCTTGAAGATCTTGAAGCATAAAGCTTGAATCTTTAAGATACATGAAGATCATAAACACAAGTTTTGATCTTTATAACAAAAAAAAAAGAAATCACAAGCTAGATCTAACAAGTAAATAAAGATTCAAAGCTAGAAAGCTTGAATCTTTCTTGTTCTTGAAGGATTCAAACCCAAGTTTGAATCTACAAGATATAACAAGATCAAAAGCTAAAAACTAGATCCATTAAATGATGATGATGATGTCGTGGATGAGGAGAGGAGAAGAAGAGAAAGAAAAATTTAAAACTTACACTTTTTAGAGTGAGAAAGACTAGAGAGAGAATTAGAGAGTAAGTGTGTGTAATTTGTAAATGAAATCAAGTGTGAAATGAATGGGATAAGCTTGGTATTTATAGGAAGTGAGGTGGTGGTGAGGTGTTTAGGCCGTGGGGTTTGGGAGGGGACAAGGGGGAACCTTTTTACTTTTTAGTTAATGGTTGTCTAAAGTTGGTGCTTATGTTAGGATCCCATGCAACATTAAGGATAATGCTTAACAAAAATGCTAGTATGTTCTCTCTAATAAATGAGCATTTATCTTTCATTATTATAGGTCACTAACTTATTATAATTAGGCTAATTAAATAATCCACTAGCTAGTGTAGGGTGGGCTAAGGTCCAACAAGGTAGAAAGTCCAACAAGACCAACTAGTGTGCTCTAGTAAATTACTAAGCGTAATTAAGCATCCAAAAACCCAAGTAATTGTTATTATAAAATAACAATTAGTATTTCGTAGACATAATATTCCGATTATGACCAAAATTAAACGTGTACACAGTACGTAGTTCGTTCTAAATGTCAAGTGACACCAACGGTCATAAAGGCTTTCGGGGATCAAGTTAAGTACCCTACGTACTTAAAGGCACATTTTCACATATAAATGAAAGTAATCCACATGTAGTAAGATCCCAGAGTATAGTATAGCTCAGTACGCACAAATACGCAGTTTCGTGAAAACACAAAGCACAAAAGCAAGTCGAAAAAGTCGGGTCATTACAGTTAACGACCAGACTGTTGTGTTTGAGCTTCCAGCAGAGTTGACAGAGATACATAACACATTCAATGTGTGTTATCTAAGGTAGTGTACGGTCGATGATGAAACGCAACTGGTTCCGTTGAGTGATTTGAGGGTGGACCTAAATTAAAAGTTAGTTGAAGAACCAGTTAGGATTGTTGATAGAAAGGTGACAAAGCTGAGAAAGAAAGAGATCCATATGGTGCTTGTTGAGTGGAAGCATAGTTTAGGATCGAACCTTTCGTGGGAGACCGACGAGCTGATGAAGGCTCGTTATCCACGTTTGTTTGACCAAGCCCGGATTTCGAGGACGGAATCTCTTTAAGGGGGTGGATTTGTAACATCCTCAGATCGGGCATAAATGTAAGATGACCTTTCTGCCCTTAGGCATAATTGTGTGGTTAATTATGCTTTTATTTTAATTAAATATTTAGTGTTATTTTATTAGTTGGTTAAGACCAGTTTGTGACAAGGGTCACAGAACAGGTTCGCTTATTTAATTTGGACTCCGTTAGGGCAGTCAAATTAAGTGCGAAAGTTATAAGATAACTGGTAATACCCGTGTGTAATGGGGTATTGTATTTAACCTAAATATATAAGCAAGAAGTCAGATACTTCTCTCATTTTCTTGAACCTTCCAAACAAACACCCTGTATCTAATTTCTCACTACTTGGAACCCTAGATTTCTAATTTGTATTCTAGAGCTCAAATCATTCATATCATCTTGTTCACTACGATTTACTGAGTCTATTAAGGTAAGAATCAAAGTGTTACAAGCTCTAATCTTTGAGAAAATGAAAATTTTGTGTTAACTTTGTTAAAAGTGCAATTTTGAGTCAAAATGGTTGATTTTGATGTTGTTTGTGTCAAAATCTTGTGGGTTTATGCTTATTGATGTTAAGTGTACTTGATTTGGTCAGTTTAGGGGTAACAAACGAGCTCTAGAGAAAGAATTGGTGATTTTAGATTGAAACCCGTCAGTTTTTTACTGCTGCTGCACGAAGAACACAACCGTACGGTTACAGCTTGCAACCGCACGGGTACATTGTGCAACCGTACGGGTACATGTGTAACCGTACGGATGCAGTGGTGTGGTGCAACTGGGCAAAAAGTGTGTAACCGTACGGATGCACGATGCAACCGTACAGATGGACTTGCAACTGTATGGATGCTGATCAGTAATGCATTGTTGTATAATTTAGCTGTTTCCTAGCCGTTATGCTGCTCGCGTGACTTATGATAATCAGGATGTAAATTCTGAAAATGCATAAGTGTTAGGTGGATTTTTAGTGACACTTTTGTTACTGATTTACTGTGTTGTGCTGTTTTTATGTTTACGGACAGAAACTAACTTCATTTGCCTTATGTTCAGGTGATAAAGATAAGAAAGTTGCTCAGTGATAGATTATCTGGGCTAGTTATTGATATTCAATGAGTGGGTCTATCTCTGGATAGAGTATTAAGTAGCTGACACGTTATTTGTCCAGGCTCTTTACACTATGTTTTTGCTCAGTATGAATACCTTGTGTAGTTAGATATTGTCACGCTAGTTAGGACGATTGCATGACTGATTATATGTGATCTTATGTGTGCACTGTTAGTTGGACACCAACCGAGGTGGCAAGGTAAGGTTGATGTGAGGTCGATCGTGGTAACCTGGTCGGGTCATGATGTTATTGATTGTTCAGTATAACAAAGAAGGAAGCATGTGTTTCGTCTGGACGGTTATGCAGTGGAGTCAGTAAAGCGGACTATCGGTAGACTGTAGCCTAATCAGCTAAGTCATATGCTCGTACAATCCGCTGATCCTCATATTGTTAGTTGTTGTTGTATGCTAGTTCAGGACGTTAGCATATCTGTGACCCTTGCATGTTCAGTTGCTTATGCTTGGTCTATTAGATAGTATCCATTCACTTAGCAGTTGTGCTAATTCCCCCACATTTCCACCCCTTGCAGGTTTAGGTACTGTTGATTAGGATGGGTGTTGCGGACGGATTAGAAGACATGTTTGACTATCAGTTGACTCTAATGTTTTCTGATTTTGTAATATTTTAATGTAACACCGATGTTTTGGAATATTGTAATCACGTTAACTAAGATGATTTATTAACTATGGTTTGTAAACATTAACCACGGTTATTTTAGTAATTAAATATACTTCCGATTTGATAAAAAAAATCAGGGTGTTACATACACCCTACCGCATGATCTATAGAAATGCATGTCACCTTCCGCTAGAACTAGAGTATAAAGCTCTCTGGGCACTGAAAACCTGTAACCTTGATCCTTTAGTAACCGCTAGGCATCGGAAGATGCAGATGGATGAACTCGTTGAATTAAGAGGCCAAGCGTATGAGATGTCATATATCTACAAGGAATGGAAGAAGCTGACACGCGATGCAAAACTGATACCTACAAAGTTTGCTCCTAGAGATAAAGTTCTGCTCTTTAATTCTCTATTCAAGAAGTTCGCTGGAAAATTTAGATTAAGATGGAGTGGGCCATACAAAGTTATACATGTTTTTCCACACGGAGCCGTGGAATTAGAAGGACCTACTGGCAACTTCAAAGTCAACGGCCACCGGCTAAAAGCTTATCTAAAATACCACGACAAGGAGGAGCACCTCTTCTCCTTTGATCCATTCTGAAGACCTAACAAGAAAAGTCGAGTTGTAACGACTTGATAAACAAAGCGTTCTTGGGAGGCACCCCTTGCTTATCCTTTTTATTTTCTTAATTTTTATTTCAAAATTATTTTCAGTCTACAAAAATATTACCTCTATGCACAAACACTAAGCATCATACCTGCGCTTAGTACTTACGAGTTTGTTGAATGTATTCAGGCAAAATACCAAGTTTAGGAGCTACCGTTTGCATTCCAGTTCGCATGAGGAAGACTACTAGGGTTTACTTATCGGAAAGCAGCACTGATCAGCACATGCCGTCAATAGGGCAGTTAGGCCCCAGGCGTTTGATCCTGTAGAGTGTTGAGGAGGACATTAGTACGGCACCGCCAGCTCCTCTAGTGCGATGCTCCAGGAGTTTAGCTTCGAAACCTGCTGAGCATACAGAGCCACTAGAGACACATGAGCCGCAGACTTTGATACATTATGGAGCCACTTTGATTGACCCAGATGTTACATGGGCATTACTCAAAGACCAGCAGAGACTCTATCGAGCTCTCAGGGCATATCTTCAGTGCAAAGGGATGCCACGTAGTACTTTGGGCCCATTGTCATTCAAAATAGCACGCCGTGTTCAGCTGACACGACAAGCTACTCCCAAGCGTTCCACACCAGTCTCAGTAGCTTCAGCTTCCATCCCAGCACATGCTACTCCTGCTCCCATGACGCCGCCTATCTTAGCTATTTCACCTGCTCCAGTCATTGAGACAGTCCCTGTTCATGAGCTACCTGAGGGCTGCCACTTAGTCACAGTCCCCATATCAGTTGAGCCACCCACGGCCCAGGTTTTTGAGATTACCGGGAGCATCCCCGATGAGGAGCCTTTCCCGAGCCTATCACACCTGGAGTTGCCATCAGACCTTTGTCTAGATACACTTTTTGGCAATGAGTTGGATCCGCTTGAGTATTTCCCGAGACTTGAGGATGATGATGATCTCTTCGGACCCAATTGATATTTCACAGACACCTCTCGACACGTTGGCCAGGATAGTATTTCGTAGACTACTTTATTTATTTTCTTTTACTTTTATCTTTTTAAGCATTGTACAAATATATATAATGAAAAAGCTGCTTTTCTCTTTTTGTTCTTCATGCAGAAGTTTTATCAAAAGAGACTAGTTCTTTCCAGAATTTAAGAGACTGACCGTAGGAAGGCCCAGCACTAGGAAAGTAACTTGACCATAGGGAAGTAATCCTTCTTCAAACCTCTTTCAATTATTACGCACTAAAACTTCTAAGTGTGGGTTCATCCACGCAACCAACTTAGAAATTTTAGAAGACAATGTCCTTAATTTATAAATTATTAAAATATTCTTTTTCAGAGAACATTAGGGACAATGTTCTTCTAAGTGTGGGGTATTGGGTAAAGGTTTAAGGACAACTAACCGTAAAAACGCCAAGTTTTGAAAAATTCTTTTGTCTAAAAAGTAATTAGCAATGAATATTGGATAATTTTTAAAAATTCTTACCTTGTTTTACCCAAAAAGATTCTATAAAATTGTTAGAAATCAGTTTTTGGAACATTCACTAGAACGGAACGATCAAGCTAAAACTTATGATTGGTGTCAAAAGATTTCTTTCAAATAAGTATGTAAAAGGCTACGCATGACCAAGCACGACCCCTACTCCCAAAAAATGAGGACTCTTGGATCCAAAGTATCTGTACGACCCATTAAATCTACAATACTTTGTCAATTAAATTGATGAGCGTGCCGTTGTACGGTTCAAGTTAGAACTTGATTTTGACATACGTTTCAAGGCCAATGGTTAGTAAGCACCACACGTGGTGCAAGTGCGATACTCCTTCCAAAATTAATCTGAATAGAGAAGATAAAAATCCATCCGTTTCCGTTTCCACTCCACGCAATTTAAACCGACCAACTCACATAAAGAGTTGATGAATCAGAAATACACCACAAATTCACCCCCAAAAATACACTACCCATTCACCTTCATTCCCTTTCCGCTTATCAAAAGATCCAGAGGTTAATGAAGAAATAGATCGATCAAATTCGCTTCAAAAGCACTTGTTAAAAGATTTCGAACCCCTGATTGTTTTTGATAGATCAAAGACCTATTTTTAGTGAATTATCACTTCTTCTCTGGGCACCAGGAACAAATAACAAAAGTTATGAAGAAAGAGTATGCCGATAAAAAAAAAATTTATGAAAGAGCAAAGTCTCTAGAATAAAGGCAAGAAAAAAACCCCGAGAAGTTGCCCAAAGAAGAATTGCCGAAAGAGCCAGAAAAAAATTCTAGACAAAGTCTTACCAAAATTCGCATCTTCCGAAGAAACTTTTTACGGAATCCAAGTCATTCTCTATCCAAAATAGATACTCTGAAGAATCGCAATCTATCAATTCTCTCTTTAAATCAAGAATATCTGGATACTTTTCACCATTCTATAATTTCTCAACCAACCCTACAACCCGTCTTCCTCTTGAAAGAATGCCTAGGAAGAAGATCAATGTCGTCCTTACTTAACCGGTGGAGATATTGATGCTTTACCAAGCCTATGATGAGAACCGTTATACGACTGGTTTCTGAGCGACAATACAATTAGATTAGGGCACCCTAAAACGTGAGTGATATGAGTGATTCGCTAGTGAGGAGTCTGGTCATGTACACTCTACATCTGAGAGTTGGAAAGTACGCCTTTTTCACTATGGACACGATTGAAATCTAGCGACCAAAATCATCGAAGTTCGAAACTTTTTCTAATACTTTGGAAAGATGTGACGACTTCTGATTAAGGCGTAATAAAAGGATCCACATTTTTTTCTTGAGGACAAGCAAAGCTAAGTGTGGGGTATTTGATATCAGCCAAAAAGTCACGTTTTTACTCCTGATATTAGGCCCTAAATCAATAAAGTTTTAATCTTTGTCGGAAAAATTATCACTTTGTCGGTTGATTTTGGAGATTAAGTAATTACGAAGGCAAAGCAAAAAGAATCAAGTAAAAGGGAGCTAAACAAAGAGTCTAGAGCGAAAATGGTGAAAGACAAGAAATCTAGTTACGATCCAGTGAAATCAGCAGACCAGGCAAGCCAAACGGGCTACCAAACTGCTTGCCTCTATGCCAAATGGCTTGCGATACAGGTCAAGCAAACAGGCTCATCAAACGGCTGATCTGACCTAATGGACACAGCAAACGGCTTGCCAAACGGCCTGCTAGCCATTTGCTGGAAAAATTCAAGTCTATTTAAAGGGCTCTTTCCGTCTATTTCAACACACTCAATTTGTATTTCACTTTATATTTTCAACCTTTTTAGTTAGTTTTTAGTAGTAGCTAGCTTAGCTTTTATTTTTCGGAGGATATCCCGACGAGTCCCTGCGATCTCGGGCGGATTTCTTCAGCCTTTTCAGGTTTTTATCCGAAACGCTTTTGTTTTGTATTAAACATGTATTCTTACCTTTTATGTTTAATAATGTGTTTCGATATTGCTATGATAGCTTAATTAATCTGTATGTTGCATGATAGAAGTTTGGGTTAGCGTAATTATGTTAATTTAGTACAGTTACTGTCGTAATACTGAACTTGTGAGTCTAATAGATTTGTATGCTAGCATCTTAAGGATTGACCAACCTAGGTTGTGATCAGGACTTGTCCACCTATATGAACTTAGCTACTTCATAGGATTAAGACCCATGGTTACACTGTACCTGAAGATTCTATGAACTCGGTATTGCTGGAGTTCCCGAGAGGCATCTAATGCGCTTTAAGGACATGGAACTTAGAAATTGAGACATGAATGACCTAGTATGTCTATTGATCGTTCCAAAGAGACCTCTTAGAAGCTGTTAAAACCTAGTTAGTGCCTTTACTGTATGACCCAGACCTATTGCATGTTCTTGTTTGATTGTTGCCCTGGGACTAAGTCATATCCACTGTTTAGGTATCTATTAGGTTTCTATCTGCTTTACTTTCAGTATATCAACTGTAATGCTGTTTAATGTTTGGATTGATATGATCTCATTAGTATGATGAAATGGTTATTAGTTTTCATTTAAGGTTTTTCTAACTTAAACTGACGGACTCCTTCCGTTTGTGATCAGTGTTCAATCAACACGGCACGTTGTTATTCAGTTAACTAAACTGATAACGAGGGTTAGGATTAGAGCTTAACTCACTAATAAACCTAGTACTTTACTGAGGATAACCTCCAAGGTATAGCTACCTTTCAATTATACAACCAAGTGACATATTTTTCACTACTCAACGAGAACTCCGAGAGTCTAGAGATAAGTAGGTCTGTGTTATTGGCTCATCCAACCATATCTACACCATTCCAAACATAGCCTTAATATAAACATAATTACCTTTCCCTAACCCAAAATTAATATCTTGGTTGTAACGACCCGACTTTTTCCGTTTACTATCGTTACTTGTCTGTTAAGTGTTTAACGGTGTTTACTTAGACTTGTGTGTTTAATATAATTAAATACATACTTGTTCTTAGAGGATTACTTGAATTAATATGTTATATTAATTTATGAACTTATTTCGGAAAGTGAGATAACTAGAAAACGTTAAGATTAAGTTAATCGACTAGAAAGCTTTACAGTTTACGGAACTCAGAGAAACGACAAAATAATTATTTTCAATAATTATTGACTTTAAGAAAAACTTATTTAATTTATTATTTATTTAGTAAATTAAATCCGGTGATTTCGTTTCAACGACTAGTTAACGTTCCGGAGACCCGGTACGGTTAACGGCACTCGAAACGGACCACGCGCTTATGAGTAATTTAGCAAAACCGAGCCCAGGACACCCCTTAGAGGGCCATTCGGCCGAACCCATCACCCACACCCCATATGTTTTGTAATTTGGGCTTCTAGTGATCTAATGGTCTTTTGTTTAGCCTCATTCTTGCCCTAGCTCAATCGACACCCTCTCCCTCTCTTGCTCTCACCATCGACAACCACCATCACCACCATAACACCACTCACAACTTGAAATTAGATCAAACTTTCAACACGAACGTTGTTCTACGCATCATTCTCTACACGATAGTACAATCAATTTGATCAATTGAGGTATAATTTCAAACCCTAACTTTTCTAAATCATATTTTTGTTCAATTACATAGTGTAATCAAGTCTAATGCTCAATTAATGGTGTCTTGTGTTGTTAATTATCGTTTGATTGCTCGATTGGTGATGTTTGCATGAAAAACGAATTTGTATCTTGTAGATCTGATAAAATTGACTTATGAACTCATATTTTAATATGTTTAGATGGATAGATATCGAAAAGTTATTAATTTTAGACTCTGATTTTGCGTGATTTCATTATCGTATGCTCAAGATATGCTTAATCGAAGTTTTGACTAGGTTATGCTCGTAATCCGAATTTTCTGAGTTGCATGCTTTATGATTTGGCTAATTAAAATTGTACTATTGTATTCCTTGCAAAAAATCATGCATGTTAGACATAAGATTTACGTTAAACGCTTTCGTAATACTTCCGTTATGTTAAAACAAAGATTCGTGTTGTTAATTGAGCTGAATCTGTTTTCGAATGTGAAAGAAAATCTGTAGAGTGAACTAGAAGTTGATTGAGACTTTTATCTTCTGTAAGATGTTAGTTTATATATTACTTGATGTGTTTCATTTGTATGCGAACTTGCGAGAACGTGATTTTCCATGAGATATATGCTCATCTATGTGACATGTCTGTTTGTTATTTAAAACTGGAAGGTCTGTAAAGATTGATTAAACTGTACGAATTGAATAAAGAATGGGCTTGATTATTTTATCATTAAAATTTTGGGATGTTTTGAGATGACTTCAATTGGCCGTTCGTTAAAATCTATTTTCTATATTTTCTGATAAATATTTCAAAACTGATGCGCGTGCTGAAACTGATTTAGTAAACCATAACTAGACCTCTTCTGATTTCTGACTTGTAGACATCATATGAGGCTTTGGCTGGACTTTTTGGAATTGATTTAAAGTCTAGTTGTGATCTGGAGTTGTTCATAATTTTATGAGTTATGTTCTATGAGCTATACTTGTATCTTTCTACGATGTACGTAATTTGAAGGCATGCTTTAATCTGCGAATGTGCAATTTGCTTAACTATGAGTTGTTAAGTGTTACTTGACCTAGGTTTGACATGTTGACCATGTTTGTGTGACCTACTAAGTTGTTTGACTTTAGTTGACCACTTTGACTGAGTTGACTTTTGGTTTGACTTTGGTTGACTTTTGTTGACTTGCTTGGATTAGTTGACTTTTACTTGTTCGTTGAGTCAGTCTGAGCACTAGGACTTTGCGTACACAATGGGTTGACATAGTATGACCTATATGTATATACTTATGATGACTTACATGAATAGGTTGTGTTGTTCGGTCGAGATTGTTCGACTACAGTACATTTTGCTAAGATATTTCAAGTGCTTTTGCTAAGGTGAGTCTACAGTCCCTACTATGTTTTTACAGGGATGAGATACATGCTTTTTACAATCATTTTACATATTAGGCACAAGTAACTTAAACATGAACATATGAGTTCAGATCAAAAATCCCTTAGCTTGATTATATTAGTTACTTTTAGTAAGCTCGACTTATAGAGACAGTACCGTTAGGTTTGACAAACCTCACCGCAACATAACTGGTGCTTATTTTGTTGTTACTTATACACTTGATCGGTGTATGCTTAGATAGGGTAAAAGGAAGACGTGTAGCTTGGCTATCCGCAAAGGTTAAAGCTTTATCATCAAGTACTCATGATAATGTATACTTTTCTTACGATGTTTTCTAGAAAATATTGTGTCCTAACTTACGAAATGCTTTACTAAACCTGTAGATTCACTCAACGTTTTCGTTAACATTTTGCATGTTTTATCTCAGGTTCATAGAGGTAGTGCTTCCGCTAAACAGAAGTTGTCATGCTGGCTGCTGCTAGAACTAGACGGTGTCCAGCATATTTTATCGTCTTTATTTCAAGAACAAATATTCGCATTTAAACTATTTACTTTTGAGATGTTTTTAGGTTCATTCAGGATAGTCATTTATGTCAAATACTTTTCAGTTACGTTTTCTTAAATAAATGACTTTGCTTTAATAATTAATGCGAATACTTTTCAAAAACGTCTCATATAGAGGGTGTGATCGCTAAAATGTGGGACCGGATTTAATACGCCATTAGTGGATTCTGAAGGGGTATTACATTTAGTATCAGAGCAGATCAGTTACCTAGGACTAGGCTGCATTAGAGAGTCGAACGTTAGGACATCTATTGAGTCTAGACTGTAACCCTAGACTTGTTAAGTTACATGAACCCTAGTTACATTATTTGTTATGTTACTTGATTTCTATGATGACATGATTCCTAAATGAACTAACTTTGTGTTTTCTTTGAGTGCTAGATGACTTCATCCAATCCTATCATTCTTACCGACTCCGACACAGAATTCGAGGAAACTGTGCAAGCACAAGAGAATACGATACTTGAGTTTGCGGATGATACCGAGTCTAGACCCGAAAGGCAGTCCGAAGAGGAAGAACCGGAGGAGGATCCCGAGGAGGACCTGGAACCCGAATCCGAAACTGAACCTAACTTACTTGATTCGCCTACTCATTCCCAATCACCTTTTTTTGATCCCGACTATGTTAACCCCTACGGACCGAGAGGCCACCGTAGGATACCCAAAGGACCCGCTTAAGCTAATAACCCATTTAATAAGAGTTTCCATTATGATTTCATCCCTATGATGCTTCTACTTCTACTTTCAAACCTAGTACATCCACTGCTGCTGCTAGTGACAACAACACCAATGACCTCACGTTACGAGTCGAGAATTTGGAGAAGATGGTCGAGTATTTGTTGAAGGAGCTTCAAAAGCGGAAATAGAGATCGCTCATTTGGACTTGTTCCACGCTATTAGAAATTATTTGATTATTATTGCTTATTATTTGATACTCGTACCTACATTACTAGATTTGGTCATTACTTTTGTGATTTTACTTATGACATGAAGGATATGTTATTTTTCTTTGGTTATGCATGATTTATGAATGAGAATTTTATTACTTTAAGTGTTGGATTTCCTAGTAACTTATCATGCTTAGTGTTGCTACTATTATTGCTAGTAGTGTTAATGCTAGTAGTGTACATTGTTCTTACTATTGTTACTACTAAACGCTATGTATCACTACTACTTATTACTAGTCCTACTAGAATCGTTATGATTTAATATTATTTACTATGCATTAATCCCCTTGCTAGTATATTTTTATGTACCGATTTCATTTGTGACGACCCGGAAATTTTCGACCAAATTTAAACCTTATCTTTATATGGTTTCGACACGATAAGCAAAGTCTGTAATACTGAAGTCTCAAAAACTTTGAACTGTGTTCATGTATACATTTGACCTTTGACAAATCCCGACAATTCACGAACAGTTACTTGTAAATAGATTTGTGTGTATTTAAATATATATGTATATATAAATATAATAATTTGGAAATATAACTTTAAATATTGTATGTCGTTGTTGTTAAAATTAATTATGTAAAATAAAATAAATTTCAACACTTTTTATATTTTACCCAGAATCGAGCGGGACAGTTGATGTAATTTTTATTTAATAAATTGATGATCGAATTTTATACCATAATGACTAAAATAAATAAATATAGTTAATATAAAAATTTGGGATTTTTTTGTGTACTTTTATCCACTACTGATTAGCAAAGGAGTACGAAATCCAGTCCGTGAAAGGAATAGTAGACGACGGCTAAGAATTCACACGTTTATTATTATATATATTATTAATTATTAATATTATTATATTACATATAATTGTGTTGATTAAACGTCTAACTGAAATTGGAATCATGTGAATTGGGTACTGTGCTTAATTGAATGATTTACTCTCCTAAACTGTTTCATCAACTGATTGCTTGATTGCTTTTAGATAATATCATGATATGATATAAGAATAATATTATTATTATACTATTACCATTATTATAATTTTATATATATATATATATATATATATATATATATATATATAGCAACAATCAGATACAAAGAAGAGAACTAAAACACAACCACCATCATCATCTTTACTTCGTTTTATGTTTCTATACAAGTGAACCAGGTTCTTGCTACCACTATCTTATTTTGGTTATGTTTGTACGAACCATCACAACCCACGATCATGCATCTACAGCCGCCACCATCTTGCTTGTAATACATGCTCAATCAAACCATATCATCACCACTAAAAACCTTTGTTCACCATCCTTCACCCTATAACCAATAACACCCCAAAACAATCCTATCACCTTTGATCACTATGAACACTACCCATAAACTACTGCAACCGTGTTTCTTTTGCAAACAGCTGCTGCAATCTGTTTACAGTTTCCGTTTGAAAAACAATCCCAACCCAAATATTACAACTACTAATGTCACCTTGCTTTTTCTATCGTTGCTTCCTTCGAACACCCATGTAAACTGTTCCTATTCCTGTTCTCTGTTCTGGTTACTCAAAACCCATCAAGTACACTAAGATTATTGCAAACGTTCACTACTACAACTACATCTATCAAACTCTGAGTTAAAAATGAACCCCTTATTGTTCTATTCACTTCTGTTCAATCCAGATCACTAAACCAAACACTTTTCGGTTTAGTTTAATAAGATGCCTATTATTAACAAACAAGACGTACACCATTCGAAAACCCATGCTTGTTGATTGAAACCCACCCACACCCACAAACAACCACCCTTTTCGATCACCAAACTATCTCCACTGCAGCTGCAATGATCTGTTACATTCACGAATCAAACCACCACCTCTTACGATCTCAAATCGAAAACATCAACAACAATGCAACAATCTTTTCTGCTACTGTATGTGTGTTTATTTTTCTGTTAAGTGCCATATAAACCACCATCGAACCCCAACATAACCTGCTGTAAATTAATCATTCTTATTCCAACTTTTGTTTACTATTTTTATCAAACTAAACCAACACAAACACCACCATGATCACAACCTCATCTAGCCAACATAAACAACCATCGAACTATTCCAATTCCATTTATGTTTCGACCCAAAAACACACCAAACAATCATCACCAGGCTTCTATTCATCGTTTCTATTTCTGTTTGGTTGCCGAAACCAAAAACCCACTAAAAACCTTCATCAAATTATCAACTACCATCGAAATTATTGTGAATTAAATTATGAAAACGTTGTAGCTGTTGAACTTTTTCTGGATGGCTGACAGTTTTGAAACAGATGACCCACTTACTGATTGGTGATTTAGGTTTAAATAAAATAAGGAATACCAGCGTAATTTTTTTCTGCGGTTCATATTACCAAACGAAACACACATATTGTATTGGTCCGAATGCTAACTACTTGGTTGGGCCGAATTCCTTTCTAGTTGGGCCGTATTCTTTTTCTTGTGGATTTGCAATTTAGGCTGTTGTGTTGTTGGGCCAAGAAGCATTTTTTGAATTCCATTAAAACGAAATAAATGATGATGATGGTTACGTTAGAGGAATATATAAATAATGATTCGTTGATGTTATAGATGAGAGGATGTTGATGATGATATGATTGAATGATATTGATATGATTATTTGGTTTCCTGTCAATTTGGATTGAGAAGAAAATGGTGAAAACATAAAACGAGTTAAGTGGTTTTGGGCCGGTATCAAAACAAAAATGTAAAAGGCGGCTTGATGGTTAGGAGTGTTGTTAGGGAATGAGAGGTCATGGGTTCGAGCCCGGACAGGGGCGTTTAAATTTTTAACGCTTATTACATAAAGGTAGCCTTTCTATTATTTTTATTGTGATTATTATTATTATTATTATTATTATTATTATTATTATTATTATTATTATTATTATTATTACTACTACTAATAAAATTATCTTTTTTATTACTAAAATTATCATTTTTATTAAAAACTATCATTTTTGTTAAAAATATCATTTTTATTATTATTATCATTATCATTATTTTGAAATTAATATTATTATTTTAATATTATTATTATTATTATTATCATTTTTATTAATACTAGTATCATCATTATTATTATTATCATAACAACTGTTATTATTATTATTATAAAACGAAACAACTTTATAGCTATTATTATTAATATTATCAAATAACTACTAGTTATATAAAACTATACTTAATACATATAATATAACTATATTTTTATTTATTTTAGAACATAAAATGAATACATTTATGAAACATACAAGTTATTAATATAAAATGATATCATTAATAAATATATATATATAAATTTATTTGATTACAACTATATATGTTAATATATATATAAATGATATAGGTTCGTGAATCCAAGGCCAACCCTGCATTGTTCAGTATCGTCGTATGAATATTTTTAGTACAAAATATTGTATAGTGAGTTTCATTTGCTCCCTTTTTAAATGCTTTTGCAATATATATTTCTGGGACTGAGAATACATGCGCTGCTTTTATAAATGTTTTACGAAATAGACACAAGTAATTGAAACTACATTCTATGGTTGAATTATCGAAATCGAATATGCCCCTTTTTAGTCTGGTAATCTAAGAATTAGGGAACAGACACCCTAATTGACGCGAATCCTAAAGATAGATCTATGGGCACTAACAAGCCCCAGTCAGAGAATTTGAACTGCTTTAGTACTTCGAATTTATCATGTCTGAAGGGAGTCCCAGAGTGATGAGGATATTCTATATGCATCTTGTTAAGGTCGATTACCAGGTGTTCACCATATGAAAGATTTTTATCTCTATGTATGGGATGTATATTTATGAGAAATGGAAATGAAAATCTTGTGGTCTATTAAAATATTGAAATGATTGATTACGATAAACATATGAACTCACCAACTTTTTGGTTGACACTTTAAAGCATGTTTATTCTCAGGTATGAAAGAAATCTTCCGCTGTGCATTTGCTCATTTTAAAGATATTACATGGAGTCGTTCATGGCATACTTAGGAAAGTACCTCGCAATGGGACCAAATGTTGAAGACTTTGTCCAGATGGTTTAGGACGGGGTACGACATGTGGTATTATAGCGGTGGTCTTAGCGAACCAGGTCTTGCATTAGTGTGTCTAACTGATAGTTGTTTAGATGCATTAGTGGGTCTGGACTTCAACCGTGTTTGCATGTCAAAAGTTTTGCTTATCATTTCGTGTCGAAAATTACCTTCTTATCATTCTTAGTCTAGACACATCTTACTGCATTGATTGCATGAATAGTGTATAGACAAAATTCATATCTTAGCGTATCTGCTTGTAGCGACCCCGACAAATCGTCAAGTGACGGCGTCGACTACGTGGGTCCCATTGCATGGTCATAAGTCTTTAAGACAAAGTTTGACCAAAATATGTCGCCTTCATTTCAAAATAAAGATTGTTCCCAATGTTTACAAGAATTGTTCAACCAAAAGTTAAGTTACAAGGTTATAAGTACATTTGAAATCTAGGCGACACGGTTTAAAGTAAAGTCAAAAGACGCTCCAAATAATGCATGTATACTCGACATCCAATGCAAGTATCAAATAATGAGCGGAAGCATGTTTCACATATCGTGCAAGACCTGAGAAAAACATAGAAATCTGTCAACGAAAACGTTGGTGAAATCATAGGTTTAAGTAAGTAAGTACAAGTGAACCACAAGATTTGCATCAATGAAATAATAGTAATACATTCCAAAAGTTTGTTTCACGAGCACCCAATTATCAAAGCTTAACATTCCTTCCATTGTATACCCCATCACTTAGTGCTAGAACAAACACTGATTCTCGAAAATATATTTCATCCGTAGACGGTAGCGAACCGTCAAGGATGAGGGTTGTCAACCCATATGGCCATATAACATAAGTTCTCGCTTACACCCGGCAAGTGTAACTAATGATAATCGAATTGAGGATTTTTGTTCTAAACTCGTATGTAGAATGTTTGTTTTCCCGTTCTTGTGTTCACTTAGTTCAAAAGAATCGTTTATGTTTTCTCATCCCAAATATAAGTTCAAAAAGAGTAAAAGTGGGACTATGATCTCACCTTTGATTGCACGAGTATAAATGTACTTCACAAAGTAAACGTGTGCATGAATGTTGCTTAGCCTTGACCTAAACAAATAAGTTGTATCAATTAACCGGTTACGACACAAGGTCGGGTGAAATGTGTTCAATTAGTCCTATGGCTCAATACGACTTGAATAGTATAGCATGTGAATCACGTACAAAAACATGTTAGAACGATTGTATAAAAGTTTGGTTAAGTTTGACTAAAAGTCAAACTTGGTCAAAGTCAACGAAAAAGTCAACGCATTCGGGTCGGGTCCCGGACTATTTTTCTATGCTAAATATTCATATACAAGTATATTAAAACAAGTTTCATGTGAATCGGAGGTCGGTAGCTAGTCAAACATTTCGCGTGAAATGTGACAAAGTGAGCAGAATCTGGCCAGGCGATTCTGCGCGCCGCGCGGGGATGTGGCGCGCCGCGCCACTACCTGGGCAGAGAATTCTGGTCAGTTTTTCCAAGTGTGCACGAACCAAAACCTTTTCCAACCCAATTCTTGACCCGCAAACACTTATAATGCCTATCATATATCGTCGAAAAGGTATTTTGACGAGGAATACAACTAACCACATCTCATCAATCAAAAACATCATTTACAATAACCGAAAACTCGTCAATTGATCAAGAAAGGTTTATTTTCAAAGTTTCAAGTTCGTAAAACGTATTTTATGATTCGGGAATCCAATTTACACATACGATATGCCGTTTCGAAGGTAATTAAGCATACATTACAACTAATCACTAACAATTAACATTCCATGGCATTCAAGCATCAAAAGTTCATGTCAAGAACTATCAAACCCTAGTCAAACATCACAAAATCAATATTCATGTTTTTGAAGTTTTCTTAATCAACCTACGCATCAAAACGAAGCTAGTGATACTAGTAACACAATTAAAACATGCACTTTAACAATCTAACAACATTAACTCATCCAAAATCAAGGATTAAGCACACCCATTTCAAGTTCATGCTAGTTACTCCAAAAACAACAAATCGAGCAAACCAAACATATATTCATGTTAGACTCGAGCCATAGACACTAACTAACACCATTTCAAATCAAAAACACGAATTTAGAGAAATCTAGAGTTTTAGAAATGTTACCCAAACGAGATGAAGTTGGTATCAAATTGTAGAGGATGAAGAGAGGATTCCAAATATGTAATCGGATTTGTTGTGAGCTTCCAAGATTGAATTTAGATGATGAATGAATGGAATGGGTTTGTGTGTGTGTTCTTGAGATGGAGAGAAAAGGGATGAGGGAGATGATGGAATGGATGAAATGGGTTGACTAGTTGACCTAGTCAACTAGTTTGCCCATTTGGCAACTCCGGTCCCTCGAGTTTCAAAGCGGGTGCGGGATTTAACCGATCGAATATTTTTAAAACGCAAGTTAACGAGAGATGTTATAATTAAATGACGGAATTATTATGAACGTTAGTCAACGGAAACTACGAATTTAAATAACGAAAGGTATTATTTAAAAGAAAAAGACGGTGTTAAAAATAAATTTAACGGAAAAACGCGGGATGTTACATTATCCACAACTCAAAAGAAATTTCGTCCCGAAATTTAGTTGGAAGTAGTAGTCGATATCTCTTACTCGAGACTTTACGTTGTCAATGCTATGAATAAGTGAAAGTACGTTCTTGAGGGTTCTCATGAATTTGGACAGTCAGGGTTTTACGTTGCATTAAGGTTCGGTTTTTACGATCCCCAGTTTCAACTGGTTTTCCTATGAAGAGAAGTTTGTCATCGATAGTTGATGTATCCAGCAGGATTGCACGTTCCTGTTCCGCAGGACACGTTTCTAAGTTTGTTACACGAAATGTAGGGTAAACGGAAACTTAATTGAGTCGGAAGTTCTAAACGGTAGGGAGCGGTTCCAATACGCCCCAAGGTTTCAAAAGGGTTAACATGTCGCGGGTTTAACCTTCCCTGATTCCCGAAACGGATTACACCCTTCCAAGGTGCGGGTTCTCAATATTACGCGGTTACACACTGGGATTTGTGAGGTTCTCCTCTAAGTTTGGTATAACTCTTCTGGCGACAATGGGTTGTCTCGAGCCCTTCTCGGATTTGAATGATTTCAATTGTTGTTTCTTGATGGAGTTCAGATTTCGGTGGTTGATGCTTCGGTTAAATGAACAGGGGTATGACATTAGCGGTCATATAGGGTTTCGGAAAGTGCGCGTGAACACACGAGTGGTAACTACTGTTGTAAGAGTGATCTACTAAAGGTGACAATACGAGTTTGTGACATGTCTTTCCAAGACATAAATCGTTCGTTTGCTCGGTTCGTCAGTTGGTGGGTGGTACGCGGTACTCATGTCTAAGCGGGTTCCCAGGGTTCCTTGTAAAACTAGAAGTGAAACGAGTATTTCGATACGGAATAATTGACAAAGATACACCGTGTTGGAATAGAATCTCTTAAGATACATTTGAACAAGTTAGTTAGGGTTCGAAAAATGTTCGTTAGGACTATTCACCCTCGTGGCGAATACTTATGTAATATGAGGAGTTCTTTAAACGGAAATGCGGGCGATAAAGATAGGAGTGAAATGAGGACTTAGAATAGGATGAGCTTGCATCTCGAGGTTGCCATAACGTGCCTCTAGTTGTCAAAAGTTGAAGTCTGAAAGAGAAACGAGATAGTACACGTAGTTGTATAGTTCGGGGTTGAATAATAGTTGGCCGATTATCAGAAACACAAGGGCGTTAAGTCAAAGAAGAGTGAAGTATCGTTGGATTGTGTGTTATCTTAATTTCCAGTAATATCAGACGGTAACGGTGAAATAACAGAGGTATGTAGTGTGGTACGTGATGACGAGAATATCGATCGGATCCACAATTTAGTATTTGAATTCTTCGTGCAAAATAACGAATTTCCGTTCCGTTGATTTCGAGTCGAGGGAGTATGCCTTTCGGCGTCCAAGTAGAAATATTTCCATATTTGAGTCCCATCTGGTGTTGTACGAATTTAGCTAGAAATGTTGGTGTGAAGAATCACGCTCAAGGTTCGATCGCGGAGAGATTAAAGTCGTGTAATACGAGAAAAGTCAGAAATGAATCTTCGGTAACAACCGGTGAGATCTAAGATTTTTACGAATACAAGTCTGAGTTGGGAGAGTTTCCTGATTACATGTGGCTTGATTTCGAGATTGATTGTAATTCCTTGACCATTAACTTCATGGTCTAGAAAATTGGACTACGTTCAACAGAAATTCTCACTCGGAGAATTTGGTATAAAGTTGCTCTTTTCTCAAAAGTTCGAGCGTAAGATGGTGATGTTGTTCGTTTTCCTTCTTTACTTAAATAAGTTAAGATGTCATCTATAAATACGATAACAGATTAGTCTATATGAATTTGCATACGCGGTTCAAGAGGTTTATGGATACGGGCGAGCCCTAAATAAATCAAGCGGTACTAAGAGAGATTTACAACTAACGTTGCGAGTTCGGAAAGTGGCTTAGGAGACATCGTCTCACTTAACCCCCAATTGATGATAACCGGAACGGAGGTCGATTTGGAACATACGGGATTCGTGCAAATAATCATGAGGTCATGGATGCGAGGGAGAGGGTATCGGTTTCCAACCGAAAATTACTCAGTTCACAATAATCTATACAAGATGATGGGGAAACATTTTTTTTTTTTTTTTTTTTTTTTTTACGAATAGGTTCCGAGCTCCCTAGTTCTATAGGTGTCAAGTCAAAAGTCTTAACGTATTTCCTCCAATAACATTTATAGGCACACAATATTTTTCCGTTGGTCGCTTAAATTGCCTAAGTAGTGTCTAGGGAAAAAAAAAGTAGAGTGCAAAGAGCACGAGTCAAAGACTTGGTTATAAAACGTCTAACGGTAATGAAATCGAATAAGTATGAAGTATACGGTTTGTTGTGAAGAAACGTACCCGTTACTAGCCCATCGTCGTTCCGGGCATCCTTGGTGTCGATGTTGAAGGTTCAACGGCGTGCGTTGGGGTTGATTTTCTTATTTGGGCACACATTCCTAAAATGACCCAGTTGGCCACATTCGAAGCAAACACCCGTTCTGTGTGCGTTGGGCATCTTTCGAGCGACGGGTCCTTGGCGCCGGTGGCGAAACCTGCCACATCCTTCAAAGTGATGCTTGTGGCATTCGTCACAAAAAGGCAGCTTTCCGGCATAGCCTTTCTTGTCGTTGGAGGTAAAAGGCTTCTTGGCGGGGTTGTTGTTATTGTTGTGGTTGCTTGATTGAGAGGCTTCCCATGTTCTTTTGTTGTTACTCGGGTGGTTCTCGACCATTGGTGCCGGTGCTTCCATTTCATTCACCGTTTCTAAGGCTTGGCGGGCCATTGTTAAAGCCTCTTGTAGGTTAGTGGGTTGAGATGTCATTACCTTGTGTTGAATGCTCTTAGGGAGGCCATCCATGTAAAGTTCGACTCTTAGGGATTCGGGAGTCATGAGAATTGGACACATCGAGACTAGTTCGGTAAACCGTTGATTATAAGCCTTGAGGTCATTTCCGGCCGTTTTTAAATTCCTTAGACCCTGTTCGAGCCTTCGAGTCTCGTCGCGCGGGAAGTATTCGGTGATCATTCTTTCTCTTAATTCGGTCCAAGAGAGTGTGTGGGCTTCATCGCTTCCCACTAATTGTACATACGTGTTCCACCATGAGAGAGCAATACCGGTGAAAGTGAGGGTGGAAAACTTGACCTTATCTTGGTCTCGACAACCGCTTGTGTTAAAAACGGTCTCCATTTGTTCAAACCATCGGGTGAGAGTAACCGGTCCCCCGGTTCCATCGAAAGTGGGAGGATTGTACTTCATGAAGTTCTTGTAGGAGCAACCTTCGATTGAATTACCGGCTCCATGATTGTTGTTGTTAGAAAAGTGATCGGCCACGGCCGTACCCACGGCGGTGGTTATCATTCGTTGAAGAGCTTGTTCTAGAGTTTCGAGAGGAGTATTGTGTTGACCTTGGTGAGCCATTGTTCCTTCATGAGACAAGAATATCGTTGGTTAGTATTTTCAACAATACTAACCGTGGCATGGAATAAGGATAGAGAGAAAAATTTTCCTTGACTCGCCTTAAATTCTCTATGTCATAATGTCGGAACGTCCATGTGAATCACCGTAATATAATCCCGGAAATTATATTACCCTGATTCTCATGTGCATTTAACATTACTTCATAAAGTCAAGGTGGCGCACCAACAAAATTTATCAACGTAAGATCAAGATCGAATACGAGTTAGATATGATAGAAGAGTTCGAGTATAAATGCACAAATAGTCAAGTAATTCCTACTTCAGTCTATATGCCGGTTGTAGTCTAGATTCACCTATGTACCCTATGACTCGGGGTGAACACAAATGAACTCTAAATCCCTACAACCAAGGCTCTGATACCACCTGTAGCGACCCCGACAAATCGTCAAGTGACGGCGTCGACTACGTGGGTCCCATTGCATGGTCATAAGTCTTTAAGACAAAGTTTGACCAAAATATGTCGCCTTCATTTCAAAATAAAGATTGTTCCCAATGTTTACAAGAATTGTTCAACCAAAAGTTAAGTTACAAGGTTATAAGTACATTTGAAATCTAGGCGACACGGTTTAAAGTAAAGTCAAAAGACGCTCCAAATAATGCATGTATACTCGACATCCAATGCAAGTATCAAATAATGAGCGGAAGCATGTTTCACATATCGTGCAAGACCTGAGAAAAACATAGAAATCTGTCAACGAAAACGTTGGTGAAATCATAGGTTTAAGTAAGTAAGTACAAGTGAACCACAAGATTTGCATCAATGAAATAATAGTAATACATTCCAAAAGTTTGTTTCACGAGCACCCAATTATCAAAGCTTAACATTCCTTCCATTGTATACCCCATCACTTAGTGCTAGAACAAACACTGATTCTCGAAAATATATTTCATCCGTAGACGGTAGCGAACCGTCAAGGATGAGGGTTGTCAACCCATATGGCCATATAACATAAGTTCTCGCTTACACCCGGCAAGTGTAACTAATGATAATCGAATTGAGGATTTTTGTTCTAAACTCGTATGTAGAATGTTTGTTTTCCCGTTCTTGTGTTCACTTAGTTCAAAAGAATCGTTTATGTTTCTCATCCCAAATATAAGTTCAAAAAGAGTAAAAGTGGGACTATGATCTCACCTTTGATTGCACGAGTATAAATGTACTTCACAAAGTAAACGTGTGCATGAATGTTGCTTAGCCTTGACCTAAACAAATAAGTTGTATCAATTAACCGGTTACGACACAAGGTCGGGTGAAATGTGTTCAATTAGTCCTATGGCTCAATACGACTTGAATAGTATAGCATGTGAATCACGTACAAAAACATGTTAGAACGATTGTATAAAAGTTTGGTTAAGTTTGACTAAAAGTCAAACTTGGTCAAAGTCAACGAAAAAGTCAACGCGTTCGGGTCGGGTCCCGGACTATTTTTCTATGCTAAATATTCATATACAAGTATATTAAAACAAGTTTCATGTGAATCGGAGGTCGGTAGCTAGTCAAACATTTCGCGTGAAATGTGACAAAGTGAGCAGAATCTGGCCAGGCGATTCTGCGCGCCGCGCGGGGATGTGGCGCGCCGCGCCACTACCTGGGCAGAGAATTCTGGTCAGTTTTTCCAAGTGTGCACGAACCAAAACCTTTTCCAACCCAATTCTTGACCCGCAAACACTTATAATGCCTATCATATATCGTCGAAAAGGTATTTTGACGAGGAATACAACTAACCACATCTCATCAATCAAAAACATCATTTACAATAACCGAAAACTCGTCAATTGATCAAGAAAGGTTTATTTTCAAAGTTTCAAGTTCGTAAAACGTATTTTATGATTCGGGAATCCAATTTACACATACGATATGCCGTTTCGAAGGTAATTAAGCATACATTACAACTAATCACTAACAATTAACATTCCATGGCATTCAAGCATCAAAAGTTCATGTCAAGAACTATCAAACCCTAGTCAAACATCACAAAATCAATATTCATGTTTTTGAAGTTTTCTTAATCAACCTACGCATCAAAACGAAGCTAGTGATACTAGTAACACAATTAAAACATGCACTTTAACAATCTAACAACATTAACTCATCCAAAATCAAGGATTAAGCACACCCATTTCAAGTTCATGCTAGTTACTCCAAAAACAACAAATCGAGCAAACCAAACATATATTCATGTTAGACTCGAGCCATAGACACTAACTAACACCATTTCAAATCAAAAACACGAATTTAGAGAAATCTAGAGTTTTAGAAATGTTACCCAAACGAGATGAAGTTGGTATCAAATTGTAGAGGATGAAGAGAGGATTCCAAATATGTAATCAGATTTGTTGTGAGCTTCCAAGATTGAATTTAGATGATGAATGAATGGAATGGGTTTGTGTGTGTGTTCTTGAGATGGAGAGAAAAGGGATGAGGGAGATGATGGAATGGATGAAATGGGTTGACTAGTTGACCTAGTCAACTAGTTTGCCCATTTGGCAACTCCGGTCCCTCGAGTTTCAAAGCGGGTGCGGGATTTAACCGATCGAATATTTTTAAAACGCAAGTTAACGAGAGATGTTATAATTAAATGACGGAATTATTATGAACGTTAGTCAACGGAAACTACGAATTTAAATAACGAAAGGTATTATTTAAAAGAAAAAGACGGTGTTAAAAATAAATTTAACGGAAAAACGCGGGATGTTACACTGCTAATTCATATCTTAGCGTATCTATTACTGTAAACTTTGCCTGACATATTTCGTAAATTCCTCTGTAATCTACGAAATCTTTTGTTCTATATATATGAATATTCTATGTAATTAGAATACCATCCGATAGCTGAAAATTATTTCATGTCGAAAATCCTTTATTCAATCGTACGAAATGGAACTTGTCACTAGTTTAAGTCCCTCAGATTCCGATATGGAGTTTCACTCGAGCTCCGAAAGCAGTGTGACTGGAATGGATCAACCAATCAGCCATCATCTATTCTGGAAGAATTGGGGATGGGTTCGTAGCCTCCTTAATCATTTGAGACAAGAAGAAGGCGATCCTTTCCTTCCACCACATTCCCCTCTTGGCGAAGAACCTGAAGCACTTACCGGCGAACCTGTTCGTAATACTATTTTCTCTCTCATTTCCAGAGTATCTCATCACGACTATATATTATCTCAAATTCTAGACCTTATTCATCCGCTCATTCCGACCGACAATCATCCCGGAATAATATAAGAAGTCAACGAACTTCACGCTCGAGTAATCAATTTGGAGAATATGGTGTAAAGACTACCAGCTTCAGCAACATCACCGGCACCAACAGTACCATCAAGAATCCATACTTCAACATCTCATTCTGTACCTCGAGTATAATCATCGTTTTACGTATCATTCTACATTAATTATCTTCGTTCTTCATGGTGATTATGTAATCTCTAGTGTTTTAGATATTATATATTCTTGTTCTAACGGTAAATCAGATGAGTTTAATATCATATTGACTCATTAAATCCATGATTACATCTGAAGAAAATATATATGGAAGTATATTTTTATAAAGATTGTAATTAAAAATTCTTTTGTACAAATTGTTAATGGTGAAAATATTTTAACGGGTAGGTAATACCCGAGGAATATTTAGATTTCACATTAATAAGTTACACTGAACATTATTCAAACCTGATTCGACAGTCATTTACTATCCTACTTACATCCACAGATATACGAATCCGTTCACCACAGAATAACCATTTTCATTCAATTTCATATTTTAATTTTGACCTATCAGAATCCAATAAGTGGTATAATGAAGAAAACATTGGACAAAATAAAATTTGTTAGAAACAAACAAATTAACTATGAGAAATTTTGTTAACAATCCACGCTAACAAAATCCTAGCTAACTGTTCCTAGCTTACTGCTAATTCCTTATTACATTTTAATTATCGCAATTTATTTTATCGCAATTTAATTCTCGCAATTTTATTTATTGTCATTTAATTTCTGTTATTTATTTTACGCACTTTATTTATCGTCATTTAAATACTGTTAATTACGCATTTTAAATATCGGGACACGTATACAAGGTTTTGACATATCATATCGACGCATCTATATATATTATATGGAATAACCATAGACACTCTATATGCAGTAATGCTCGAGTTAGCTATACAGGGTTGAGGTTGATTCTAAAATAATATATAAACTTTGAGTTGTGATCGAGTCTGAGACATGTATACAACGGGTCACGATACGTATTAATTGATTCGAATATTATATATGAGTTATTGAATTACTAACTGTGGACTACTAACTGTGGACTACCAACATTGGACAATTAAATGAATTAAAATATTGACTATAACATATGAAACTAAATATTTCTTCAATTTTGCCACTTGATTTCATCTTAAACCTCATTTGTATCTTGACGATTACAATCTGCGTTCAAACCTTTCACAATTCTTGAAAACACCTCAATCGAGAGGATGAACCAACTGCACTTCATCTACAGAAGAAAAGATTGATGCATATAGTTATGCACCTGAAAACACTCGGAACATGAGTAAATGTTTAACACGTATCTGTGCTACCACCTTTGGCATTGTTATTACCGAAAATAACATTGAAATTCTTTTTCAAAATTAGCCAATTATGTCACACCTCCAGCAAAATCAATTTCGACTTTTTTCGGATTTGCCTTATTATAACCTTGATATAAGTTTGTTTTTCGTCATCGTTACCAGGGAACCGTATATATCCCATCACATTAACAGTAAACTTACCAACAACTTCATTGATCCTTGACTTTTCAAAAAAATTATTATATTCATTGAAACCCTATCAAATACTCATCCACATCTTATAACGAGAATTACCATACCAATTACCGGGAAGTAGCAATCAGTATTTTTGAATCTCGCAATGTTTCTACATCAACAGTTATATGTATACAAATAACAATTATTTCTTAGAATTATGATCTTCTATTCTGAAATTCTGTAAAGCACCCAGTCTACAAATCAATACTCTGAATGTTGAAAAAGCTGATGAAGCAGTGAAAAATGAAGACTGCCTTAACAGTTAAAAGTTTAATGATAAAGATTGGAGTGTTGAAAAAGCTTAAAGAATTTGATAAGCAAATTGAGCAAACCATGAAGGAGACTATGAAAAAATTACAAGGACTAAAATTGTACATAAAGAATCCTGATGATTCTGTTTCTGATGAAATCATTAACGAATGCTTGCTCCTGACTCTGAACTTTTACGAACAAATCTTCTTTATCATCCACCGATATTAGAAATTCTAAGATATCATCGTATCTTTTATTATAAATATCCTCCATATTTTTGAAGATATTTTCATTACTATTCTTATCTGAAATCATTTATCTCTTCGCGATATCAGTGTTATGTCAGAAAGGAAACTGTTTTAGTTTCTAAATTCTGAAAAATTCGAACTTAACATATGAATGATATTGAAGTAGTGTTGGGAACTGAAGCATGAGTTAGTATAATATAATGACACTTGATCAACGTGATTATATTATAGTAAGTCATGCTGAGTTTCTAATAGGACGTGATGATTCACATATCATAACGTCATCATGTGTCATGTTACATAACTCTTTCATTATGCTTAACTTCTAAACATATCAAGAAAGTATATTCTTGATAGTTCTATTCTCAGTGATTCAGGTAATTTGACAAATCAAATTGTGCGATTACATTCTTTCTTGTTTAGAACATTTAATTCATTCGAAATTCCAAACTTACGAATTCTGGACCGTTACTCGCTTTACTAGAGGTCGAGAAGATAATAAAAAAGCAAAGAGCTCGAAAATAAAAGAGAAAATATAAAGCCCAATAACAACACGAAGGTTACAAACCGTGTATATTAATACGAATAGCAATATAAAGACAAGGTAGAATTAAGAATAGTATCACCCCAAGGTAATAGTAGAAGTAAACAGATTTTTCTGGTGGAAGATTGAAAAGAAGGATGACAGAAATGATAATTAGAAAAATATCAAGTAGAACGGGATTAAGTATTTTCACAATCTTTTGGATGTATGAACTAAAAAAGAAAGTATAGGAATGGTGAGAATAATGGAACGGAAGAGCTTAACTTATAATGGAAATATCAGACAGAGTAATCGAGGCAGATCACCGTATTTAATTATAGAGATCTTAAAATCCTTACTCGCCGAAGAATCAAATCTTTTAGATTTCGAAGATTTTCTTTAATCCCTTGAATTCAGGAATTCAACCCTCCACGTCAAAAGTTAAGACGCACCTTATTTTTTAAATTCAACCGAGACTACGTCAAAAATCAAGACGAATCTTATTCTCCTCATTTCACTATTTTGTGATAGCTTCACTCATACGCTTCGAGTAATCGAATTGTCTTATTCATATTACTCAACGATGATAAAACTCTATTTGTCAGATCATATTCGTCATGAAAACATTCCTATTGTTAGCCATGACGACCTCGATCAAATTTCGAGACAAAATTTCTTTAACGGGTAGGTACTGTGACGACCCGGAAATTTCCGACCAAATTTAAACCTTATCTTTATATGGTTTCGACACAATAAGCAAAGTCTGTAATATTGAAATCTCAAAAACTTTGAACTGTGTTCATGTATACATTTGACCTTTGACAAATCTCGACGATTCACGACCAATTACTTGTAAATAGATTTGTGTGTATTTAAATATATATGTATATATAAATATAATAATTTGGAAATATAACTTTAAATATTGTATGTCGTTGTTGTTAAAATTAATTAAGTAAAATAAAATAAATTTCAACACTTTTTATATTTTATCCAGAATCGAGCGGGACAGTTGATGTAATTTTTATTTAATAAATTGATGATCGAATTTTATACCATAATGACTGAAATAAATAAATATAGTTAATATAAAAATATTTTTCTGTGTACTTTTATCCACTACTGATTAGCAAAGGATTACTAAATCCAGTCCGTGAAAGGAATAGTAGACGACGGCTAAGAATTCACACGTTTATTATTATATATATTATTAATTATTAATATTATTATATTACATATAATTGTGTTGATTAAACGTCTAACTAAAATTGGAATCATGTGAATTGGGTACTGTGCTTAATTGAATGATTTACTCTTCTAAACTATTTCATCAACTGATTGCTTGATTGCTTTTAGATAATATCATGATATGATATAAGAATAATATTATTATTATACTATTATCATTATATATATATATATATATATATATATATATATATATATATATATATATATATATATATATATATATATATATATATATATATATATAGCAACAATCAGATACAAAGAAGAGAACTAAAACACAACCACCATCATCATCTTTACTTTATTTTATGTTTCTATACAAGTGAACCGGGTTCTTGCTACCGCTATCTTATTTTGGTTATGTTTGTACGAACCATCACAACCCACGATCATGCATCTACAACCGCCACCATCATGCTTGTAATACATGCTCAATCAAACCATATCATCACCACTAAAAACCGTTGTTCACCATCTTTCACCCTATAACCAATAACACCCCAAAACAATCCTATCACCTTTGATCACTATGACCACTACCCATAAACTACTGCAACCGTGTTTTGTAACGACCCAAACCAAACCACGAACAACCCGCGTAAAATGTGAAATAAAAAAAAATTGTTGTTCAGTTAGTGGCGCGGCGCGCCAGGTATTCGCGCGTCGCGCAGAATCACCTGGACAGCCCGCTGTCTCCGGAAGTCAATTACACGAAAATGTTTGACCTTTTCCCGACATAATTAGACAAAACGCTTTCAACCACATACTCATACATGTAAAACTAACACGTTTCAGTAATAAAATTAGTTTTATGAAGCGGGGCCCACACGACTCAAATTACAAGTTTAATACATAACGCGAGTTTCGACCACAAAAAGTTTAAATGCCATACGACACATCGAGCATGGTGTTTGGGGTTAAACTACCCAAGTCTCGGTCGAACTTCCAAAAGCTATAATCCCAGAGCCACTAATCCAAGCGAATACCTTTGCCCTTATCCAAGCCGGATCCTAAAAGGTAAACAACGAGAGGGTAAGCTAACGCTTAGTGAATGCAATAATTATACATATACATATATAATACACCTACTTGCAAGCACTTATACAAATACCTCATACATGCTAGCAATTTATATAGCATACCATCGCAATTATAACTCTAAACCCTTCAAGATCACAAGCTAGCACAACAATATCATATATATAACCCGAATAATATAACTCTAAACCCTTCCACTCACCTTACGCCTTCGGTGAATCGATAAACCAAGCTTGAAACTTCAAGGTAACACACCTATTACAATGTACACATAATCAACATCCATTCAAGTTGGTCAAACTCGCAACACTCACCATCACTAGGTCGTTTTGACCCATTTGGACACTTAACCCTAAAATTGGGTCAACTCACACCCAAAACCCTAACATTAACCAAGATATGTTTAAAACACATTTCAACACTAGGTTTATGCATTAATCACAAACATTAACTAACTTAGGTCCATTTTGACCCATTTGACCAATTAAAGTCAACACATCCATTTCGGGTCATCCACTAACCCCACACAACGCCCATTTACATATATATAGGTGTGCTAGCAATTTACTAACTAATTTAAGTTCATAAACATCAATTTAACACTTTGAAAACCCTAGTTAGTCATCTTTGAGTCTACTCGACCCAATTTCACCCAAAACCCCCAATTCACCCACAAATGGGTTTTAAGTTCATCATCTACCCCAAACCTTAACCCTTAATCAAAATAAAATCAAGAAATCAAGATTAGAGGATACCACTACCACCAAAACGTAGCTAGAGGGAAGATGAACGACTTTAAAGCTTGCACTTAGACCCGATTCGAGCTTCTTCTTCCTTATTTTGAGCTTTCTCACACTAGGATCTTACTCTCTCTAGAATAAATTGGGAGTGATAAGGGTTGTTGAAGATGGAGTAAATGAGGCTCCAACAACTGATCCCAAGCCTTAAAGTCGGATCCCAAGTGTAATTACCAAAAAGCCCTCACCCATAATTAATTAAAAAGGAAGATGAGTTGTCAGCAGCTTTTGGCGTGGCGCGCCACTGGCCCGAGTGGCGCGCAGATGGCCTGGCCAGAATCCTTTTCCCTTTTAAAGTATACAACGAAACCTCCTCTATACATGTAACTTAATTACACATATGTACAAGGAAAAATATTCGGGACTTGCATGTTTCTTTCGCAAACAGCTGCTGCAATCTGTTTACAGTTTCCGTTTGAAAAACAATCCCAACCCAAATATTACAACTACTAATGTCACCTTGCTATTTCTATCGTTGCTTCCTTCGAACACCCATGTAAACTGTTCCTATTCCTGTTCTCTGTTCCGGTTACTCAAAACCCATCAAGTACACTAAGATTATTGCAAACGTTCGCTACTACAATTACATCTATCAAACTCCGAGTTAAAAACGAACCCATTATTGTTCTATTTACTTCTGTTCGATCCAGATCACTAAACCAAACACTTTTCAGTTTAGTTTAATAAGATGCCTGTTATTAACAAACAAGACGTACACCATTCGAAAACCCATGCTTGTTGATTGAAACCCACCCACACCCACAAACAACCACCCTTTTCGATCACCAAACTATCTCCACTGCAGCTGCAATGATCTGTTACATTCACGAATCAAACCGCCACCTCTTACGATCTCAAATTGAAAACATCAACAACAATGCAACAACCTTTTATGCTACTGTATGTGTGTTTATTTTTCTATTAAGTGCCATTTAAACCACCATCGAACCCCAACATAACCTGCTGTAAATCAATCATTCTTATTCCAACTTTTGTTTACTGTTTTTATCAAACTAAACCAACACAAACACCACCATGATCACAACCTCATTTAGCCACCATAAACAACCATCGAACTATTCCAATTCCATTTCTGTTTCGACCCAAAAACACACCAAACGATCATCACCAGGATGCTATTCATCGTTTCTGTTTCTGTTTGGTTGCCGAGACCAAAAACCCACTAAAAACCTTCATCAAATTATCAACTACCATCGAAATTATTGTGAATTAAATTATGAAAACGTTGTAGCTGTTGAACTTTTTCTAGATGGCCGACAGTTTTGAAACAGATGACCCACTTACTGATTGGTGATTTAGGTTTAAATAAAATAAGGAATACCAGCGTAATTTTTTTTCTGCGGTTCATATTACCAAACTAAACCCACATATTGTATTGGGCCGAATGCTAACTACTTGGTTGTGTCGAATTCCTTTCTAGTTGGGCCGTATTCTTTTTCTTGTGGATTTGCAATTTGGGCCGTTGTGTTGTTGGGCCAAGAACCATTTTGTGAATTCCATTAAAATGAAATAAATGATGATGATGGTTACGTTGGAGGAATATATAAATAATGATTCGTTTGTTATAGATGAGAGGATGTTGATGATGATATGATTGAATGATATTGATATGATTATTTGGTTTCCTGTCAATTTGGATTGAGAAGAAAATGGTGAAAACATAAAATGAGTTAAGTGGTTTTAGGCCGGTATCAAAATAGAAATGTAAAAGGCAGCTTGATGGTTAGGAGTGTTGTTAGGGAATGAGAGGTCGTAGGTTCGAGCCCGGACAGGGGCGTTTAAATTTTTAAGGCTTATTACATAAAGGTAGCCTTTCTATTATTTTTATTATGATTATTATTATTATTATTATTATTATTATTATTATTATTATTATTATTATTATTATTATTATTATTATTATTATTATTATTATTACGAAATAATTGTGCCGTTGGTCCCTCGGTTTTACCCCAAAAAGCAAACAGCGTCCCTCGAGTTTTTTTTGGCTTTCAGAATCCCTCTATTATCACTCTTTGTGTTTACGCGTCCCTCCGTCAGTCAGACGTCAAAGTTGGACGTTAAGTGCCATCACGTGCATGAAACGTGATGGCTATTTTGGTCATTTTGCAGTTAATACTTGATTAAACCGGTTTGAAAAGGTTGGTACCGGCATTTAATTAACACACTCACATCTCATCCTCTCATTTTACAAAACCCTAAATCGATCGATCGATCGATTGAAGCAATGTCTTTGCAGATTCGCACACTTGATACCGATCCTAAGTCCATCAATGACATATACGGTATGTGTTTCTATACTTGAATTTTTTTTTTATTTTTTGCAGATTTAGAACCCTAGAATCTAATTTAGCCTAATTTTAAATTTACAAAATTAAATACAGATTGTTACCCTGATTTGTTCACAGTTATCTTACATCATGGTGGTAGTCTAATGAAAAAAGGTAGTGAACTAGTTTACAGTGGAGAAACAACCTACGTTGATTGTTTTGATGTAGACAAGTTTAAATTTTATCAATTTAATCAAGTATTAACAGAGTTGGGTTATGATCCTCAAGAACCTGTAGTATTGAGGTATCTGCAATCGAATACAGAGATGAATGTTGGGTTACATCTGTTAGATAATGATGAAGATGGATTTATGATGCTTACTTACATGGATAGTGATAATACTAGGGAGTTTAATGTCTATGTTGAGCATCCAAATAAAACTGGGAAGAGGGTACTTATTCAAGATATTGATGAGAATGTTAGTGAAGGTAATGCAGGTAGTGAAGCTAGTGAAGGTAGTGAAGATTGTGATTATATCGAAACAGATGAGGAAAATTGAATTGATGATGATGATGTAGACATGAGAGACTTCACCTTCAACATTGATAAAGATATTGGGTTTATGGGTAATGGTTCTAAGGTTTTCAACACATATGTTGTAGAAAATGAGGATGATCATGAGCTAGAAGAATTGAATAATGATGGGTTTGAGAGTTATGATTCTGAAAGTGATGAAGAAGCTATAAGGAAGAAGAAAATTCGTGGGATTAGAGCACATGTGGAATCAAATGCAGAGATTGGAAAGACCTTTTTTTATATTGGGCAAAAGTTTGAATCAGAAGCTGAGGTTAAGGAAGCAGTTCATTTACATGCTATTGAAACAAGAAGGAAGCTTGTGTTTGTTAAAAATGATAAAAAAAAAAAGGATTAGGGTTCGATGTGAAGGGCTTGTTACTAAACCAGGAGTGGCTAACCCAGTAGATGCTGATGGGGGTAGTCAAGAGTGCAATAAAGAAATGGTTGGTCATAAGTGTGGTGAGGGGACCAGCAGAGTAAAAAGAATTGGTAAAAAAGGGAGTTTAGGTGGGAAAAGTAAAGACAAATGTTTAAAGGGTAAAGACAAACAAGTCAAGGGGGTTCCAATAAATGTGATAAGGGGGAATCTTGTGCACCTGCAAAAAGGGAGTGGGTGAAAAGAAAATTGATTATTAAATGTGACTTTGTCTTATTGATATCCAAACAACCAGATTGCCATGAATGGGAGGTGAAAACCTACAAACCCCATCACACTTGCAAACAATCCAGAAAGCTACCATTCTGCACTTACAAATTCTTATCAACCAAGGTGTTGCCCAAATTAGCCACAAATCCCAAAATACCTATTAAAGCTGTTAAGGCTTTTTTAGAAACAGATCTGGAACTTGTAATCTCTGAATATAAAGCATATCATGCTTTAAAAACTGCAACTAAGGTAATGCAAGGGGACTATCAATCTGAGTATGGGGAACTTAGAGATTACATCTTAGAACTGCAGAGGTCTAATCCTGGTACAACTGTGAAACTTGATGTGGAACCTGGTAACCTTAAATCTGAAACTAGGGTTTTCAAAAGAATTTATGTATGTCTGGGAGCACTCAAGAAAGGATTCAAGGCAATTGGTAGAGATTTGTTGGGATTAGATGGTTGTTTCATGAAAGAACCTGCAAAAGGTTGTATTTTAACTGCTGTTGGTGTTGATTCCAACAATGGCATTTATCCTGTAGCATATGCCATTGTAGAGCTAGAATGTGGAGCTTCTTGGACTTGGTTTTTAAAATGTTTGGGTGAAGATCTTGATTTGTGCAGCAACTCTAACTTTACATTCACATCAGACAGACAAAAGGTATTGTTTGTTTATATTCATACCTAATTATTCATTCATATCTAATTAATTGTTATTAGGGTTTGGTTAATGTTATTTTGATTAATTTATGTTATTAGGGTTTGGTACATGCTGTAGAGAATTTGTTTCCATGTGCTGAGCACAGACATTGTTTAAGGCATATTCATGGCAATATGAAAGGTTCATTTAGAGGAGTGGCATATAAAAATCACTTGTGGAGGTGTGCCACTGTGACAACTGTACCTGAGTTTGAACATGCAATGAACCAGTTAAAAGAATTTGATAATGCTGCTTATGTTTGGTTAAGTGATATCCCTCCTCATCAATGGGCAAGGAGTCACTTCACTGGAAGGGCTGTTTCTGATGTTTTACTTAGCAATATGTGTGAGGATTTTAATAGATGGCTTATTGATGCAAGAGACAAACCCATTGTCACAGCTCTAGAGTACATTAGGGAGTATTGTATGAAAAGGATTGTGAATGTTATCAAGAAAAAGTCAAAGTGTGATGGCCCTTTAAGTATTGGATCTGCTAAAGTTTTTGAAAAAATCAAATCTGAAGCTAACAAGTGCACTGTTTTATGGGGAGGAAACCAAAAATACCAAGTTAGTGGACCAGCAATCAATGGACAACCAGCTGAGCAGTTTGTTGTTGATATGGAGACCAGAACTTATACCTGTAGAAAGTGGGAGTTAACTGGCATACCATGCAAACATGCAGTTGCAGTCAACTGGAATATGGTTGAAAATGGTTTTGAAGTTGGTGATCCAGAAACTTGGGTTCATTCTGTGTATCAGTTAACTACTTGGAACAATATCTATCAGTTTACAATTGAGCCTTTGAATGGCAGGCATTTATGGCCAAAATCTGGTGATTTGTACACACTTGTGGCTCCAAAAAAGATTTCCACTCCTGGAAGACCTAAGAAAAAAAGAAGGATATCTGCAAATGAAGTTGATGAGATTGGTGAAGGAGGAAAACTGTCAACACAAGGTAACAGTTATTTAACTTTTACAATTTTTTCCTATTTACTTAGTTTAAATTTCTTAGCATGGTTGTTTTCCTATGTAACTATCAGGTAAGTTGAAGAAGTGTGGATCATGTGGAGAGTATGGACATAATAAGAGAGGTTGTCCTAAAGGAAAAGGGGATGCATCTACTAGTGGTGGTGGAAGTGTGAATAAGAAGGGAAAGGTTGCAGCAGTTGGGAAGAAGAAGAAATAGATAATTTTGTTGGATCTTTTGTTATGGTTGTGAACTTGAACAATTCTACATGTCTTTTGGTACTTGTGTAATGGTGTGATGAGTAAACTAATTGTCTTTTGGTACTTGGATCTTTTGTTTAGTGTTTATGTAATGGTAGTAAACTAATTGTCTTATGTTCACTATTTAATGGTTGTTTTAATTTGACATTTCAAGTTGTTTCCATTGTTATTTGATGTTACATGTTCAAATCAGGTTAAAGACAATTGCAATTGCATTTTTGGATAACAAAAACTGAATAGGGAAGCAAATTGCAATTGCATTTTGGTACCTGTGTTGCATTACATCAACAATTGTATATGTTTACATTCTACAAACACATCTTGATCAAATAACCTTTCATTTCATTCATTACTTCAACATCCATACACTGATTTCATTTACATATAGCCACAATAAAACTAAACCTTCCAAAACATACCAAACACATGCTAAACCAAAAGCTTCCAAAACATACCAAGGACATACTAAAATAAAAGCTTCTAAAACACTACATTGTAGATCAATTACTAAAGTAATACATAGCAAGCACACACCAACTAAAAATGCACATTAACTTCCAAGTCCTAGAATTTCTTTCTTCATTATGAAGCCGTTCATACACTGCAGCTATCACTGGATTCGGAGGATCGTACCATGCAAAGAATGTACAACTACCCCTCTGCAACATATATAATCCATCAAAATTAATTATACAAATTAGGGACGAATTTAGGGTTTTTGATAATTACCTGTGATGCACAACAATAGAATCGACGACCAGGGTTAGCATCTGTTCCCGAAATACGAACAACAGCTGGACGACCACATCAGCATTCCATCTCGATCGAACGATTTGTGAATGTTTTTTTAGGGTTTTTAATTGCAATTGATTTGGGGATGTTGATCGTCGATGGAGGGAACCCATTTAATTTATAAGCGAACGTGCCATCTGTTTAAACTGCAAAATGACCAAATTAGCCATCACGTTTCATGCACGTGATGGCACTTAACGTCCAACTTTGACGTCTGACTGACGGAGGGACGCGTAAACACAAAGAGTGATAATAGAGGGATTCTCAAAGCCAAAAAAAACTCGAGGGACGCTGTTTGCTTTTTGGGGTAAAACCAAGGGACCAACGGCACAATTATTTCTATTATTACTAATAAAATTATCATTTTTATTACTAAAAGTATCATTTTTATTAAAGACTAGCATTTTTGTTAAAAATATCATTTTTATTATTATTATCATTATCATTATTTTGACATTAATATTATTATTTTAATATTATTATTATTATTATTATTATTTTTATTAATACTAGTATCATCATTATTATTATTATCATAACAACTGTTATTATTATTATTATAAAACGAAACAACTTTATAGTTATTATTATTAATATTATCAAATAACTACTAGTTATATAAAACTATACTTAATACATATAATATAACTATATTTTTATTTATTTTAGTACATAAAATGAATAAATTTATGAAACATACAAGTTATTAATATAAAATGATATCATTAATAAATATATATATAAATTTATTTAATTACAACTATATGTGCTAATATATATATATAAATGATATAGGTTCGTGAATCCAAGGCCAACCCTGCATTTTTCAGTATCGTCGTATGAATATTTTTACTACAAAATATTGTATAGTGAGTTTCTTGCTCCCTTTTTAAATGCTTTTGCAATATATATGTCTGGGACTGAAAATACATGCGCTGCATTTATAAATGTTTTACGAAATAGACACAAGTAATTGAAACTACATTCTATTGTTGAATTATCAAAATCGAATATGCCCCTTTTTAGTCTGGTAATCTAAGAATTAGGGAACAGACACCCTAATTGACGCGAATCCTAAAGATAGATCTATGGGCACTAACAAGCCCCAGTCAGAGAATTTGAACTGCTTTAGTACTTCGAATTTATCATGTCCGAAGGGAGTCCCGGAGTAATGGGGATATTCTATATGCATCTTGTTAAGGTCGATTACCAGGTGTTCACCATATGAAAGATTTTTATCTCTATGTATGGGATGTATATTTATGAGAAATGGAAATGAAAATCTTGTGGTCTATTAAAATATTGAAATGATTGATTACGATAAACATATGAACTCACCAACCTTTTGGTTGACACTTTAAAGCATGTTTATTCTCAGGTATGAAAGAAATCTTCCGCTGTGCATTTGCTCATTTGAAAGATATTACATGGAGTCGTTCATGGCATACTTAGGACAGTACCTCGCAATGGGACCAAATGTTGAAGACTTTGTCCAGATGGTTTAGGACGGGGTACGACATCATTAACACTAACCGAGTGTGTTATCTTGACCATAAAGATAATGCCGCCCAAGCCAGTTTCCCAAGCAAATGTTCGTCGGTGGATCACCGAAGGAATAACTGAGGCTGTGGCAGCACTCCGTAACGGAACTAACAGCAACACCGTAAACACTGCAAATCAGTGGAATCAGGATGCAACTAATACTCAAAACAATGGACAAGCAGGATGTACGTACAAGACTTTCTTGAGCTGTGAACCACACTCGTTTAATAGCACCGAAGGCCCGGTTGGTTTAACTCGTTGGTTTGAGAAGCTTGAGTCTGTTTTCTGTATCAGCGGTTGTAGAGATGCAGATAGGACAAAGTTCGCATCTTTTAAGTTATCAGATGGCGCCTTGACATGGTGGAATACTTATGCAAATTTTGTAGGTATGGATCAGACTTTTGAGACTTCATGGGAGGATCTGAAATGACGGATGATCGAAGAGTATTGTCCCTACAATGAAACTATTAAGATGGAGCGGGAACTCCAAAATTTGAAGCTAGTGGGTACTAATTTAGCCAATTACAACAAGAGATTCTTTGAGCTCGCTCTCATGTGTCCACATATGGTTACTCCCGAACACCGCAAGATCACTCTGTATGCGAAGGGATTGACCGAGAATATTCAAAGCGGTGTGACCACTTCGAAGCCGAGAACTATACAAGAGGCTGTTGAGATGGCTGGCGAGTTGATGGATCAAGTTGAACAGCGAGGGAAGACTCCTACCTCAATTGAGTCTAAAACTTATGATAACAAGAGGAAATGGAACAACAACAATAACTCGGGGAAGAATTTCAATCAGCAGCCCTTTAAGAAACAAGATACTGCTAAGAGCAACACTGCAACTCTGAATACTAGCTCTGGCTATAAGGAAAGATTTTTGTTATGTGCAATGTGTAATAGACACCATCCAGGAGAGTGTTTGAAGAAGTGTGATAAGTGTAAAAGGAGTGGACATGTGGCTGCATAATGTAAAGCTGGTTCGAATATGTGTTATGGGTGCGGAAAAGAAGGTCATTTCCGAAAGGATTGCCCAACTGCTAGTAAGACTACTGAACCTGCAAGAGAAAGAGATTTCAACATTAACTCTAATGAAGATCGTGATGATCCCAAGCTAGTCACGGGTACGTTTCTACTCGATAATCAACATGTTTATGTACTTTTTGATTCTGGAGCTGATAGAAGCTTTGTGTCTAGAGATTTTTGCCATAGACTTAAGAATCTTGTATCATTATTAGAAAACTTATACTCTAAAGAACTAGGGAATGGTAATGTAATGAGTGCTGATAAGGTTTACCGTGATTGTACTTTGACTTTGGTTGGAACGTCGTTTAAGATAGATGTGATACCGATTAAGCTAGGAGGTTTCGACCTTATGGTTGGAATGGACTGGCTAGCCGAGAATAGAGCCGACATTGTTTGTCATCAGAAAGCGATTCACATTCCTGTTATCGAAGGTGAACCTCTAATGGTGTATGGAGAGCGTAGCAATACGCCGTTATATTTCATTAACTGTTTGAAGGCACAAAAACACATAAGAAAGGTTTGTCTTGCTATGCTGGTTCACGTGAGCAAAACTGAATCTGAAGGCAAGAAACTCGAAGATGTGCCCATTGTTAGAGAATTTCCTGATGTTTTTTCAGATGAGTTACCCGGATTACCTCGGCATAGAGATGTAGAGTTCCAGATTGATTTAGTGCCCGGAGCAGCACTAGTAGCGCGTGCACCATATAGACTTGCACCACCAGAATTGCAAGAGTTGTCTAGTCAATTGTAAGAGCTGCTAGATAAAGGATTCATTCGACCGTGTTCTTCACCATGGGGAGCTCCTGTACAGTTTGTGGAGAAGAAGGATAGATCTATGAGACTCTGTATCGATTACAGGGAGTTGAATAAGTTAACTATCAAGAATAGATATCTGTTGCTGAGGATTGATGATTTATTTGATCAATTACAAGGATCAACATGTTACTCTAAGATTGATCTGAGGTCAGGTTACCATCAGATGAGAGTAAAAGAGGCAGATATACTAAAGACAGCATTTAGAACACGCTATGGACATCATGAGTTCACAGTAATGCCTTTTAGATTGAAGAACACTCCGGCTGTGCTCATGGATCTCATGAACTGTGTGTGTAAGCCATATCTAGACAAGTTTGTTATTGTGTTTATCGACAATATTCTGGTATACTCCAAGAACGAGGAAGAACATGAGCAACATCTCCGTTTGTTACTAGAGATGCTTAGGAAGGAGCAGTTGTACACGAAATTTTCAAAGTGTGGCTTTTAGCTGCAAGAAGTGTAATTTTTGGGTCATATCGTATGTGTCAATGGTGTCCAAATTGATCCTGCAAAGATAGAAACGGTTAAGAAATGGGAGACTTCTAAGTCGCCAACGCAGATATGACAATTCTTAGGTCTCGCCGGTTATAATTGAAGATTCATTGAGGAATTTTCTACTATTGCCCGACCGTTAACAGCATTGACTCACAAGGGTAAGAAGTATGAATGGACAGAGTTGCATGAAGCTGCATTTCAGTTGTTAAAAGAGAAATTAACGACTGCACCGATTTTTTCTTTGCCCGAAGGAACCGAGGATTTCGTGGTTTACTGCGACGCTTCACGGCAGGGTTTTAGTTGCGTGTTGATGCAACGTAAGAAAGTGATTGCGTATGGATCACGAAAACTGAAGATACATGAGCCAAATTACACTACGCACGATTTAGAACTTGGTGCTGTGGTCTTTACACTGAAGATGCAGAGACACTATTTGTATGGTACTAAGTTTACTGTTTTCACGGATCACAAGAGTTTGCAGCATATTTTCGATCAGAAATAGCTTAATATGAGACAGAGACGTTGGATCGAACTATTGAAAGACTATGACTGCGACATTTGCTATCATCCTGGTAAGGCTAATGTAGTGGCAGATGCCTTGAGTAGGAAGGATAAGGTTAACCCTATTCGAGTTAGAGCGTTGAACTTGACTATTCGAAGGAACCTTACTTCTCAGATACGCGATGCACAGCTAGAGGCGTTGAAAGAAGAGAACGTTGCTACCGAGTTACTTCGAGGAATTGATAAGAAGTTCGATGTTAGAGAAGATGGAACCCGATATTTCATCGACAAAATTTGGGTACCGAAGTTTGGAGGACTAAGGGAACTAGTGCTAGATGAGGCACACAAGACAAGGTATTCTATTCACCATGGATCCGACAAGATGTACCAAGATCTTAAGGCACTGTACTGGTGGCCTAACATGAAAGCTGATATCGCTACCTATGTAGGTAAGTGATTGACTTGTGCTAAAGTCAAGGCAGAGCATCAGAAACCGTCAGGATTGTTGACATACCCAGAAATTCCCCAATGGAAGTGGGAAAATATTTCTATGGATTTTATCACGAAGTTACCCAAGACTGTGGGAGGTTATGATACGATTTGAGTTATCGTTGATCGTATCACAAGGTCAGCTCATTTTCTACCAATTAAGGAAACAGATAAGATGGAGAAGTTAGCACAGATCTACATAAGGAGGTAGTTTCCCGACATGGAGTGCCAATATTCATTATTTCTGACAGAGACAGTAGATTTACTTCTAGATTCTGGCAAGCTTTGCAAGATGCCATGGGAACCCGTTTAGACATGAGTACAGCATACCATCCACAGACTGATGGTCAAAGTGAGAGAACCATCCAGACATTAGAAGACATGTTAAGAGTGTGTGTTATTGATTTTGGAATTGGATGGGATAAACATCAACCGTTAGTAGAGTTTTCTTATAACAATAGTTATCACGCAAGTATAAAGGCAGCGCCTTTCGAAGCACTGTATGGCAGAAAGTGCAGATCACCCGTATGTTGGACTGAGTTAGGAGATAGTCAATTGACTGGTCCTGAGATTGTACACGAAACGACTGAGAAAATCGCGCAGATACAAGAGAGATTGAAAATAGCGCGACATCATCAAAAGAGTTATGCCGATATTAGAAGGAAAGATTTGGAATTTCAGGTTGGAGATAAAGTTATGCTTAAAGTATCACCTTGGAAAGGTGTAGTGCGCTTTGGCAAAAGAGGAAAGTTAAGTCCGAGATATATTGGACCGTTTGAGATTACCGAAAGAATAGGACCGGTAGCGTATAGACTGAAACTACCGCAAGAACTTAGCGAGATTCACGACACTTTTCATGTTTCCAATTTGAAGAAATGCTTATCAAACAAAATTTTGGTGATTCCTTTAGACGAAGTACAAGTTGATCCTAAGCTTAATTTCGTTGAAGAACCTGTTGAGATTATGGGTCACGAGGTCAAGCAACAAAGGCAAAGCAGAATTCCGATCGTTAAGGTTAGATGGAATGCTCGTAGAGGACTAGAATTCACGTGGGAGCGTAAAGATCAGATGAGACTGAAGCATCCGCAATTGTTTCCCTTACGGCGGATGAGCACGAAAATTTCGGGACGAAATTTTTCATAACAGGTGGGTAATGTAACAACCCGACTTTTTCCGTTTACAATCGTTACTTGTCCGTTAAGTGTTTAACGGTGTTTACTTAGACTTGTGTGTTTAATATAATTAAATGCATACTTGTTCTTAGAGGATTACTTGAATTAATATGTTATATTAATTTATGAACTTATTTCAGAAAGTGAGATAACTAGAAAACGTTACGATTAAGTTAATCGCCTAGAAAGCCTTACAGTTTACGGAACTCAGAGAAACGACAAAATAATTATTTTCAATAATTATTGACTTTAAGAAAAACTTATTTAATTTATTATTTATTTAGTAAATTAAATCCAGTGATTTCGTTTGAACGACTAGTTAACGTTCCGGAGACCCAGTACGGTTAACGACACTCGAAACGGACCACGCGCTTATGAGTAATTTAGCAAAACCGAGCCCAGGACACCCCTTAGAGGGCCATTCAGCCGAACCCATCACCCACACCCCATATGTTTTGTAATTTGGGCTTCTAGTGATCTAGTCGTCTTTTGTATAGGCCCTAACTTAATTTAATTAGCAAATAAAAACATCTGGAGCCTCACTCTTTCCCTAGCTCAATCGACACCCTCTCCCTCTCTTTCTCTCACCATTGACGACCACCATCACCTCCATAACACCACTCACAACTTGAAAATAGATCAAACCTTCAATACGAACGTTGTTCTACGCATCATTCTCTACGCGATAGTATAAGCTATTTGATCAATTGAGGTATAATTGCAAACCCTAACTTTTCTAAATCATATTTTTGTTCAATTACATAGTGTAATAAAGTCTAATGCTCAATTAATGGTGTCTTGTGTTGTTAATTATCGTTTGATTGCTCGATTGATGATGTTTGCATGAAAAATGAATTTGTATCTTGTAGATCTGATAAAATTGACTTCTGAACTGATCTTGTAATATGTTTAGATGGATATATATCGAAAAGTTATTAATTTTAGACTCTGATTTTGCATGATTTTATTATCGTATGCTCAAGATATGCTTAATCGAAGTTTTGACTAGGTTATGCTCGTAATCCGAATTTTCTGAGTTGCATGCTTTGTGATTTGGCTAATGAAAAGTGTACTATTGTATTCCTTGCGAAAAATCGTGCATTTTAGACTTAAGATTTACGTTAAACGCTTTCGTAATGCTTCCGTTATGTTAAAACAAAGATTCGTGTTGTTAAGTGAGCTGAATCTGTTTTCGAATGTGAAAGGAAATCTCTAGAGTGAACTAGAAGTTTATTGAGACTTTTATCTTCTGAAATATGTTATTTTATATGTTACTTGATGTGTTTCATTTGTATGCGAACTTGCGAGAACGTGATTTTCCATGAGATATATGCTCATCTAAGTGACATGTCTGTTTGTTATTTAAAACTGGAAGATCTGTAAAGATTGATGAAACTGTAAGAATTGGCTAAAGAGATGTGTTTGATTATTTTATCACTAAAATTTTGGGATGTTTTGAGATGACTCCAATTGTCCGTTTGTTAAAATCTATTTTCTATATTTTCTGAGAAATATTTCAAAACTGATGCGCGTACTGAAACTGATTTAGTAAACCATTATTAGACCTCTTCTGATTTCTAACTTGTAGACATAGTATGAGGCTTTAGCCATAATTTTTTGAATCGATTTTAAGTCTAGTTGTGATCTGGAGTTGGTCATAATTTTATGAGTTATGTGCTATGAGCTATAGTTGTATCTTTTAATTTGAAGGCATGCTTTAATCTGCGAATGTGCAATTTGCTTAACTATGAGTTGTTAAGTGTTACTTGACCTAGGTTTGACATGTTGACCACGTTTGCATGACCTACTGAGATGTTTGACTTTAGTTGACCACTTTGACCGAGTTGACTTTTGGTTTCACTTTTGTTGACTTGCTTGGATTAGTTGACTTTTACTTGTTCGTTGAGTCAGTCTGAGCACTAGGACTTTGCGTACACTATGGGTTGACATAGTATGACCTATATGTATACACTTAAGATGACTTACATGATTAGGTTGCGTTGTTTGGTCGAGATTGTTCGACTACAGTACATTTTGCTAAGATATTTCAAGTGCTTTTGCTAAGGTGAGTCTACAGTCCCTACTATATTTTTACAGGGATGAGATACATGCTTTTTACAATCGTTTTACATATTAGGTACAAGTAACTTAAATATATACATATGAGTTCAGATCAAAAATCTCTTAGCTTGATTATATTAGTTACTTTTAGTAAGCTCGACTTATAGGGACGGTACCGTTAGGTTTGACAAACCTCACCGCAACATAACTGGTGCTTATTTTGTCGTTACTTGTACACTTGATCGGTGTATGCTTAGATAGGGTAAAAGAAAGACATGTAGCTTGGCTATCCGCAAATGTTAAAGCTTTATAATCAAGTGCTCATGATAATGTATACTTTTCTTACGATGTTTTCCAGAAAATCTTGTGGCCTAACTTACGAAATGCTTTACTAAACCTGTAGATTCACTCAATGTTTTCGTTGATGTTTTGTATGTTTTATCTCAGGTTCATAGAGGTAGTGCTTCCGCTAAACAGAAGTTGTCATGATGTCTGCTGCTAGAACTGGACGGTGTCCAGCATATTTTATCGTCTTTATTTCAAGAACAAATATTCGCATTTAAACTATTTACTTTTGAGATGTTTTTGGGTTCATTCACGATAGTCATTTATGTCAAATACTTTTCAGTTACGTTTTCTTAAATAAATGACTTTGCTTTAATAATTAATGCGAATACTTTTCGAAAACGTCTCATATAGAGGGCGTGACCGCTAAACTGTGGGACCAGAGTTAATACGCCGTTAGTGGATTCTGACGGGGTATTATATTGGTCAACATTTCCCTAATCGGCATACTCCGGATATCCTTCCACTTTATTTACATTTTTGCAATTAGGACCATTAGTTTAAACCAACTACTATCCTTTATCCAGGTAATTTAAATAAAAGACAATTATCCACTTGATCTTCAATTCGTTAATCCATTCAAAAACACGCCCCTAGGTTAACTTACACCTTCTACACCTTAGAAAGTTAAAAGTAAATTTAGGCCCCGCACAATATAAATAAACAAACCACTGTCTGCTACCTTGATCAACTGAATTTGACGTCCTGCGGCCTAACGATACCGCATAAATAAAGCCGTCCGTTTCGGCCATATCAGTGAGACGCAAACTTTTCGAAAGTGGGCGCGGTCTCAAAGTTTGGCTTAACAGTGACTCCGTTCATGCCCGCGAATAGGATCCTGATTATCAACTCCGCCTTCCCGGGCTTCTCAAATTCTTTGACCATATCTTATGGTGCAGTCTTCATTAGCGAATAAATTATGTTACTTTGGTTTTGGGCGCGCTCTTCAAGTGTTTGGTTTCTTGCCACAGAATTTGACACTGCATTGAGAGGCGTCTGCTGAGATACATAAACTGTTGGGGTTAGGCTTGGTTCTGTTGGCGGTGCCATCTGATACAACCCTGAGCTCAACTGAGTGCTTTGAATGTTCAACTCTTGCGTGTCAAAACCCATTTTTTGCAAAGCTTCTATCGCGCTAGCTGGCGTAGTGGGTGTGCACGATTCGATACTCAAAAACTCGGCATTAGTACCGTGCGCAGACGACCCAGACGCGCTAACGTAGATGGGAATGGTTCCCACGTATGTGGTGTTCGCCGCCCACGGTATTGGTCGCGTGGTCTCAGGGGTTTTGCAACCTTGTATCGGGGTCTCTGGTGAGAGAGGAAGGGTGGTTCTTGTTGGTAGTGCACTCGTGGCGCTGCTCGCCTGTGTACCCGTAGGTTTAGACACTCGCAGTGCTTGTGGTCGTTCCGGAACTACCTTTGAAACCTCCGATTGACTCGTCATTTCTTCGCGCTTATGCTTCGAATCGCCTGAGACTGAAACACACACACAAAAAAGAAATGTTTGAAGGTAAATAACTTTAAGAAAAAAAGATTTTAACAAAACCTTTTAACTTAGAGTACCACAGATGGCGCCATTTGATCAAGCATAAAATTGAAAGGACCCGTTCATATACATTATAAACGATTCACAATAGTTGATTACATTGCGAGGTATTTGACCTCTATATGATACATTTTACAAACATTGCATTCGTTTTTAAAAGACAATCTTTCTTTACATAGAAAATTGACAGGCATGCATACCATTTCATAATATCCACTATCCAACTATAAATTGATTTAATAATAATCTTTGATGAACTCAATGACTCGAATGCAACGTTCTTCGAAATATGCTATGAAAGACTCCAAGTAATACCTTTAAAATGAGCAAATGCACAGCGAAAGATTTCTTTAACACCTGAGAATAAACATGCTTTAAAGTGTCAACCAAAAGGTTGGTGAGTTCATTAGTTTATCATAATCATTTATTTCCATCATTTTAATAGACCACAAGAATTTCATTTCCAGTTCTCATAAATATACATCCCATGCATAGAGACAAAAATAATCATTCATATGGTGAACACCTGGTAACCGACATTAACTAGATACATATAAGAATATCCCCTATCATTCCGGGATCCTCCTTCGGACATGATATAAATTTCGAAGTACTAAAGCATCCGGTACTTTGGATGGGGTTTGTTAGGCCCAATAGATCTTTCTTTAGGATTCGCGTCAATTAGGGTGTCTGTTCCCTAATTCTTAGATTACCAGACTTTAATAAAAAGGGGCATATTCGATTTCGATAATTCAACCATAGAATGTAGTTTCAATTACTTGTGTCTATTTCGTCAAACATTTATAAAAGCGCATGTATTCTCAGTCCTAAAAATATAAAGGGTAAAAAGGCAAATGAAACTCACCATACTGTATTTCGTAGTAAAAATACATATAACGTCATTGAACAAGTGCAAGGTTGGCCTCGGATTCACGAACCTAAATTAATTATATATATTTATGTGTTGGTCAATATTTGTCTAACAAATTAGGTTAAGTTATAGTGTACCACAATCCTAATGCTCGAGACTAATATGCAAAAGTCAACAAAAGTAAATTTGACTCAAAATAATTTCCAAAAATCTATACATGATTAATATATAGTTTAAATATCGTCGTTTTATATTTTTAAATATTTTTAAAAGATTTATTAGAGTAAATAATATAATTTATTTATTAATAAATAAAATTTTATATTAAATTTATATAATAAAATATACTTTTATATATATTAAGTAATAAAATTTATAGGGTTCATTTAATATCATAAAGATAATATCATAGGTATTATTAAAGTAAGTTATTACACATAGTAAAATATGTTTGTATCACATATTTATTTGATAAAATAATATCTATAATGATAGTAAGTAAAAGTTGTATTATTTTGTAATAATAATTATTATTATAAAAATATCAATATTTATAATTACTAAGATGACATTATGATAAAACGATAATTCTAATTATGATAACTTTAATATTTACGATAATTTTTAATATTATCTTTAAAATAATAATTCTATTTAAAATAATAATAATAATGATATTTTATAGTAACAATGACAATTCTATTAAATTGATAATTTTTGTTAAAATGATAGTTTTAATACTAACGATACTTTTAATAATAATAGTAATGATAAAAATAATAAGAACGATAATTTTATCTAAATCAATATCTTATAATATTTTAATTTCATCATGATACTCTTACTCATTATTTCCTAATCATTTCGTTTAATAGCTTTTAATCGTCTTTTATATCGTGTTCATAATAATGATAATAATAGTAATCAAAATAATTAGGTGTTACAAATATTTGTTTTAAATACACTAATATTAATAATGATAGTTACTATAACATTATTAACGATAATACTAATAATTATCTTAATGATAATATAGTAATAATAATAATAACAATAACAATAACCATTTTTAAATAATGATATATATATATTAATAACGATAATAATAATAATACTAATAATAATAATAATAATAATAATAATAATAATAATAATAATAATAATAATAATAATTGGATAATAATAATAATACTAATTATAACTTTAACGATAATAACGATAGTAATAATAAAAAAAATAACAATTTTTAATGATAAATCCCTTTTATTGATAAAGATAATAATAATCATAATAATAAGATAAAACTAGAACGACGATAAAAACGACGATAATAATAATCATTTTTAATAAAAATATCGAAAATTCAATTGATTATAACTTCTAATCCGTTCATCGAAACCATTCGATATCTAAAGGAAAAGTTCTTAATTTTTCGCTAGCTTTCCAAGGACATGCATATCTTATACCTTATCTCAACCGCAAGTGTAACTAATTTAACATTCAACCTAACCTGTCTAAGGGCAATATTAAAAGTACAAGCATGCATAATCCTAAATACTCGAGCACTAGTCAGGGATACACTATTAGTATGTAAAAGTTAAATTATGAGTACTCACGTATCAATATTGAGATTCAATATTGCAGGAAATGTACGTAGACGCAACGGAAATGATAAACACTATATTGACCTCACGAGCATACCCATGAACCATACTCAATCACCTCCATAGCTATAACCCATAATTTCCTTAATCCTATCCCACTCGAAAAACAATTTCGAAATCACTCGGACAGTACTCCGTCGTAATGTTTTATGTATACTAATAATATCTTGAAATAATACGGAGTAAATATATATATGTAAATCGATTGAGAGAGTTTAGAGAAAAATATTTTCAAGTTTCTATGAAATAATGAAACCTATTGAATTCTATTTATAATAGATTTTTGAATTATTAAAGTGAATTATTAAAGTATGAATTATTAAAGTGAATTATTAAAGTATGAATTATTAAAGTGAATTATTAAAGTATGAATTATTAAAGTGAATTATTAAAGTATGAATTATTAAAGTGAATTATTAAAGTTAAAGTAAAGTAAAAATAAAGTAAAGGTAAAGTTTAAGTATAGTAAAAGTATAAAACTATGTACGAATAATACGCGTATAAATATATATAATATTAATTTAAATCGTTATATATATAAAATAAAATATAAATATCGTTGTCTTTATCATACTAGTTAAGTAATGAGTTGTCAAAATTGGTTCTAGATATTTATAAAAGTTATATACGTTTTAATAATAAAGTTTTTTTTAAATTGAAAACGTTTTTGTACGTTTAAAACTAAATAGATCGATCGAGTCTTTATGAGATTCAATCTTCCACTATCCTTTGTCTAGTTCTCAATGATTGACAATTTGTTCTTATTTATAAATCACTTTACCATTTTCCGAATATTGTTAAAATGGAAAGATTTCTCAAATCAACGTGGGCCTTTCAACAGAGACTTGTAATCATAATTCAATATATCTGATAATTCAATCATTTGATCTTATCTTCTAATTCCATTGATAAACATTTTGAAACAGATACAATCATATAAAGTATTTAATCTAATATTTTGTTTACGTTTCAAGTTATAATATATATACACATATACATATATAATCATATTCATTTAATGGTTCGTGAATCGTTGGAACTTGGTCGAGGTTGAATGAATGTATGAACATAGTTTAAAATTCTTGAAATTTAACTTAACAAATATTGCTTATCGTGTCGGAAATATATAAAGATTAAAGTTTAAATTTGGTTGGAAATTTCCGGGTTGTCACAAAAATGGTCCAAGAGGTTCGGTTCATGCAAGATCAACAAATAAGGGGGATTTAAGGGTTTCTTGATACCGTGAATGACCCTAATACGAGATGATGATCTCAGAAAGGGTGGTTAAACGTGACCCACCATCATTCGAGTTAGCCGGAATTGATGGCTCGAGGGCGATGTTAGGATTTATGTTATATAAATGTTACCTGAAATCGCAAAGTGTATAAAAGAGCTAGTCTGGTCGCGCAGGTTAGCTAGAGTGATAAATGTGATTAAGAGTGATTCTTTGGTGAAGTGAAAATGATTCCGAAGTGATGCCTTTGATAGCTCTTGCTTCGATTTATATGTGTGAGCTTTTGTTCCTTAGTGCCATGTAAGGAGACAAAAGGACATGTTTAGTGCCACATCGTTTTTTCTTGTCCTTTTACTCCATAAAAGCTGTAAAAAATGTACTGCCATTATTTTAATGATGTCCCATTTATACCCTGCTGCCTTTTTCTGTCAGTTATGTCACGTCAGGATCGTACCGTCATGCCACAGGGTGTCCTTTCTGCTTTAGTGTGCTACAGTACATCTCTAGACTCGTTCATGTCACTTAGGTGGTGCGCCGTTTAATCTGTGCGATCAACGTTGCGGGTATGTTATAAAGGCATAATTAGATGGCGTGTGAGTAAGCGTATGGACATGGCCATGCGCGATTATATAGGGCGATGTGTGTCATTCTGATGTTGCGCAATGGATGTGCAGCTATGCGCATTATTATCGAGATATTTGAAAAAATATATAGCCTATTTGTAGCTTTAATCTTAATGATATAGCTTTTCGAAAAAAAAGAATTTATAATCCTTTAATTATCGTATAATTTCTCGGAATTGCATAAACATGGGTATATGATTGGTTGATGTTTTTCATGTCACTTTGAATTGCATAATGATATTTATTTTTGTTTTTTGAATACTTTAATTTACATATATGCTTCATGAATAAAATCTGCGGGTAAACCCGCGACCCGCGAATATCCGTGGGTACGGGCATGGATCTAAAAATAAATCCGTTAGCCAAGATCTGCGGGCTAATGGATTCTCAAAAAATCCGTGAGTGCGGATGATGGATATAGTGGATCCGCGCCCACGACCTGCGGGTGCCATCCCTAATAGAACATGATAATATAAGAATTGAATATTTTTTGTGGTATTTTTTCGGAGCGCCGCTTAGAAAAGTATAAGGGGTACTTTCTAACTTTTTACTTCTTATTATGGTTTTGGACTTTTGGGGCCTCTAGGCGAATAACTTTTTCCTCTTCACATTTGTATATTGTTAACTTAAAAATATAAATACCAACCAATATATTCTATTTTTTATGTAAGAATGTTTAAAAAATTTATAAAATTTGATCCATTTGACCATTAATGTTGTAATAACTAAAAATGAACTAAAATTTCGTTAAAAAATTGATCCAAAAATATATTCATCTTGATGAGCAAATAAGAAGTAATAAATGGGACAACTTCATTCATCTCATTTATGAGAAAATGAGAAGTAATATAAATGTGATAACAAGTGAAACGTCGAAGTTCAGTGTTCTCCCACTTCTCACTGATTTTTGGCATTTAACCGTCGTTCCGGGCTGGAAGTTCTTGTAGTGACACTGGGTTTACACTATTTTCTGGTTCGTTTTTTTTAAACCACTTCTAACTATGATGTCTTTCTTTTCTAAGACAAATCGTCACATTAACGACACATTAGATATTTCTTTCAATTTCATTTTATCCCATACCTATCACCAAGGTTGTAAAAGTCGCGAGTCGGGGACGCATCGGTCGAGACTTAAAAAAGACGCGTCGGCCGAGTCGGGGACGCATCGGGGACGCATCGGTCGTTGACTAACGTTGACTTTATTGATAATTTCTTAAATATATATTTATATATGTATAAAATAGTTGATTCTGTACCATAAATTTCTTAAATAAGAACTTGAAACTAAATACAATCAAACTTCAAACTTAATTAATGTTACCGAGTACATAATCAGGAAGGACACAAAGAAAAGAGCGGCCAAAAAAATGAAAACGTACCCTAATTTTAAAACATATCACATTTTGACAAAAATTTGAATGATTTTGACTGTTTTTGACCAACTTTGACCGTCTTTGACTGAACTTTTAGCTTTGACCGTCTTTTGAGTCGTTTTCAGAAAAAACGGAACGGAGAACCCAAAAAAACGACGCATCGACCGACGCGTCGGCCAAATCGGCCGACTTTTACAACACTGCCTATCACACACCACTACCAACCATTACAATTTTTCCTATCATATAACCCCACTAAATTAATCAAATAAATCAAGATACAAAGTGTTTAAGCTTTAAATACAAGTTCAAGTACAACATATACTCTCTCCTCCGTGATGCATTATGCTTCGGGAAAAAAAGTTCTAGCACGAGGCAACCATGACATTTTGAGGGCAAAGCTATAATATGACATTGCCAATGGTGTACACCCTCGAAGGTCCCGTTAGAAATAGTGTTATTGGTTGAGATAAATATTTGTGGCCCCAACACTGACTACTGACCTGACCACTAACAGTCGATCACTCCTTCAAATTTTACCTCGGGTGTTTCTAAAGGACGCTGAGATGAACACCGAATTAAATACGCTAGAACTCATACTGATCAACCTGAAATAGTTTCATTTCAAATTAACATGCATGTATTTAGGAGTTACGAAAATACTACTGGTATGAAAGTGGTTCTGGTTTTGTTTTGTCTGTTTTGTAATATAAGAATCTCATGGAATAAAAGGTGATGGTGATGGTAAATGAGAAGGCGACAAAAGTAAGTGTGGTGGGGGATTCGTCATAATGCTGGGTGGACTAAAACGACACTGACGTACACTCACCCTTCATTTTTTTTTTTCTTTTTCTTCTTCAAATAAAACAACAAATCACCCGGATATCATCTTCCATTTTTATTCAACCTTTTTGCAAATCTTTTTTAAAGAGTGATTTTTTTACATTGATTTTACAAATTTAATTTTCGAAAAAACAATTATAAACATAGTGAAACCGGTATGAAAATACCGTTTTGTCCATGTTACCGAAAACCGGCATTTTTAATGTCGGTTTTTGCCTATTTGACATTTTATTAGATCTTACAGTCTGCTATAAGGGAAAATGTTTCTACCAAGCCATGGGCATGGGCATGGGCTTTGGTGTTCGGTCATTAAGCTCGTGTTTGCTTTCGTGTTGAAGTTGATGAACCATGAGGTTCGACGGGTGGATAGAAGCCTAAAGATCGAGTGTTTGATCTCGATGTATGTTGGTAAAGGAGTTTACGTGACACGATGTTAGGTGCCTCCTTCATACCTACTAGCGTGGTATTCGACTCTGATGATGTTGCGGTTACATTGTACTTAGGGTACCCTATACAAACCCTTAGGTACATGAGTGACTAGGTGGAAATTTGACAAGCTATGGCAATCGGAGGATTGTAAGAATAAAGTTTGTGTAATTTGTGGTAAACTCTTCGTTCGAAGTGTTTAAGGATATGTTAAAATCCTTCGTGTGCTCAGGGTTGGAGAAAGATGTGGTGATGGGTCGTGTGAACCCAATTGTTAGAAAAGTCTACCTTTCGGTAGCATTGTACGGTTGTACAAGGTGCGTGTTGTGTTGGTTTTGTATTGTTGTTTAAATAAAGCCAACAGGTGACGGTGAGCGTCAACTTCTAGTGTGCGAAATGAATTTCATGAGAATTCGAGTGTTATGACCGATGGAGAGATTGGTCACGTATATCGGAGAGTGGTAATTATCGCGGATGATGTTACCACGGCGATGCGGTTATGGAACGTAGTTCCAAGTGGGGGAGTTACACTCCCACACTAGGAGATTTTAGTGTAAGATTTCGGATAATGCTCATAGTAGATCCGGAATTAGTGTCGGGGCCTAGATTGGTCGATTTGTGGTAGGTACAATTTCGGTTAAATTGTACTTATGGTTTTGGATTTAAATTATCACCGAGGTGGTAATGTGGTGAATCTCATTGAGAGATAATGGATGTGCTTGACGAGCAAGGTGAATTCCCTCGGTTAAGGGATGTGCGTGTCGAATTCTCTTCTAGAGAACTATTGTTTTGTGCCTATGTGAGATATAGGTGGTTCTTGCTCGATTGTGATGACGTTGTGTGCTATGGTATGGACCACGGCGCCGGTAGTGCCATAGCATGTGCGGGTGGGTTATGATGTGAACCACGGAACCGGTAGCATCATGACAATGCATATGGTGTGAACCACGGAGCCGGTATCACCATGACGCGGTTATGGTTAGTGTATTCCGTTAGGATTCACTATGGTATGTGCAGTGCGCGATGCTACACCACTCATTGATTGAGGCCAAAAGAGCGTGTGTGATTGGTGGGTTATGGCCGTTGACTCGGTCCGCTAACTTCACCATGGGAGTAGTGTTATATCGGTATGGTATAACGTAATCGGGAAATGCGAGTACCGATGGAGAATGGGAGTACCATTCTTGTGTTGTGATTTGGGAAGTGAGTCTCGTGTAGTTCGGATTCACAATGACACGTCGTTGAGTCTTTTATGGGCTTGATGTTGTTTCCGGCGTTGTTGACTTAGTTGACTTCGGCAAATAGGCCTCGGGTTAGGTGTTCTTGGGTTGTCGGGTGTTTGATTTGGGTAAGCGACTTCTGAGGAGTGACGATGCGATTGTGAATACGGGATCGGGTTTATGTATTTGTGTTAGACTTAGGATTGGTGGTTTTATATGTAATCTCATTTCAATTTCAATATCAACGACGATCGTTTTGTGAGCGTTTGTTAATGAGTTTTGGTCGTGTGTGACAAAGTACTCACTTTACAGATCGAT